>NC_086361.1:11447341-11763591 GCF_036324505.1 Eleginops maclovinus
AAACACCACCCTAATTGAAGTGTGCTACAGTGCAACCACATTCAGTACAATAGAGATGGCTATTACATTCAGAAGTGTGCTGTTGTACTACGAAGCGTAATATAGAATATTACACAGTATAGTAAGAATATTGTACATGTTGTATAATTGTACTAATGCAGAAAGTTATTTAAAAAACATTGTTAACTTAAATGTAACTTGAGTTATGTTCTTATTAAAGTTACCTTTAATAAATCACGCAGCACAATAACTATCTGCGCTGCAGTATAAAAGTTCACTATTCTGTACTAATGATTAAATGAAAGTACCTGCAGGTGAAAAAGTAATGCCTTGCTATTCAGACTTTTGAATTTGGGAAATATCTTGCAGCGCTGTGTAGCAAAAGCAAGTTATATGGTGAATCTCTCTTTAGAAACTATGAAATGTCACATAATCCATTAACGAATATCAACCTGACAGCCTCATGATGATACAAAAAACGGAATAATTATAATATATATAAATTGTCTATATGACCCATTTTAATTTTATTTAGGAAAAATATAAATGTTATCTCATATCTTAAATAAACCACTTCTCTGAGCATTGGCTGTTTGTTGTTTTATTGTTGTTGGACAGAATAAACTTAAAAGGAAATTTCTCCTATGATGTAAATGTTAATAGGCCTCCAAAAAAAACCAATTTACTCACATTTGCTGTGAGATGTTTCTGTTACCTTGCTGCTTCTGCTACTTTTGTTTAAAATAATGATTACATTAAGCAAGCAGGAAAGTGTGAATAGCGTTGTAAGCCTGAGTCAAAAGACATTTCTTTGCAATTTAACAAATCAGGACACACTGGACTCCACAGCTGATGGTCCAGCACTCACTCACTAAAGGAGTACTCAACCAGCCGTGGCTGCACGCTGTGGCCATTTTCCACTCAGTCCTACCCATCTCCCTTCCACTCCCGCTGTGGGACAGTGAACATGTAATCTGGTCACAGCAGGTCACCAGCACCAGAGGCACACACACACACACACACACACACACACACACACACACACACACACACACACACACACACACACACACACACATACACACGTAAATACAGCTACAGTTGAGCTCCAAGCTACTCAGTTTGCTTTTCAGCCACGCAAACTCCCGCTCTCTGAACTCCCGCTCTCTGAATAACTCACCCATCCTTCTCTTCTGTACCGCAGTCTGTATCGTTTGAAGTGCTGCACTTTCTGGATAATGCTTGTTTCACTCAGAATCTAAGTTTGTTTGCCAATAAGCTAACTCTTTTTGCAGCTGAGTCTGCCTGTGAAAATGACAATGGCATGTGTGTTAGGCATTATAACAAGGTACGTAACAAGAATGACAGACAGTTCTAAAAGTTTAGCTCTTCATCATGTACAATTTTGTGCAAAATTGGATGTGTCTGTATACTTGGGTCATGCCCATCAGTATATCTTTGTGTCCTAACATATACCCTCTGGCACCTTCTCAGACACTCTTGTCACATGTTGTAATGGTATGTCGTCTGTCCAGCCAGACATACAAAACCCCATTGTCTATGTTCATGTATCTGCTCATGTTGAAACATATTTGTGTGCACTGTGTAATCTGGTGCCATGTGTGGTCCATTCTGGTTATTCCCAACTAGCCCGTACGGCTGTCTGATGGCCCTCCATCTTCCAGCCTTATGTCATGAGGCCCTTTTGGAGCCATTGGCAGTAGCCACTAGCCAGTAGCCACATTTTACTGGGGTCTACATCTAATCATGCCTTCATGCCAGATATAGCCATGTGTCCATTTCCGCCCCCATGGCCATGTCCCCATTGTGTTCCAGTGGCTCTCTCTGTCACCAAACGGCTGCTAGTTGCTAACCCCAGCTGTCACCGCCGTCACTGGATCACAGCTACCAATCTGTCTCCCTTTATGACCCGAGTTCATATCCACTATGAGCTAAATTCACACTAGACCGCCCCTTACACACACACACAGCCTGTCACCAACTCACAGAATCACATCAAATTACCCAAGCATGCTAGCTTCAAGAGCTCTGGGGCCTACTCAAAGCATTAAAAACCAATTGATTGTGCTGCAGTTTGGCCGGTCCCACCACGTGTCCCATGTTAAACCAATGGACCGTTGCGCAATGTCGCTCCTGGTGTCCGAGCAATATGGAGGCAGTCATGCAAGGGAGGTGAAGAGGTCGCAGATGGCCAGTCAGATGTCAGGATGTGTAAGTTAGACAAGAACAGACACATGTGTTTATGGTAAATCACAAAACTGACAACCAGCTCAAGTAAATGCACAAGACATTCTGGCTTTTTTTTAAAGTCCTCTTGAAGTACGGCTTTACATTGTGAAACTGATACAGTAACATCTCTATAAATATATGTAACTGGTAACACATTTAACAGCAACTTATACTGATTGAACTGTTTCTATTACAGTAATCTTCTTAATACTTACTTAAATACATACTTAAAAAACATTCTCTGTTGAGGAACATGACTGGTTTTGTTATTCCAGTTGAATTATAGTAGTATTTTGTATGATTAATGGAGTTATCCATGCATTCTACCTCGCCTGAAGAATCAAGTATCACCTATTAAGGCCCGCTACAAGGGTAAACATAATAAATTGTCTGTGTAAGGACCTTCTACTCGAATAAAGAACTAAGAAATGATACACTGACCCTGAAAGTCAAGTCAGCAGTTCTTACTCTGAGAAATTTAGTTTGTTGGTCAAATGATGTAAAGTGTCAGTAAGGATATACAGTACTATTAAGATCCTTATTAATTAGCTGCTGCTGTGTTTCCTTATTTCATTCTCTCCAAACCTTTGTAAATACCATCTTCTTCAAAAGCAGTGTCCAACTATAAACTAGGAGATATAAGATGTACTGAATGACATAAAGCAAAACTCAGGGTTTGCTTATAGGACAGTAAACACAGAGCGTTGCAGCTTGTACTGCTTCAGCAGAGGTGTTTGTTTTTCATCTGATTAGATTAAGTTTGACAAGTCCATCCATACAAAACTTGACTTCATCCCCTGCAAGGGAGCCGGAGCTTTGTTAGCAGAAAGACAGAGAGAGTGAAGACAGAAGGGTTTTCAAATTTGTTTATCCCCAATTAATGGAAGAGATGCACACGGTGGAACTTGATAGAAAGTGACAGTGTTTCTAAAAGTGGACAGCTACATAAAGATGCAGCTTGTTCTACCGCTCGTTGGGTTTTCAATTCTTTTTCCCTCTGTTTTTCGCTTGTCTTCCCTTCCCTTACTTCCCTCAGATCTTCTAACGCTGTGCTCTGTTTGGCAGTTAAGGCGCAGGATGTCAGGACAGCATGACCGCCTGCCTTTTGTGCTCTGTTGTTTGCTCAGCGTAACGCAAGTCAGCACACACTGTAGAAGATGAGAGAAGTATCCAAAAATTGTCCAATAGACAAACGTACACATGCAGTTCACATTCCGAAGCACAACCGCCTAAGCACACACATTTTTTTAGTGCCGAAACACATTCTCAGTGGTTAATCTCACTTACATGCAGATCATTAATCACACGCTCAGATTTACTTCACTTCCAAAAAGTGCCGGAGTAGCTGCAATGCCAGCCAAGCATTGCATTGCTGTCATTCCCCATGACTTATCCATCCTTTTTTTTCCCTCCCTTGCTCTCTGTGAACTGTATGTGGTTCAAGTGTGTATTTGCTTGAGTGCATTGGCTCTTACATACTGAAGGTGAATTATTGAATTCCTCTCCGTTTCACCTGAGCTAGTCCTCCCTAGCCTCGGCTTTGAATAGACGCTCACTGGGCCTCTTAGAATTGAACCGTAACTATCTGCCCTCATCGGGTGGGGGTGAATCGGTGCACTGTGTGATACCTATCTCCCCCCCTTGTCACGTAAAACGCTTTGCGGGCTTCGGAAGGGGAACATTATGTTGGTCTCGTGGATTTGACTGGCGAGGCAGAATTTGAGACGGGTCTACAGTCGTCCTTGAGTTGCTCTCGCTGCTCTTTCTCTCCTCTCTTATCTTTTCAGCCCCTCTCTCTCGGTCCACACTCCCTCTCTACTTTTTTCTATACATCTCACTCTCATTTCTCCCTGTTTTAGTGTCTTTCCATCCCCCCTGCCTCTCTCTCTCTCTCTCTCTCTCTCTCTCTCTCTCTCTCTCTCTCTCTCTCTCCACCTCTCCTTTCTCTGATGCATTTTCAGAGTACAACTGTAGCTACTGTGCCAGCAAAGAATCGTCTGCTCTTGGTTAAAGTTGCATTCCTATAAGAGAGGGATTGTTGCAGTGCCACAGGGTGACTGACTGAGATATTGAGCCACTACATTTCCACTACAAGCTTTTGGATATTACCTTAAGAAATGTTGCAATACTGAAAGAATCCATTCTTAGACAAAAGCTGATATGGTTTGTTGGACAGGCTTTATTAGCTCGCTGTGTTTCTTTAATTGGATTTCTAATCTTTTTTTGCTTTCGTAAATAGGGTAAATATTCTAGAGAGATGCTTGTGTGTGAAATGATCCATTTGTCTACAAAAGGCAGTCGGAGTGGCTGATGCGAGCGTGCAGAAGAATGAACCTCCCATGAAGACATGACAAATACTGTTACATGCTTCATCTAGCACCCTTATCCTCTCTCATACGCGCATTACGCACACACACAAAAACACAAACACACACACTCGCAGTATAAATCCATCCAAATATCCTGTCCTCCCAAAGTCTGTTGCTTTTTCTAGCTCATAACCTCACTACTATGAGCATTTTAGAGTTATTTAAATCATTTGGAGAAACAAATCAACAGCATTGTCATGAATAATCTCAATCACAGCCAATTAGCAGTATGCTGTATGTCTGCATATTTTTACCAGCCTACTGCAACTCCTGGGCCAACTGGTATGATCTTTTAAATGCTGATTCTAGTGGTAAAACTGTGTATTGTAATTCAGTATGCAACCTCTGAGATATCGCACATGATTGACAGAGGAATTAATCAATAAGTGGCAGGAGACTGATCCATCATCCCTCTAGTTGTCATTTCATTGTGGAGGACAAATAGTCACACGGTAGATAAACATCTGTGCCAGAGGTGATAAATCCTTCATCGGTATCGCGCTCCACATGCTAATCTATTAACATACATTGTTGTGGCCCCCCAGCTGCTTCATTTCACAGTTACAATCCCGTGTCCCTGTAGGTTCTTGTCGGGTTTGCAATTAAGCTTTTTCACTGTTAAAAAATAACATTTTTTTATTTAAACATGATGGCGAAGGCCCAGATAAGCCGCTCTCTGCATCAATGTCAACTTGTGAGGCTTCATTCATTGCTATTCCTCGGTGTGCACTAGAGCTTCCTGGCTTGTTCTATGGCACGTTGTGTCTTGTAGACACACTGCAATGGTTAAAGTTGGGCAGCGCTGGTAGTCTGTTAGCCTCGAGGAGGGATTCATGCTGCGGATTACAGTGAAAGACCCACAATACTGACTCCCTTTTTTCAGGCTTACCCGAATGGAAAGGTGCCTGAAGGCATCTAAAAAATGTGTTCACAGTTGGGGTAGGTTAAGGAAGAGTTATGGGTGACTTTTGTTAACCATAATAGAGCACAAATAAAGAACTACATCAATAAGAGCACATTCAGAAAATACAAAAACATAGGAACAAAGTGTACAAACACCATCCAGTAACTTGTGTATTTGCGTGGCTTCTCTGGATACAGTTTCAGTATCAATATGCCCTTCAGGTGGGCCTTTAGTTTTAGGGGTCCCTGCCATTCTGTACTGTATATAGTTACCAGTCAATCATCAGCAGATGTTCCAGAACACCAGGCTTTCCAGACCAATAACGACTGAGGGAACAAGCTCGGTCTGTGTCTGTTTCACTTGAGATGGAGCAAGGTCCACAAGTATCAAAGCTTTATAACCCTGTGGGGTGGTGTCGAGCCGCAGCACCTCTGCAAGGATCCTGCAGTGTGGCGTGTCACGTTCACCCCAACACAAAACACATGCCAGCATCAGTATCCAAACCACAGAACCTCACATGCAGAAACCAACTGTCAAATACAAAGAGGAATGTGTTGAGTCAAGTGCTGGTCCTCTTTCATGCTCGAGACACAAGTGATGCTTTGTTTGAGTGGAAAACAGCCTCGGTCATTGTTTGATCCTATTGAGCTTTCCATGTGTGTGTTTTTTTTTACATTTCAGAAAACACATTTAATTAAAAAACGTTTCATCATTTGTACACCATGCTCGGCTTTACCAGGATAATTTTGTGTACGATGTCTGAACACTACAGATTTCTTCTTACCAGAATTGAAACCTGAGGGCTTATAACCGTGTAAAGTACCTCTTTTCAAAGTGCTGTATAAATAGTTTATATTTATTGTTATTGTTGTTCTTATTCTTATTCTTATTATTATTATTATATGCTCCAGGATAACCCCAGAGTGAGGCTATTGCCATTGCCTGAAGGCAGTGAGATATCAGCAGCATATCTGAAGGAATAATAATGATCCTGGATATAATAACCTGCAGCAGCAAGAGAAATGATATGTTATGGCTGCTCTGGTCAGGGTTTTTATTATTGCTCATAGTGATCATCATTTTAAAGTCATCAGAATTTGATAACAATCTTTAGAGTATTTTATGGGGCGCCAATAAAGAGTACATCCTGTAAAAAACTATGTTCCTCATTTGTGAGATCCAATAACATAATTATAAAATAATTAGTTTTCAGGCGTTGTCTATTCGCATTGAGCAAAGCTTCATTCAACCCTAAAAAGCAATGTTGCTCTTTATCAGAATGATTAACTGCTGCAGGTATGAAAATATCTTACGAATGATATGAGCCACTTAAGTATACTGCCTACCTGGCTGTATGTGAGACTACAGAGGAATGTAAACCACATGTGGTGGAGATGTTTTAGCCGGTATGGATCAGGCACTAAAAGCACTCTTTGTGTGACATTTATGTATTCACCTTATCCATTTAACAAATGTTATTTCTGACCAGCAACTCTAAAGACAAAGTAATGAATATCAGCTGATAGCGATCAGCACGCCATCAGTCTGAGTGCTGCTATTTACTTGTAATGAGTGATCATTAAAAAACACTGCTGGTTGTAAGATTTTTTTTACAAGATTTCTTATTTACTGTACATTGTCTCCGGTTGCTGAGTGTATACCAGCGTATTTAACAACCAGGGGGCTGGTATCATCTGTCTCCTGTCTACATAGGGATCAATACCATCTCAAGCAAGATGGGTTTTTCAGAGACACATACACACAGACACATGCGCATACATCAAAGAGATCTGTAAACATCATCTCATACATTTGTAACAGATACGTCAGTAGCATCCATTATCTTGCTCTTTCTCTGTCTTTCTCTTACCCGCAGAGGACAAATCAAAAACATATATTGCCTATTTGTGTCAGTTTCCTTCTCATTTTCTTTGCTCTCCAGTCTGTTCGTGGACAGACACACAACACGACAAACAAACAGACAGACAGACAGACAGACACACTCCCCACACACACACCCACATTCTAAAACCCCCTCTTTCACAGACACTCAGTCTCACAAACACAGAAAATCGAAATCACAAATCGGCTTAACTCTCCCTGACACGTCTGTGAATTAAGCCTTTCCGATGCTCTCCCTTTCCCATTATAAAGGCATTGTCAGAGGCTGAATCAGTAACAGGTAGCCCACAGCTCCTGCTGCTTCATTCTCGCTCCTCTCTTTCTCTGTCCTTCCCTCTTCCTCGTCTTCTCTCTTCTTCTTTCTCCTGCTTTGTCTTCTTCCGCTTTCTCCTTGTCTGTCCCTCAGCCTTTCTCTCTTATTCTCTCTCCTCCCTCTCCATGTTCCTCTCTTGCTGTCGTCTTCTTCATGACCTCCATGTCCCTAATCATCCTCCTCCTGTCCTCACACAGTCTTCTCGTTTCCCCTCTACTAAGTGCTGAATATTTTAGCTACATGCATTGGGTACTTTGAAGGATCAGATAATATAAATTGATATACTTGTTACAATTAGTTTACTTGGGGTATTACTTGTGGTAATTAAAGAATCCTTATTGAGATGCACTAGCTGTTTGTAATAACTCCCTTTATCATTACCAAGTTTTAAGTCTTTCCTACTCTTAGGAATTACTAGCTAATTTGAAACTAGTCAATTTCTAAATAAGTCTGCACTATTATAACTAAGGCAATGTTATTACTAAAGATACTTAAGTAATGTGTTAATTGGCTGCCAGTAAATATTGGTTGTCCATTAAGCTACCTTAAAATGCCGCCTGGGACCTTGGTGTCAATATTTAATAACAGCTGATTCCTACGCTTAAGAAAACTAATAAATAAGGTTATAAAATAATAAC
Organism: Eleginops maclovinus; assembly: GCF_036324505.1. Classification (NCBI taxonomy): domain Eukaryota; kingdom Metazoa; phylum Chordata; class Actinopteri; order Perciformes; family Eleginopidae; genus Eleginops; species Eleginops maclovinus. The sequence goes on from NC_086361.1 coordinate 11,455,718, forward strand.
AGTCACTGCTTGTTAAGCCCAGGTTTCTCGAAATTCACCGTAAAGCTAATGCGGTTGAACACAGTCAGAAAAGCAAGGCAAGTTTATTTATATGGAAAGATGAATCCCCTACCGAAAAGGCCCCTAACCATCCACAATGAATATCACAACCTGCATCCTGTTTTACATTAATAGTGTGTAAATATCCACTTAGTTAACACTACATTTCAATGAGACTTAGTAAAGAGCTAGAAAAGTGTACCGTTATACTTCTCTAGATGTGCTCCCAGCTGAACAAAGTTTTTTTCTTTTTGTACTGAGGTCAAACTCCGGTAGGGATCACATGAAGTTTGCATATCGAGTTGGATAAGGAGAAAGATGTTTGAGGTAGAAGAAGGAGGAGAGAGAGAGAGAGTTAGCTGACTGTGTTGTGAATGCAGGGAGTAGACAAGCAGAGCGATTCTGACAGGCTGTGTCTGCACAGTTTGTTCTCCAATAGGCCCACACAGAGTCACCAGCGGGGCGCACACTCGCACGCACACACCAGTCTGCACTACTGGAGTTGCAGGCTCATACACACACACACATAGACATTGTCGGTCTCTTTGACACTCATGCACTAATGCTGTTGCACACAGTGTGTTGCAGGCTTACCTAAAAACACACAGAGACACATTCACAGTACACACACAAAGTGAAAGGAAAAAGGGCTTGGTTTTGAACGCGTTCCTCCCGAGGCTTCAGTGCTGGGGAAATGGAGCTATCACGACAAGGGTTGAAAGAGCAACAATGGTTTCATCACTTTCCCTCATGTACCACTGCACTGTGAAAGAGAAGCTTCTGGCGTTCTCATCCGCCCGTTAGGGAAAACACGCCGCCCATTTTATCAAGAGTGGAGGCTCTGGAGTGAGGGAGACAGTGAGTGAGTGAGGGAGACAGCATCCTCTCTCAGCAATCAATGAACCACAGAAACCCATATTGTTGATACATCAGCAGCAGATATTGATTATTTTGACAGACAAAAGACAATGGTGTGTATTGATCTTTAAAACGTCCCTGAGTCCTGTTGCTGTTTGTTGACACTGTCCCTCTTCCTCCTTCTTCTTCTCTGGCTGCGTTGTCCTTATGTCACCCCTCCCCAGCCCAACCCTTCTCTCTTCCTCTGTTTTTATTTCTTTAAACTTTGAGGTGTGGCGATTTCCTCAAGTTTGCTCCTTCCTGTCCTCCTGCTGACTTTCCTTCTCTTTTTCTCACTTCTAACCCCAACTTCCTGCCTTGCCTTTTTTAACCCTTAATGCCACAGGCCACCACTCATTTTGCTCTTGCTCATACACACGTATATACTCTATGTTTTTGCTTCTTTTCTGATATTTTTGTTTGTTCAATTTTGGTCTTTTTGCTTGTTTTTTCTGTGATGGTTTGGGTTTCACATGGGCTCCAGAAGGATTTTTCAACCACTTGTGTTGAGGCTAATAAGAACCAGAATAAATAAATAACAGAACATGCCCAGTGTTTATCATTTCTTCTGCGCTTCCTTCCGTCTGAGCCTCTCCTTGTCTTTTTTTCTCGATCAGGGTGCAGTGATCACGCCAACCATGGACCACACTATGTCCATGCAGCCTGCCAGCATGATGGGCCCTCTCGCCCAGCAGATGAACCATCTGTCCCTGGGCACTACAGGAAGTGTAAGTACTCCTTACTGTGCTACTATGAGCCTTGCACATACCAAAACACAAACACCCAAACACAAGCTACTCTAGCTGCAAAAATCTAGGTGAAAAACAAACGGCCACAGCAGTAACATTCAGGAACAGTACTTGGACTTGTTATGCTGCATACAGTACAAGCTGCACTGTACAGGGAAATAATAACATAGCATTTTTTGTTGTAAAATACCATTAAAATGGATAGCACACTTACCAATTTCACCATGATGTATTATTTGCTAGGTTATAAAAGCACAACTAAATATGTACAGTGTGTCATGTTTAAGTGGCCAATAATCAACCATGACTATATTGCATTCCCTTAGGAACAATAAACATTCAAACAATGCACATCCACCACAGGAACGTGCACTTAACATTTTGTGTGGCTGGCCAATTTGCTTTTTAACATAGCAGTTCTGCAAAGGAAAATCAACTTAGAGTCTACATCTGCTCTCTGACACAGAACATTTCACTTTGAGAGGGAAAACTGCAGGTGTCCATTACACAGTAGGTTTGGGTCCGAACTCAGGAGGACCAAGTAGATACCTTTTATTTTTGGGGAACACTATTCATTTGGTTTAAAACAAAGTCCTCATTCACTGGAAAATGGATTTTACATTTCCTTTCAAGAAAGCCAAACCTACTTAGGCTGTCGCCACATGTGCTCTGCCATGGAGCTGCCGTATCATTTGTTTTACACTCCATGCATTCATGGCCCGATATCAAGAGAGCATGTTTCCTCCCTGATCTCCCACATTAAACAGATTTCCTGAGAAGTTAGACAGTGTGACAGGGGGCTCTGTTCTGCACCTTATTTCCTTTCACCCTCTAACTCTTGTTTCTCACTTATATTTTTTGTCTCCCTCACACATCAAATCTAGTTTTCCTTATTCCACACACATAGCCGCTTACAGTTCCCACCCCGAAACCAGGAACTCCCCCCTGTTTTAGGATCAAGTCGACTTAGAGGTGTCGCACAGTTCTGAAGCCTGACTTCCTGCCCTAACCCTGCTGCCCCAGGGCAGGCAAGCAAGCAGCTTTTCTCCAGCACTGTATTTGATGTGTGTGTGTGTGTGTGTGTGTGTGTGTGTGTGTGTGTGTGTGTGTGTGTGTGTGTGTGTGTGTGTGTGTGTGTGTGTGTGTGTGTGTGTGTGTGTGTGTGTGTGTGTGTGTGTGTGTGTGTGTGTGTGTGTATGATTGAAACAGTGCTGTATTGTAGTTACCCATGTGTTTCCAGGTGAGCTGTCAGCGTCTGTGACGCCATGTTGGCTCTTTCAGGAATGCCCCCTCCCTAATCTGCCCCAGCTGTGCTAACAGCCAGGATTAGAGACAGGCTAATCTATGATGATGGCTTCTGATGTTTGATGGCTTGTATTATAGGAGAAAGTGGGTTCAGGCACCCTCTCTCTTTTTTATATTTCTGGTTTAGTCTCTCTGCCTCTCTCTTTTCCGCCTGCTTAGCTTTCCTGAGGCGATGTGCTGTGTAGCATAATTTCTCTATGGCTGAGTTGCACACACGGCATGCCACTCTTGATCATCTATGGGAATTAAGACATGTTTCCTATCAAGCTTTTTCTCAAACCAGCTGTGAGAGCCCTTTCATAATGCGTGATTGAGAAAGCCTGTTAAAGAGGGGTTAGGAACCTGGATTTGTAACTGTCCGTGTAGTAAACTGGACTTGACACCACATATTCTTAGAGCACATTCCTCAAGTGTACACGCATGTGGTGAGATTGTTTTGATTTCCTCCACTAGTCACGTGACTTACTCTTTGCCACCGGAGAGCACCTGCCATGACAAGCGTCTCCAAAGTCAACAACTTATCACGACTACGTATGTCCGCCGGATGGAAAGCCACACCTCAGAATACTTTTGGCTGTTCCACGACTCCATGCGGCTGTTTGTGTGTGGCTGCGGTGTTCGCCTTCTCTCCAAGAAGAGAACCAAATGTTCCCGGTCGGCCCCAGCTGTGACACTGGTGTGGTGACCAGAGGTTTCCGAGAACGCTGTGTTTGGCCTGTTAAAAGGGAGTGGCTAGGAAAACTTTGCCTCGTAATAAGGAATCATGAATCGATGCCGTCTGATGGTCACTGCTTTGGAATTCAGCTGCTTCACCAAAAGTAATGAAATGTTTACAAAAATCTCTTTAGTCCCCAGCTCTATTGGGTGTCTGTGTATCTTGAACAACTTGATTACAGAATGCTAAAGAACCTTAGGCTCAATGTTTATGGATGGCACACCATAAAAATGCCATCCATGCTCCTCATTGATTTATTTTTGTGTGGTGCATATCGCTCCGTTACTGATTTATTTACTATCTCTGCGCTCTCACCACTTAGGAGGAGTCTATCTGTCATGCTCTGTGTTTGCTCATGTCTGAAGTTGCTGTGCACGTGTGGATGTGCACATGCTCTATCGTGTGCACATTTGTGTGTGTGCGTTAGTGACATAGTGTTTGACATGACAAGAGGTGACCTTCCCTCTGTGTTCTCCATCCTACTCCTGTCATGGCAAGTAGAACCCAGGTCTCTGTTGTCATGGTGACAGTGGTGATAGACAGCTTCTCTGTCCCTGGAAGACAGATTTGTGTGAAGAACTTCCCTCTATTATCTGGGCTGTTTCCCTTGGATTTCCATGGGGAAGTACAGTTCTGTTCTACATTTTCATGACAGTGCATTGTTATATTTAACTTTAACTCACCTGGGGAAAGTTGACCGAGCACACACTCTCTTGTCTTGTAGCTCCACGTTCAAACAGTAACACATGTTGACTGCAAGGTGATTCCCAGAACCACTTAGTAGAAGGTAGTTGTTAATGGGGTGCTTTTATGCTTTTGGGGGTTTTCCCTTTCCTGTAGACTGTTATATAGGGTTGTATGCATGTAAATGTGCTGCAAAGATTAAAATCCCTCCAGAGGGAGTTCTTCCCAAACCTCCCATGCTCCAATGCATGTACGTCTTAGGCTAATGGGCGGGACATCATCTAGAAGTTGTTCAATCACAACAGAGCTGGCCAGCGAACCAGTCAGAGCAGACTGGGCTCTGGTTTCAGACAGACGGTGAAAAGAGGTGCTGCAGCACAGGCAGTATGAGAAAAATGAAGACCTTTTTGAACATTAAAGCATGGAGACATTTCACAGTAGAGGCTCAAAATATAAACATGAAGCTGAACACGATCCTTATAGAGCCTCTTTAAGGTCGGGGCAAGCTTTTGTTGACTTTTTACATTCTACAAAACTGTTTGAATAAACAAGTTACCGTAAAGTTGTAAAAGAGTCTCTAATGGATTCCTGAATCCATCCCATTTTTTACTTAAATTGTGTTCTGAATATAAATTGTGCTTGAAATATATAACATGTGCACATTGAATGCAACAGCAGACAAAAATGTGCCTTAAACTGTATCATGATTGTTATAAGCAGCATTAAACAGCAGAGTTTAGTATTCATGCAATAATTCTCAAACTGGATTTTTTTAATGCTAAACGTAAGGCTTCACAAATCAATACAAGTACCGATGAATCAGACAAAACCTGTAGATTGGTGGGATAATGTGAAACCTTTGCCACAACGGTGTATCATTTCCCCAATGTGCGTGTGCTTTTGTGTGCAAGATACAAAACAGGACTCCATAGTGATAATGTGGGTCAAACTCTCCACAGGGTTTCTTCTTACATAGATGTAAATAGTGAAATAGTAAAATGATATAGTGTAAAAGCCTGCTGATGTGATTGTATTTACGGAAGTGATTAAAAAGATGATGCTGATTTTTTCCAGCATACAATAAATCTCTGCAGGCAGGCTGTTAACAATGCCTGGGGGCCAAGATATGGAGGGCTTTTCATGGTTAGGCGGTACAGCATTGTGATTCACAGCCGCTGGTGTGCAGCTCCAATAGTTCCCATTGTGTAGGAGCCCCACAGCTTAGATCAATAGTCATCAGCCCAGCCCAACGCTTCTCTGCCATTAATAACCCATCCTGAGTAGTTGGAGGCTCTTGCCTTGACCAACTGTTATCCTCTACCTTGCACACGATCTGACAGAACAGCATGTCAACACAGAGGGGACTGAAAGACGGAGGCTGAGTGACAGACAGAGAGCTGGATGATGTGTTTGAACATTTGAACATGCTGCACCAGAGTGACAATTCCTAGAAAAGTATTTGCTGTTGTGGAAAGCAGAAAGTAAACTGCCCTATCATCCTCATAAATTGTCTTAGTTGGTGCAGAGGCCCAAACCACTGTGGTACCAGAGTGGTTCTGTCTACGGTGAGGTACATCCATTTTATTTTTTTTATCCTGCCATTGCTGCATTGCGGTGTGATTTTATACCGTAGTTATAGTTGTATGTCATAGAGAGTGATGGTAGAGAAGAGACTTAAGGAGTCTACTCACACCGGCCTCGTTAAGGAACTATTCAGGCCTCCCGTTCATCAAACAAACGCACACGCCATCTGCTCCAATTGCAGGTGTGTGTGTGTGTGTGTGTGTGTGTGTGTGTGTGTGTGTGTGTGTGTGTGTGTGTGTGTGTGTGTGTGTGTGTGTGTGTGTGTGTGTGTGTGTGTGTGTGTGTGTGTGTGTGTGTGTGTGTGTGTGTGTGTGTGTGTGCATAGATACAGTATGAGTGGCTGTGTATGTATGTGACACCATTTATTGCCAATTAGGGATGTTTTATATTGGCTAAACCTGTCCCCTGACTATGGACAGGGAAGTATTAAAAGGGTTGAAATTGGATAAAAATCATCTTTATCGCCATAGCAACCCAATTCACTGTAGCCAGGCTTGACATCCCTCTGACTTTCCACAGCAGCGACTGCAGAAATATGCCCCGCTCCACCTGCCACATTAAATAGGTTAACTAATGGTTATGGAAGAAGGAAAAATCTTATCTTATTACATGTCCTTGTTATATCTAATTTAAATTCCTTTTGCAGTCCTGCAGAGATATATAACATTTCAAATGGACATCCTCCCTGTGGCAGGAAGATTTTGATATAGCTAATTATCTCCTGCTTCCCTTCATTTGCTTTCACGCAGCCCTCACAGGTGAGTTGACTGAATAAGTTAACGGGAAGCAGAAGACTAAAAGTCCTGAGGAAAATTGGTATGCATGGTTTCAATTCACCAAGGAGAAGGTCACTTCAACAACCTGATAGGCCCTTTTAAACAATAGCAGGTTGAGAGCGAGGGAGGGGGAGAGAGCGAGTGACAGGAAGGTGAGAGGGAAGAGGGGATGACACAGAGAGGTAGTGTGGTAATGTGTCAGGAAGTCTGGAAGTGCCGCCTCACCCCGTCTGGATTGTGACAGCACTGAAGGTGTGATAACCTTAAATTCACACACACACTCACACCAACGCATACCAACATCCATCCCAGGGCATCCTCCTGGCCATGTGTAGCCACGGTGGGGGAGTTAATCACCCATGTCCATGGCCTTTAGCTGCTCTCATTAGGGGTGAGCGGTGGAGCCGTACCCGATCCATTAGCAACGCTGCCGGTAATGACACTTCACCAGCACCGCCGGGCCCACGGCCAAGAAAGGCTCCGCAGCCGGGCACAGCCCCTCCATTACTGCCTCCTACTGCATACTGCCGCCACGCTTTTTAGCTCTGGCAGGGGGACTGAGAGGCGAAGGGGAAAAAATAAGATGGAAAGAAAGGGATTGCACTTTCCTTTTTTTTTTCTCTCTTGGTCCGGAAAAGCAGCAGGAAGACGAGGAGAGATGGAGAGGCAGCCTGGTGGCTTTTATCTGGGATCACATCCGTTGGCGCTGTACTGCAGCATTATCGTTCCAAGCCTCTTTGTCTTTGTCTGTCTCTCACAGGCACTCACACACATACACACATACACACACACACACCCACACACACACACGTATGTTTCAAACACACAGCTGCACGCAAGAGAACTCATACATCCAGATGCACAGTTGGGCAGACAAATAGTGATAAGTCATCTTTTATGCACAGGCATGTGCTAATTAAAAAGAAGCACACACACTGGCAAATCAGGCTGACACTGGAAAGCGTGTTCACCACCACACTCTCACGCACACTCTCAAAATCCATTCACAGCAAGTCCCAGAAAAAAAAAAAAAGCCTCGCTCAAAGTGCCGTGTCCTCATTCATATTGCATGTAAAAGCCCCGTGGCTGTCGTGTAACTAAGCTTGTGTCACGTCTGTAAAATGGCCATCATGCAGTGAGTAGCACCAAGTTAAAAGCCAGGGCAGGCATGTCGAAAGGAATATAGGCCACAGGCAAAAGACCTCCTGCTTTCTCTTTCCTTTCCCTCTCTCTCACTCTCTCTTCTTCTTCAACTTTTTTTTTTTTCCCATTGTTGTATCTTCTTCTCAGCTGTGGCCTGGTGCATTTGCCTGCCTGTGAAGTCTTGGCGGAACAGCTGGACCTCTCTCTCTCCCTCCTCACTCTCCTCTGTCTGCCTCACATACTCTGCTCTGCTGAGAGTGCACACATATTCATTTAGCGCCCTCCAAAGGATGCTGAGGGTGCTGCAGGCTCATTCACAATGGTTTCTGGGAATAATTGCAGTTAATGAGACTATCTGGGGATGCTGGAATCAGGGTTGGAAGTGTTTCTTGTCCCATTTTGGATAGGATTAGGTTTCTTATGTCAGAATTGTGTGTGTTGTATTTAATATTTGTGTTTTGTGATGTATGCAGGGATTTTGATACTTGTTTGTGTCCTGTTTGTGTTTCAGTACATGACTGCTGCAGCTGCCGCGGCGCCTATGCAAGGGACCTACATTCCCCAGTACACTCCTGTGCCTCCAACAGCCGTCCCTGTCGAAGTAAGGCTGCACTCAATAAGTATCACAAATCTGTCCATGTTTACCCAAATGTAGGACATCATTACTCCTGACAGCCCACTCCCCTACTCCCACTAGCGTTCCCTTTGCCATTTCTAAAAACCTTCCCACCACATCAACAAACCGTAACATTAAATAGACGGATTAGGTTTGGAGCAGGCTGTAAATTGCTTGTATTCTCTCTGAATAAATGGCCTCGCAAATTACAAGGATGAAAAGTACAAGCTAAGCAAGAAGTGGCAGAAGTTTTATAGTATTCGGGAAAGACATTTGAAGTGCAGCACAGACTTTGTCACTTCTTTCGGCGGCTGTCTGAGCTGCTGGCAGGTTCGGGCAGGCCAGCCTGAGAAATGATGAATGCGGAAAGCAGGAAAAGGCAGGCCGGCGAGGAGAGCGCAACGGCTGTCTGCCGGCTGACAGTGCGGTCGTATTCAGATGGACTATCAGTCGTGTATCAGATGACAGGAGCTGAAGTGAGACACAGTGCCGGCAATGCTGTCTTTCTCCCCCCCCTCCCTCCACAGCCAGTCCAGGCTGGTAGGTAGCAGGAACACACACATCCATCAGCCACGGAGCTCTGCTTAGCCCACCAGCCACCGACAATGACAGTTTCCCCTGACAGACCTATTAGTCCCCCTCCCCCCTTCTTTCTCATCCCCTCCTCCTAAGCTCCTGAAAGTTCATCATGAAGGAGTAGGACGGAGAAGAGAAATGTAGTTGTAGTGTAGCCCGTGGCGCCTCTTTACCTATTTCATCCTCACCGCCGTCCTCTCGATGCCAGCACCAGCAGCGGCGCATATATCACTGAATCAGCCGTGTCTGCAGGGCTGATGTATGGACAGGTCGCAGTCTCCTTGAGAGCTTGTTAAAGGTGATTGAGATGGCTCAATAATGGGGGCTATCGGTTATGCTAGACACATAAAAAGGCTAAGAAGCTGTTGTGATGAATTCAGAGTGCATGGCCATTTTTAAAGACTTTGTTTTACCTCAAATATAGATGTCAAAGTCTGCAAGCAATTCAGCACATTTTATATTATTCGCACATGTTGGACTTTAAACACTAATCACTTTCATCTCAGTCAAATGTAGTATTCAATATTCAATAAGATAACTTTACAGCTCCAGTTGCTTAATTTCCTAAAAGACAATGCCTTATATTGTTCTTACAAAGCTGTCTGACGTTAGGTCTAATGCATAATTAGAAAGACTCTAGGTGTCTGTGCCTTTATTTTATATAGCAGTATAACGGCATCCTTTAATGAAATACTGTTATATTGTATATGAAAGTTCTGTGGATATCAAAATTGCTTATTAAATACTCAGAGTGATAGACCTGTCACCTGGGAAGATAATAATCACACAATTTTATTAGGTCTATTTTTATGTCATGCCAAAACGGTTTTGTTTCTAGCATTATACACTACTGTGTTTTGAATCGTGAGAGGGCTTTACAGTTTGTATGCTTGGATCCTTAATTCAAGTAAGAGAAATGTGGAGACATAGAGTTAGAGCAACAGAGGACAGTTTCTTTACCAGGACAGCAGGACACACAATAGTACAAATGTATGTCCGCAGTGGACAGGAGTGGTAGAATTCTTATACTTTACCTTTCAGCAGGAGGTGCTGAGCTCTGCCGAGAGATGCTTGTTAAAGTTCAGAGCTGACAGATTTCTTCCTGTGTGTGTCCTCAGGGAGTGGTGACGGACGCCTCCCCCCAGACAGTGGCTCCCTCGTCACAGGAGGTGGCTGGACAGCAGCAACAGATCCAAGTGGACAGTTCTGCCGACCATGTTCCTGCTTACTCATACCAGTCCAAGTGAGTCACACAGGGAAGCAGGACAGTTGCTGTCAGCCACTGTAACATGATATTCTCTGCTTTCCTTTCTATTGTAAGCATTATAGGAGGGCGATATGACATCATTTATTGAGATACAATATACATTTATACTGGAGTAATTAGCATTTAGCTTCATCGAGTATTTTTATTGGTTGCACCCCTTCCTGTAAAGCAATTTTTACTTATATGGAGTCACAAAATCACATTCCGCTAGACATTTCTTTCTTATTCCCAAAGTAAATGTAAAAAAAAAATCCTGTTAGTGGATTTTGTGGTAAACCTAAGGGATACAACTTTACAAAATATTGTTTTATTCAGGCGTGTTTTGCTTTTTACTAGCAAAAGCGATCAAATTGCAAGTTATTTTCTTTGACAAATATTGTTCATGAATGCTTAGTACAAATCTAAATAAATCGTGAGTACTCAGACGCAGCAGTGTTTTGATAAATGACTCAAATTATTCCTGGCGTCAGTTGTCAGTTGCTCATCATTTTAGCTGCACTTTTTTCTTTTGTGTCCCGATCATAACAGTTTAACGTGATTCATTCCGGGCTGTCAGCTGTCAGCTCTGTTGCGTTTTTCTGTTTGTAATATTGTGCTTTGATTACAATGGCACCCCCCTCTCTCTCTGTGTTTTCTCCCCTTCATCAGATAGCATCGGCCTGAGCGAATGTTCCTGTGACAGCGTTGCCTTGAGACAGAAGGTGGCTGCACTGTGAATGTGAGGAAAAGAGAAAAGAAAGAGATTACTTCCAGATTGCCCAGGCACCAAAAAAGAGACACTTTTTTCATTTCCTACCTGGCCTACGAGAAAAAAGAGAGAGAGAAAAAAATGCAAGAAGGAGGCAAAGAGTGCTGTGGAAGGGGATGGGGAAATTGCTGGGCGCAGTGCAAAGAAGTGAAATTGTTTAGTCTGGGAACTTGCCAGAAGGGCTGGGCTGAAGCTTGAAAAGTTTCTCAAAGAAAATTCTCAACCAATTACAAAAAAAAAAAAAAAAAACAAGGAAATAGAAAATGACAAAAAAAAAAAGGTTGAATGCGCAGGTAGGTGATGAAGTTTATTTTGTAATTAGAAAAGGGGAGTCAAGTTTGAGATACACACAGAGATTGTCTTCCTCAGATATTAAGCTACAATTTCTTTTCACTCTTTTTTATGTTCTAGTGTTAAATTTTAGTTTTCTAGATATATTCAAAAACAAAGTGTTTTTTCTTTCTTGAATCTTCATGGCCTTAATTTGAAGGGCGGCAGAAACTTTTTACAGAGTTAAAGTCTGACGTCTGTTTAGAAGAAAAAAAAACAAAGTCAGTTTCTTGCACCACTCGGAGGGTACAAGACACTGGATACGTTGTTCTAAAGAGGAAAAAAGAATCTATCACATAAGCTGTACAGATTTAATAGAGAAGAGCTTTTTTTCTTTTCTTCATTAGAAGAAAACTTTGATAATTATTATGTCAGAGGTAACTAAGTGTCAGAAGAAAAACAAAATGTCTGTTGGGGAAAAAGACTTGGGGGGGAGAAGAAGCTTTCAAGAGATTTTTCACCATGAGGAAAAAATGAAAACATAAGAAAACATGCTGCATTGTGGATGCAGTCTGTTGCAAACGCTGAACTTGTTTTTTATTATCATAATTATTATTTTACATGGCAAAGTTGCTGTCAATGACATTAGTGCTTTTTATCTGCCACATTTTACCTTTTTTATGAGCTTTAAGATGTTTTTAGCCCGCTTGCTTGTCACACTGCAAAAAGAAAAAAAAGAAGAAGAAAAAAATGATAAAATGAACAGAAAAAAAACTACGGAAATTAATTCTGGAAGTGAAATAAAAACAGTAGATTCAGTAGGAGCTTACGGTTTAAACAAATCAGTGCAAAAGCAATAGAAGAAATTGTTGACAATTTCTGTAGTCTTTCCTAGTTGTGGATCAAATGCAGCCCATGGATGGCCATTTTTATACCAAAGATGAAGAGACACTCTGAACCAGAGTTTTGTTTTTGTTTGTTTTCCTTTCCTTTACATTTTTCAGTTTGATTTTGTTGTTGTTGATGTTGCTGTTGTTGATGATGTTAATGTTGATATTGTTGTTGTTGTTGATGTTGCTGTTGTCGTTGTTTTTTATTTGACCTTGATGGCCGGACCAGTCCTTACTATCCTTCTTAAAATCTTGTTTTTTGCCGGGTTTAAGCTAGTTTTCCACGGTTGTCCAAGCTGTCACACAAGCATACACACACACTCACAAACACAGACACACACAAACACACACACACACACACACACACACACACACACACACACACACACACACACACATACACATATCTAAACAGACACACTTAATGTACAAACTAAAACAAACACATCAAAAACAGTATTTAAAGTGTGATGCAACCGGTGGCAGTCCTACCAAAAGTCATTTTTCTCCTCCTCCTCTACTTGTCTTTTAATTTCTTTGTATGTCTCATCACTTTTACGATGCGTTCACACACCGTTGGTGCATTCCAACTCTATAATTCTCTTGGATCCTACAGGGAAAACTTTAGGAATAGATTGGGGAGTGTTGCTTGCTACGCTTCGTGGTAGTCGACACATTGCTTGCAGCTTTATCCCCTCAGTGCTTTCTGTCCTCAGTCTCTTTATCGCTTACATTTAACCATAACTGGGAATCTCCCTGCTGCTGTTTGCCCTTCTGTTAATCTCTTCCATTTATCACCAAACATAGGTCACATGTTTGAGTATTTACCTGCCAGGCTTACCAGATGAGTGGTGTTTGCTGCATGTTGGACATCAGGTAAGTTGTTTAAATGTGTTTAGCAATGATTGCATAAACCTTATGGCACTTAATTTATATGGCAGCCAAAGCATATTAAAACAACTATGAATAACGTAAAAAACACCTAGGACTATCGTTTGAATGTTTTTCATGAAACATGCTTATTCACTTTTCTCCTGAAGTTTAAATGCGATGAAAAGTTTCACTCTTGTCTGTATGTTAACATACGAGGCTACCGCCAAAAGCTTGCTAGCGTATCTTAGTACAAAGACTGGAAACAACATGCTTTGTGAAGGAAACAAAAGCCTTCTACTTACCCATTAATATGTCTTGTCTCATTATTTAATATATATAATATACAATACTTTTGTCATCATTGTGAACTTGATACACAACCAGCAGCAGAAGTGACTGAAGAATGCCATGCAGTTCTTTTAAAAGACATTTGAATACAAGCTGGACATGTTGGCATTATAGACACCGACACCCTGTGACACTCACAAGGCATGGTAGAAGTGTGTTCAAAGGCTGGAAAACGACCGTCTGTCCTGATCATCCCCCTGATCATTTACCCACCACCATCAGGGGAGGTTTTCACACCTGTGGGAACTAACTGGGCTCCTCACCAGCTTTAACTTGTTGATGGCAGCTCCTTCCTCTGCCCTGAGTGTCAGTTACACCCCCGGTTGTCCCAAATTTTTGCACAAACAGTCCCGCACATCTTATCTGGTCTTTCCGTCCCTGAGCTGTGTGAGGTTTCCAATGATTTCATCTCTGAGGATTGTCCCCTGAGTGAAATTGCCTGTGGGACAGCGGCCATTTCTGCCCCCATTACAGCAGCATTTGTGTGTCTGCTCTGCTGGCCCATGCCCTCCCGCTCTGCCCCACTGTGGGTCTACAGAGCTAAAAAGCTCTGTGTTCTCCCTGCTTCACTGCCACCATTAATGTGCCATGGCCAAACCAGGGTCCTTTTGCTCTCATTTTCCCTAATTCTCTCCGTCCCTCCCTCCCCCCCACTCTCGCGCTCCCTCTAGAGTTTCTTCTCTTTATTGGATGGTGCAAAAGCAGAGCCACTAACCAATTTCAGTCACTCTTGCAATGAGGCTTGACGGGCCCAATTTGTCTCCCTGCGGGGCAATAGGATCCACTCCAGTGTCCCTCAAAAGACCCCTTTCTTCCAGACTGGAGAGAGCTTTTTGTTTGGTGACAATTGCAATTGAGCTCTTGCAGTTCATGTGACTCGTTTAAATCTACAGTAAGTCTATTGCTCTATCTTGTGGCGTGATGGCGTGTTATGCACACTACAGGCAAACATCATCATGCGCCGCAATGTTTGTAATCTACAAACGAGATTTACATTGAGTGCCTTCTAACAAAGCTTCCAAATTATTCGAAATTCAATTAAATTGTGGTAAAGAAATGTGACACAATATGGAAGCTACTCTATGGTGCTAAAAAGGAGGCATTCTCGGGCTTTTGCCTTGACTGATCCCTGTGATGAGCCGGCCACTGTTGATCGTTTGGCCTTGACCTACTCTTAACAGGCCTCCTGTCCACTTGACCACACAGAAAAGAAACTGGCACGCAGCTTCCTCAAGTGAACTACACATCTAAAGCCATACTCGCATACATTTTCCTCTGTCAGTGTTGCAGGGAAATTGCTATTCATTTTTATTTTCCGTCCACCAATGAAGTTGAGAAGCTAAATGTGTCATTCAAACTGTCTCTCATTGACTGTTAAGCTGTTTATTGTCCAATCAAATCAAATATTTTCCTTTCATCTGATCTACATTCCACATCTGCTTGAACTTCCCCTCCGGGCTATGATTTGCTCTTATCTCCCAATGACCAAGTCTCAAGCCACAATTCAGTCTTTAACAACTGACAAATGTTGGGTTTATGAGCTACTGGGAATTTCCCACATTGCTAATCTGTTTTGTCATTGTTGCATTTACTCAATGTAGTCCAACACTGAGTCTTTTTTAAGTGGTAAACTGCTAAACTTTTACTTTACCAGGTTTAAGCTAGTATGTGTGTGTCAGTGTGTGTGAAAAGTTCTTGTACTCGACAGTTTTAGCTAGGTTATGAATACAGCATAGCTAGCATAGACTTTTACAGCTGCTGTTTTATAAAAGTAATAAAGGGGGACATTTTTGAAGCCTAACAGGGCTCATAATGCAGAAGTTGCACATCGGAGAGCAGAACGTCCCACAAAAGGCCTGAGACTCAGAAGTAATGACATTATGGGAAAAACGACTACAAATAGCCAAGAGATTATGGAGATAATGCACAACCAAAAATATCAGATCTATTTTGCTAATGGAGATTCAAGATAGAAAATGTTAAGGCAGTAGCATGGCACCGATATTTCACAGAGATCTAAAGGATTTCCCATCTGAACAAGCAGAAATGGCTCTCTCTTAATAGCACAATGGCGTAAAGTACCTTTTCAGAATATAAATTTGGAAGTGTACAGAAGGCACGTCGGCAATTTTAAGGAGGCTGTTGCAGAGAATGCTCTGCTCCCAGTCAGCCCATGTGTCAGCACAAACCAAGAGTCAGCTATACTAAGAAAGACATTGTGTGTGTGTGTGTGTGGGAAAGAACGAGAGGCAGATCATTAGCTGCTGTTGCCGGGCAGAAGTGGTCAGAGCCTGGAGTGTCTCCGTGTTCTTGCAGCAGTATGTCTCTTGTACAGGTCTCTAAGAGGGGACGAGCTCGACCCATCACTCATTAGCAACACAGACTTCCTATCCTACACCATGGCCATCCCTGTCTCCTCTTTCTACAAAGCTCATCATTGTTCCAATCTCTTCTAACCTTAAGTTTTGTTTCTGGCTGACCTTAACACTCGCCATCCATCTATCACCCTCTTTTTATCTCACCTAGATTGTCCAGTCCGTTTCATCAAATTTTCAAACCCCTGTAGAACAGTCATCTGTGAAACGTGAGGCTGCCACCATTTGCAATCTGTGTCTAAGCACTGCTTGCAAATAGCTTTTGTGAAACAGGTTTATGGATTATATTGCAGGCCACCATTGCATTTATTATTTTGCATCATTTGTCTACAGCAGGTTGGAGAGGGAATGTCCCTGGCTTGTCACTAATATGGCTGAGTAAACCTAGGCCCAAGTGGTGCTCGATCACCCTTCAGGCTTTTTTTCCTTTAGTGTTAGGATGATATTGTTTGCTGCCTTAGTGCCAACAAGAAAGAGTTTATGCAATCATAATGAGTGTTGAAAAACAGTGAAATTCATTATTTATTTTACATTATCTGAACTGCCTAAATGCAGTAAATCTCACACATCTGGTACCTGAAGGAATGATATTCAGAATGACTTTTCCTGATACATACTAAGAGCGAATGGTGGGAGGGAAATGCAACATTTCATTTATCGCCAGTCCACTGTTGATAAGCGCACACTCCCTACAAGGTAAATCTGATCTCCTGTCAGCTAACCAGATAAACACAGCTTGAGATTCAACCTACATCCTGGTCTTCTTCAGTGTCAGTGTTCCAGACGTGGTACTGACTTCACTGTAAAAAAAAAAGATTTGTCTCAATCCTTCCCTAACTCACTGTTTTCCACAATAACTGCAGCCATCCTTAACACTGACATGATCCAGACAGTAATTCATGTAATGTTGCTTTCACACTGTCACTCATTAGATGTTTAACATGTCATACTCAGTTGTTCTTTGTGAACAGAGTTGCAGTCATTCCGCATTGATTCTCGTGAGGAAAACAGTCGTTCAGAGTTGCTCTCCAATCCTGTCTCCCGTAGAGTGTAAGGCGAACCATGGCTCAATTACTCATCACAGACCAGTGCACTCACACTCTGCACACACATAATGCAGTGAGAAAATTGTTCAAACTGCCCCCCACAAGAGCGAGGCCCTGTGCTCTTTAATTGATGCTTCGGTCCACCTTTGATAAGAGCTATTGATTGGCCACACAACCCCAGGAGCCAGCACAGCCCTTGCGGAGTTCAAACAGCTCCCAGAGAAATACAGAATCCAACTCCCACTAGGAAATGACCGACAAAATTGTTAAGAGATAGCCAGCACGGAGAGTGTGTTAGGCATTGGTATTAATTTACCAGATAAAAAGAGGAACTATTTATCAAGACAGCAGAGCGGTTTTAAAAATAAATATTTTTGTTAGTTTTCTCTTTTTGTTGTTTTTGTTTGTTTTTCACTTTTCTTGGTTTCAGCGCCGAGGAGGACATGGTCACGCCTCGCACACGCTGCTCAGTGTGTGTGTTATTTGAAAAACTATCTGTACATCTGTGGATGTTAGAATTTGACTTGGGTTTTATGAGTTGTTGTTTTTTTTCTCTCTGATGAAGCTTTCAATAAAAAAATGTGGAAAAAAGCACCAAGTAGCGCTGTTATCTTTTAATCTGCAAAGCAAATGAATGTGTTTAAACGCAGCTAGCTGTTTTTCCCAGTCCTAAAGTCGTTATTATGAAGACATTTATTATGCATCAAGATTCCCCCGGGGAACGCACAGAGCACACCATCTTAACCATAGCCTATTATCTATATGACTAAATTGCAGTGGGAAGCAAGAGGAAGCCCTATTATTATCATGCAGCCTGATGGCACCTGCTGCGCGTTGACCTTGGGCCCTCACATCCTCGCATAATTACTGCCTTTGCAAATGGAGCTAATACCTCTCAATGGGATTTCCCCCATCAGCGCTCACACACACTTGATTGGGCGTAAAGTGTTCATAATCAAAGATGGAGGAGCCTGCTGGAGGAAGAAGTGGATCGATGGCTATCAATTTTTCTCTTCACTCTCATTTAGGCCCAATCAATTGCTGTCCTTGTCACCTCCTAGGGACGCCTGTACTGCCAATACCACGGCTGCACAGTAGCCAAGTTTCCACCGCGTGAGACAGCTCTGCAAGATCAAGGCAACAAGCCTGGCACTCCGAGACAAAGGACATCTTAATGGAGAACAATCGACTGCTTGGAGTGTGTGTGCATGATTAGGCCGCCAGGACTCACAGATTCCTTTTTTGCATCTGCTGATCTGGAAGTACCTCAGTGCTTGACAGAGATAAGGGTCTGTATGGTACATTTACAGCAATTTTAAACATTTTACTGCTCTGAGAGACTTCTCCGTGGTGCCATGGTTTTCTTCACCACACACTGGAGGCTGTTTAATCTGGGAAAATGCAGTAGGATCCTTTATCGAGTGAAATGCCACAGATTCAATCTCCCTCCCTTGGAGCCGGCAGCCTCCTTATCTGGACTTATAGAGATGTAGCAGCTAAGCACCACAAGGGTGCAGCATACCAACACAGATGTTATCTGGTGTGTTTATTTCACAGAGGAGGAAGGGCCTTCCATGTGCATACACACACACACACACACACACACACACACACACACACACACACAAACAAACACACACCATCACTAGATACAGATCAAGGACATCTCCACTGGGTGAATCACGACAACGCAACCAGCCTTCCCATCAAGCATTTGTAGTCTGCTTAATATATACGAAGATTAGGCAAGGAAATCCCGGATGTGCTTTAAAATATATCTGTCCTACTTCCAGTAAATTGTTGTGCATTTATATATGGATAAACCTATTCTTTTGAGGGGTCTCTGAATGCAGCATTTGGTGTTGATAAGGGAGCTGATGGCAAATCCTGTGACAACTGTGAATTTTTAGGATCCAATAAATCCTATGTCCATTTAAAGGTACAGACCAGACAGAGTAAATTTAGAATGTCCTTTTGTTCCTTACAGTACAATCTCAGCTAAAATTATGGCAGCAAATTATTTGGATGTCAGATGGTATGTTGTAGTAACACAGCCCCAAGTAAAATCATGAAAATGGATGCAAATTTTGCCTTTCATTGCATTTGTCTTCATCAGGCTGTCATCATTGCCTCCCCAGCACTCTCTAAAACATCCTGATGTAATACACATGACACACATGGTACAAAACAACCACCAGTGGATTTATTCTTAACACTTATTTTTGTTCTTGATTTCTATTTGCCTGCAACAAATGATCTGTACAGGCCTTGGGGGGACAAGGTTTCAGGTTCCATCTAGTTGAACACGATTGATTTGTATTCCAAAATCAATTTAAAGGGGGGAAGGGGGTCCGAGTTGCTTTGAATCCAATCAAAAATCTGTGATCGTCAGCAAACACAAACACACCTGGTGCTCCCTTATTAGCTCATAGCTCACTAAGAGAGACGTAATTAACTGAAAAGGGGGATCTGCGCTGCTGAGCTAAAATCTTAATAATGCTCAAGAGGGATTTGGTGTGTTTTGAGGGGGCATTTATTATTTGCTTAATCTAGAAATATGTGAATGCAATGTTAATCATGTCAAAGATTGCCTTCAAAAAGCTAAATGTGAATATGGTATTAGTGAGGAATGCATGATTCATATTTATACACCATCTATATGTCTATCAGATTCAGGAAGAAATATTGTATTAGAAACATGTATATAATTTTGCCACAAATCTGAAATTGTTAATGATTCCAGTTTATTACAACTGGAGTTAAATTGTGGTGGTTTTGGTCATCAGTTTTAATACATTTATATTTTCCTAATTTAATGTGCTGAGATGAAGGAATTAACCCCAACAGTCAGATTCAAACAAACCACCATGTTTGGCATGTATGCCAAACATACTCAGTGTAGAAACTGGAGTATGTGAGTGATTAAATATTAACAAACTGTCCATCCATTACAGTTTATAGACTAACTGTCAGTAATTTCCACAGTGAGCAACCACAATTTTCTTATGCAAACAGGGATTATGACAGATATTTCTTGTGCACTCCTACTGGATTTAAATCAACTTTACCTACATTCTTTGCAACCACTCAAACAACTGGTCAAATTACGATGTGTGATATAAAGAAATTCATTCTAGGAAAAGGCAAAACCAGTGCCCCAAAAAAAAACAACTAAAAACTAGCAAATCACTGAAGCAGACAGACATTTTAAAAGAAGCAAGAGGAAGTATTATGGAGAAACATAGTCAGCAGGGGGAGGAAGTGGAGTTCTGCCCCCAAGTGGCCAAATAAATGGATGAATGCAGCTGGTTATTGCTCGATCTGCTTAAACAGCTTCAACAAGTGAAGCCCTTTAGCCTGTATTGATAAACAATGTGTGAACATCTTGGCCAGATGTGCTCCTCAAGCGGACAGAAGAGCATGTAGTTAAGACGGATGTCTTGCCCCACATTTACAATAGAAAACCTGTGGTGACACACTCCGTCAGACAGCAGCTCCATTTCAATATTCCCATGATGAATTGCTATCATTGTGTAGCAGGGTTTGGGAGTCCGGCCAAAGCCGAGTGAAGTTTACAATGACATTAGTGGAACAATTGTATCCCTGGAGATCCTTTGCAGAAGGCATTGTTCCCCAGGTGGCAAAGCAGCGGGTCTCTGTCAAAAGCCCAGCGCTGTTCTCAATAAGCAGAGGACAAAACGTGTTAACTGAGGATGTGAATAACTTTTACATAAATTCACCACTTCCTGCTATTAACCCTTATGAAACCAATCAGTGTGACTCAAAGCATGATGCTTTAATTTGAGCAGCCGATGACACATCCACACATGTCCTCGTGTTTATCCAAATAAAGATATCAACAAAAATAAAACTTGGCCTGTTTACTTCCTGCTTGTTTATCTTAAGCCACATGACTGATTGAAATAATGTCCTTCAAAATAAATTCATATGGTTAAAAACCAGAGTGATCTTTTATGGTACCTTACCTTCCCCTACTGTACCTTTCCTCAGACAGCAAAGATACAGAGGACAGGAAGGGAATCCTCTCATATTATAATGAATGATTTAAATACAAGGTTGTAGAGGTTGTGAGAAAATAGAGATGAACGCCTTCTATCTATGACAGCACAACTGTTTTTATTGTTTATTTGCCAGTTAAAAACCCAACAAGAGAAGCATTGGACACAGTTATTCTCAACATTGTGTTTCCATAGTAACATACTGGCACTGTTGAAGGTAAAACATCACAGAAGAGGCACAGAAGATAGTGTAATTGCGAGAGTTTAACCAGAGACAAATATGAATTATGTCCTTAGAGTCTGCTACTGATTTACACATTTGGTAGTGTTTTCCATTTGTAAACTCTGACGTTTACATGTCAAGTCATTCAGCATTCTCCAAAATCTACAGCTTGGAGATTTGTATCTACTTACTGAGCAAATTTAGCTGCTCAGAGGTTGTGAGCTTTTGTATTAGTCCCATCTGTATGATTTGCATCTGGTTTTGAGCTGTAAGATGAGTCATTCTAGTATCATATGGTACAGAAGCCAGTATCTGAGAGATTAAGAACAGAATACCAGCTGACAAATAGACACTAGCGCTGAAGCATTCAATAAAAAGACAAACAAATCAAATGTAATTCCAGTTATAGAAACAATACAAATGTGATTAGCTGTGTGTGATTGTTTGAATAGGAGCTTCCCAGAAGGCCAGACCCAAGAGAAAACCTATCCTCTATTTCCCAGCTAAACTGAATCAGTAAAAGAAAACAATTACCCCAGCTTCAACTTTGTGTCTGTGTGAGAGAGATAAAGAAAGACGGAGGGGGGACTGGAACGTACAAGCTTCAACTGCGTAATGTTATATGCAGCAAACTTAGGCATTTAGATGCTCAGAAGTCAAGTCCAGTCAAAGAATAACACAACTTCTCCCTGATATTCCTAAAACATGGACATACTCCTCTTTTAGCTATGACGTTATTTCAAAAGGGGAGAAGAACTCAGACAGTGAAAGTATTTTTAGAATATTATTGCTGGAAATATACCGACTGTGTGAGTAATCAAATGATCTGTTCATATAAACATTTCCTAGACAAGCCATCAAGCTGATACTGAATGGCCAATGTTTTACTTACAGAATGTCAACATGAACCACTTTCTGGTTATATGTTTAAGACACAGCACACAATCAGAAGTTACCCCTATTCCAAAAAATGAAAAAGATCCAACATTTCCCCCAAACTCCACTTGAGGAGAGCATCTTACTTTAGAGCCAGCAGCTGATAGAAATAATATCCGTGTGGCATTTGAAGTCAAAAGAAGAGAAATGCTAATCATAATGGATTAATGCGTAGATATGTGAGTCTAGTAAGCACTCTGAATGTGAGCATTGAATACATTTGTGTGCATGTGTGCGAAAAGGACAAGGGCAGAGATGGTGATGAAAAGGGGACAGATAGAAGGTCAGGGCTGAAAAATAGCAGTAGGAATTGATGAAGAGAATAGAGAGTAGGTATGTGTAAAGGGAAGGGAAGCATAGATAGGTGAAGGGGAGGGTTGAAATGTAAATTAAAGAAGTGAAGTAGGAGGTAAGTAGCGAAAATGTGTATTAAGAAATGAAAAGAGAAGAGTGAAAGCAGTGGAGGGGGAGAGACCTTGTAAAAGAGAAATAGACAAATGACAAAGAAGAGGGTAAAGGAAGAAACATAAAGAAAAGAGAGGAAGATTTATCATTCCCCTCCTCTCTTTTCTGTGTAGCCCATCGAACCTCGAGGACTGCAGGAAGAAGTCTTAATGACCCACTATCAGCTCCAGGCCAAAGGATGTGATCTACAGCAACAGTGTGCAGGTGGATAAATGGTCTTCTCTGTAACAGGAGGAAGACCACACATGCTCCAGGGGCCGCCCCGGTACCACAGACTGGTGGGACTGTAATGGGAACATGTGTAAGCTACCGACATGACGAGCCGTAAAACACAGCCCTGACTCCGAAGGCCTCCAAAACACCTCCGTCCCTCCAGATGTAACCCGACGTGTACGGAAATGTATAATGGTGAGAAGTAGAAGATTTATTTTAGCATTCACTGCCAAATATCCGATTTAACAAACACACTATAGCTTGATTTCGGAAATAGAAGTTTGAATTAAATATTAATAATATTTTTTTTAACTCCAAAAGCTTTCAACCACATCTCAGAGACTGAGTTAGCTCAGCTATACTCTTCATGGGATATAAACAGTCTTACATATAGGTTTTTTTTGTTGAGTTATTTTGTAATCCTGAGAACTTTCTGGCTGAGATATAACTGAGAAGATCGGTCTGTGCAATAAATACAAAGATGAATCCACAAGGTGATTAGCTTAGCTTAGCATAACGCTGGAAATAGGGAGAAACTGAATGATGAGTTATTTCTTTGAACCTGTAAATGTAAATGGAGTTAATTATATTAAAGGCTTTGATTGAAGCGCTTGATTTTAAAAAAGTATGTGTGGCCCTTTTTATTGATCTCTCTAAGGCTTTTGACACGGTCGACCACGAGATATTGATCAGTATCCTGAAGAAAATTGGCATTTCTAACCAGGCATCTACCTGGTTTGCTGACTACCTGTCTAACAGGACTCAGTGTGTTCAGATGGCCAATGCCACATCATCCTCACTAGAGATCACTAAAGGTGTGCCACAGGGCTCGATCCTAGGACCCTTACTATTTTCTATTTATATAAATGATCTTTGTGTCAATTTGTCAAACGCTGCCTATCATTTTTATGCTGATGACACTGTTATTTATTGTTGTGCGTCTTCTGTTGTGCATGGATTTGAGATGTTACAGTCTGCTTTTAATGTTGTACAGGCCCGCCTGCAAAGTCTCAAACTGGTTCTAAATGCCAAAAAATCGAAAATCATGGTTTTCTCAAAAGTTCCTTACTCAAATGAAAGTACGTCTGTAATAACTGCTCGAGGTAATCCAATCGAGGTCACCAATTACAAATATTTGGGTTTCCTTTTAGATCAGGAGCTCTCCTTTAAATCACATATTGAAAACCAGGTAAAAAAAAAACTCAGGCTAAAGCTTGGATTCTATTACAGAAATCGCCTGTGTTTTTCTTTGCGAGTGCGTAAATTGCTTGTGTCGTCAACTTTTATTCCTTTAGTTGACTATGGAGATGTGCTGTACATGTATGCTTCGTCTAAAAGCCTATCAGCTTTGGACACTGTTTATCACAGTGCACTGAGGTTTTTTACTGGCTGTGGCCGCCTCACTCACCACTGTAAGCTTTATGCCGAGTCTGGTTGGCCATCATTGAGCACTCGCAGAGAATCTCACTGGTTGCTTATGATCTATAAGGCTCTGCTTGGCTTGGTTCCCTCCTACTTGTGTGCACTCCTACGAGGAGCAGAAACCCGGTAGGCCTATGCCTTACGGTCCAACGATAGTTACTGTTTGCATATCCCACGAGCTCGGACGGAATTGGGGAAAAAGGCGTTCAGTTTTGCTGCCCCATCAACTTGGAACAATTTTCAGGCCAAACTAAAAATGTCTGAACTTGTATCTTTTAATGTCTTCCGCCGGTTCCTAAAGGACCGACAACAAAAAATATTTGGACGGTGCCTCTGCTCTTAATTATTTCCTATGATCGATTCCTTTGCTCTTGCACTTTGTTGTTATTTTATTCACTTGTGGCCCTATTTATTGTAATGTATTTGTATCTTGTATGTTGATGACATGTGCTGCTGCCTTCTTGGCCAGGTCACCCTTGAAAATGAGATCACGATCTCAATGGGTCTTTTACCAGGATAAATAAAGGTTAAATAAAATAAAAATAAAAAAGGTCTCCTATTATGCTATATTTGAACAATATATTGTAGGGCCATATCTATACAAAACTTGTCTGTGAAGTGTTTTGCTCAAAATACCAAACAGCCTCAACCCCCTCTATTTCAGCCCTGTTCCTCAAGTGCTGATTCTGTGAATGTCGCTTTAAATTTGAGCTGAGCTGAAGCTGGCCACGCCCCTTTGGAGCATCATGCGGCTCTCTCCTCTCTGAAGAGAGTTTTCTACCGGGAGATACTGATACGCGTTGCGCATTGTTTCTGGTACAGCACATGGCTTGATATGTTCTTTCTTCAGTGTTTACCGCTAGATAAACGCCATTATATATACAACAACTGTAAGTCCGACTATATGGGGGATGATAGGTTGGAATGTGTCACGTGGATGGGACGTTGCCAGGAGTTCAATGTAAAGCCAGCCCACATTTGCCTCATTATGTCATAAGCAGTGGCGGTGCGTCAATAGTGGGCGCTTGGGCGCCGCCCACCCTGAGTTTTTGAGTTAAAAAACGTTATATATACAACATAATTGAAATAAGAAATGTACCGTGTTTATGGGTTAAATGTGTATGGGAGACCACTGTCAAGAACCGCTAAAATGTGTCCGGACATAATATATTGCCATTCGCCTTTTCTGAGAATAGGCAGGTCGGCTACCGTCCGTGGGCGCCGATAACATGGGAGTCTATAGGAGAGCTTATACTTTTCTCAGTCATTTTAGCAAGGATAGCTTTTCATTGGAGGATGAAACTTAGATCTGTGGGCGCAAATCTTTGCGCCCACAGCCAATGGCATTGTTTCTTAGTTCAATGTGACATTCTTAGATACGCGATTGGACTATTTCGGCGAATCAGCATCGTTATCATTCCCTAACCACAAGCGTAAAGAGCAGCACCGTAGCTAGCTGAAACTTAGATTGAGTGAATATGGCGACATCGATGGCTGAGAACTCCGTGCAAGCTCTACTTAAAACACCGTTTCATCGACTATCAGATGTCGAAAAGAAGAAATTGAAAGACTTGGGACCCGAGCGTCCGGATTTAAACATTCAACAGACGACCACTGATCGCGGGAAAACCTACACTCGGACTTTCTCCTCAAACTTGTATGCTAAGCGGAATTGGTTAGCTGGTTGTACAGTGAGCAATGCCTTTTTTTGTTTCCCTTGTCTGTTATTTCAAAGTCCTGGGACTGAAACACTTTGGACTACAACCGGGATGAAGGATCTAAAGCACTTCACACAAAAATGTAAGAAGCACGAATGTGGCCGCAGCCACCTAACCAACTGTCTTAAGCTAAACCTCTAAAAAAGTGCTATTTAAACCGTGCCGCCCAACTGCGCCCCCCCCCAAAAAATGTTCACCAGCCGCCACTGGTCATAAGGATAGCAAATCTGGATCAGCTCGTTTGTACCCCCATTTTTAGAGATGTGGGTAAGGAGGAAAAGAGAGAGGGTTGTTTTTTATGACATTTTGTGAGTCTCCTTCCACACCGGGGACACATATTTATGTATCAAAAAGTGCATGATAGCGCAACCTTTAAGATACGATCCTTGGGCTTCAAAGGATTAGACAAATGTAATAATCAAAAGACACTAGTGCTTAATTGATTACAATTTAAAGAGGCACTCCACTTTTTACCAAGGAGAGTACTATTTGTGGTGTCTAATACATTGTAATGCTGTGGATATC
The DNA here is from genome assembly GCF_036324505.1 of Eleginops maclovinus. Classification (NCBI taxonomy): domain Eukaryota; kingdom Metazoa; phylum Chordata; class Actinopteri; order Perciformes; family Eleginopidae; genus Eleginops; species Eleginops maclovinus. Next base: position 11,482,140 of record NC_086361.1, read on the forward strand.
ATTGTTCCTCCTGTTTTACAAATCACTGCTTGTTCAGTTCATCTGTCAACTGGATAACCCTTTGCCCTCGTCAGGCTGCGTGTTATGAGAGGGTTGTGAAAGAATGGTGCGTATACAACAAATGTCATGCCCTCTCCAGCAGGAATAACAATGGAAGGTGGACATGGTTAAGGGCAACAAGCAGGGGAAATACCACGCTATAAATATATGAGAAGTGCTGTGTCTGAGTCTGTGAAAGGTTGGTGTTGACTGACTCTTGACTTGACTTTAAGTAGAGAAAAGAAATGTCTGCTGATTATTCTGGGTCAGTGGCCCAAAATCTTACACCTACACAGCTTAAGTTGATAAACTGTAAAAGCTTTTTCTTTCTCTCTCACACACACTGCTCGCCAAACTCAATACTGTGTTTCCGGAGTCCAGCAGAATGTTTTCTAATCTCTCCAGAGTTATGGTACATTACACATGTTATGGCTGCGGCTGACTCACCCTCTGCTGAACTACAAAGAAACTCGACATAGGTGAGGCTGAAGTTAGAGGGGGCCCGAGCTCTGTTAAGTACTCTCACATGGGCAGTATTTAACTCGGTATGTATATGTGTGCCAAATTTTCCTTCATGCCTGCATGTCTGCATTTAACTGTGCAATTAGTTTCCAGGTATTTAGTTGCCCCACATGGATGTAGGCCGGTATGACATCATTCTAGCATTAGTATTTGTCTGTATATGAGTCAGTTTGAGGGCATGTGTGAGCCACACAGGCCTGAAGACAAAACAGAGATGCCATCAGCAGAGCTGTCTCAAAAAACTTGGCCCCAGAATTTGTCTCGACTGGTTTTCCTCAAACTTCTCCAAGTCAAACATATCAAACCAACACTCCAACTTGAGTGGAGTAGACTGGCACAGTATCACATCCCGGGATTTATTCACCATTTAAAATGAGAATAAATAACAGTTTTTTCTTAACTTTTACAGAGTGGTAATGACTGGCTGGTGAATATGGCATTAGGCTGATCCACATATTTCCCATCGGAGTTAAGGGAGACCAAAAACAAAGCTTCAACTCTTTCATAAGCAGCCAAAAACAAAAACTGGGCCTGTTTGTGTAGTTTTGTTCATGATTTATACCAAATAGGATACATTTATGTACATCAAGCCATAATTTCTTCGATCTGGAGATGTATCCACAGCTTTAAAACAGACTAACTACTACTCAAACCTCTAATAAGTCTCTAACCTAGTTATTTGGAAGTAAAAAACTAAAGTAAACACACCTGCATAACTTATTATTTGGTGCAAGATGCATTGCAAGCCTGGGTAATTATTCTGCCTTTATTATGTAAAAAGACTGTGCCATGATAAATATTTTGTCTAACATGGTTTTCCCCTGATTGTAAAAACTGAGTTCATGCAGAACCTTTTTCTGCTTCCTGGAGGAACTGGGTTTAGGAAGAATGAATGTGTGTGTGAATGGGTCAATGTTGTCTTCTGTTTAAGCATTTTAAGAGCACAAAGGCTAAAAAAACATTGTATAAATGCTGTCTATTTACCATCAAATTAATGTTACATCACACTGCTCATATTGGGCTTGTGATTCAATATAACCTGTAAAATACAAATTTGAATCACAGTGTCCTCACAGTGAATAATACAGCACAGTACATGCTTTCACTTTGCGGACATATTTTACATACAAAATCCTGCCTCCACTTTAACAATAAATAGAGCCTGACCAAGGACTTGGCTCCAATCATTTTATGCAGGAAGGCTCAGGATCCGCGTGTTTTTGAGGTTGTCAAAGTGAAGGTTGAACCACACAAACCTCACTTATTTGATACTGCCAACACAATCATCATAGGAACTAAGCCTAAAACATCTGTTTGCCTCTAAAAAGCTGTTCCAATGGGGAGTATCCAGTATATAAAATATGATGTTCAGTTGTCTTATTCCATGTGTTTGGACATCTTCTGGTCCACGCTGCCATAACCAATTAGATTTGCCTTAAACAACACTGTTATGTCTGTAATATATTCCATTATTTAAGCAGACTTTGGTCTATTATCTGTCATGTGGTTGCATCCCCTAGTTAAGCTGTAAAATGGCTAATGATGAAAGCTGAAGTCATCACAGGAAGAAGAAAAACGGGCTACATAAACAGAGCTGCGCCTCGCCCTCCCACCGTCAGTATTTCACTGCTCTGTTTTGGGAGTTTCGCTGGCATAGTAATGCTTGCTCTTTATTACTTTTCCTCCTGTTGGTCCGTCTTCCTGCCAGCGTGTATGTGTGTGTGTGTGTGTCTCTAACTGCAGATATCATAGCATAGGTCTAGCAGAGCACAGCCCCGTTGCCATAGTACCAACTGGACAACAAGTGTACACAGTGGTGAGGCTCGCAGGCCGGAGTTGGTATTGAGAAGGGCTCTGCTGTAGCTAATGATGCTGGATTAAAGTGCCAGGATATTCCTAAGTGCTTTAAATGCAACTACAGAGACTTTTGAGAGGATTAGAAGCAACAGATAGCAAAAGAGAAGAAAGAGATGAGAAAAGCATGGAAAGAGTGGAGGTTAGATACGGTATGTCTGATGGCTACAGCTGGCAGTTGCTTGAGTCAGAACATCTGGAGTTTGGGGCATCATTAGATGAAAGATGAGTGCTGGATGAGTGTCTCTATAAAGGGACAAGATAATGTAAGGGGACGACTGGGATGAGCATGTTACTGCTGAGTAACAACTAATGTTTAAAAAAACAAATGTGTTACTGTGTGTGGTCTTAAAGGAGTAGTTTACACGTTGCGTAATATGCTTTCTTTCTGGGAGTAAAATGAGAATATCATGTCTGCTCTCATGTCTGTTTGTTAAATATGAAGCTAGAGCCGGCAGCCTGTACATTCAGCTTGGCATAAAGAGTGGAAAAAGGTATGGGTCTGTCCAATGGTTCAATCCACAAGTGACTATAAAACTCACTTATTAACACATTCTTGTTTGTTTAATCCGTACAAAAACCAGTGTTGAACCGACAAGATTTATGTGGCATATTATTTCTTGGCTAGGCGCTGTGGCTTCATATTTCCGGTACAGACATGAGAGCTTTAAACTGTCTCTCCTCAAAGGCAGTATTGGAACTGTACTTGGTAGTGAATGCAAAAGAAATTACATAAGTAGTCAAGCAGGATGGAAAAAGACAGCTTGAGAGGTCCAATTCCTGCTAAAGTCTCAGCTCCACATACGTATCTAGCCAATTATCTTTCAAGTGGATGTGAATGTCACTAAAAATGATTGGATGCAGGCCAATTATTAGTGATGTTAGGCTCATGTTGAATTATTTAGCTCACATTATCAATTTCAAAGTGATTAATTTGTACATTGGGAGTAGCGTTGGTGTTAGCTTAGCTGAGCTGCTGTTCAGCTGTGACTCTAAGAAAGCATACACCTGCTTTTTGTCTTTTTCTGAGAATTCAACTTTCTCAAAACTATAACCTTCAACAAGTTATAAAGTGACCAAAGACTTGACAAAAAGAATAATTTTCATAACCCAGCATCCAGTAGACACTGCTTCACACTTTCGGTACATTGCCAGAGATAATGCCCCACTGTGTATCTTATTTTCTGTGTGTCCACTTCTGTGTGTTATCTGTACCTGCATACAAAGCAAATAACTTGTACTTTTTGAGCAGTCAAACTCAAAAAGGTGATCAAAAGTTGAGGACCAAAAGTATTTTCTCCAAGAGAGTTTATCCTTTAATCCTATTGATCTGTTGATATTGCATGTGGATGGTTGTGATTCCCTGAAAATAGGACCATGTCCCCCCATGTGTAACTGATTGGCTTCAAATGTGGTTGTTATAATTCACAGTCATGCAAAACTATTCTTTCAACATATTTTGGATTCTCTGTTGCCATGATTTCCTTTTCCAGCACACCACAAAATGTCTCAGACACATTGTGCCTACTTGAAAAATCCAGGCCCTCAACTTGAGCTGTAATTTTGTGGCTGATTTCAGGTGACCACATTCTATTCTCTGGACAGAAACAGCCAGCAGTACCAGCCTCGGTTTTCCTATGAGTAAAAAATCCACCAACACACATCCACTCTTCTTGTGGTCGGGCCGGTCGAAAGATAATGCAGACGTGATCGGGAGTCGGAAAAACCCCTCAAGATAAGGTAAGATTAACCAACACACAAACACACTCTCTCTTTTGCTGTCACTTTAATCTGATTGGAAACCTCTTCACCTCATATGCCTGTCACCATGTGCTGAGGTTACCAAGGAAAAATTCTCCTCACCTAGCAACTGCACTTAAAACAAAAGAGCTTAGGCAGCAACTTGAGGTAAAAGTTGAGCCATAACCGTAATGCATTTTAATGAGGCTGGACCACGGAGGCTGTCCTGGAAATAGATGCAGTGTGGGCCATTTCCTCTGCAGATTTTTTAGGATATGGCCAGCATGCATGAAAATGGGCTGCTGTGGAGGAAATAGGCTTTTATGTAGAACACATTATGCCAGAATATATAGTCCTGAATGGATCTCTGTGGACTGCTCTGCCTATTCCCACTCAGAATTTAATCTTAGCACACTGGAAGCACATTTTAAGAAAAACCTTCCTCTGCTAATCTATTATGGCTGAGGGCTGATCTGCGCTGCTGTCTGAAAGAGACTCATAAATGTTGCAAATTCAATGCAAGATATCGGTAGCTTTGAATTTCAACCATAGATTTCTTGATCTTGCATATCAAAAAATATATCATGAGTACTCTTTCTTGTTCAGCAAGTGAAATTGCAACACTCTTCTGAAACATTTAAGGCACATGAAGTTCTGATCTTTAAAGTGACAGAGAACAGCTTGAGAGAGCAGCTTCTACAAAGAAAACACTACTTACAGATGTCCGTGTCAACAAAAGGCCAAAACATCACTGACAGTATCGCTATTGTGCATGCAGCAGCTGACTGTATTATACTTTCACACATGCAACAGATAGCGACCCTATGCAAGAAAGGTTGGATTTCATTGCTTCAGACGAAAGCCCAGGTTCTGATTTCTACTTTGGTTTATTGTTGCTCCTTGCCTTTTGATTGCCATATTGCTGGGAATCAGAATTAGAATCAGAATACCTTTATTGTCCCACAGAGGGAAAATTCACATTGTTACAGCAAAAGTGAAGAAAGACAAAATAAAAACAAAAGACACAATAAGATAAAAGGGCAGGCCAAAAAATATGAAATAAAAAAATGGAAAAGATTAAAAGTTATTCAAATTTACAAGTGAGATTCTACTAATCTACAAATTGCACAAACATTTGTGTCATAGTCTTGTTCGTTATATTATTGTACGTTGGTGTAATTAAACAACAATGGTGTCTTAGTCTGAAGTTATGTGACTGTGCGTGTGGGGGTCTCCCAGGCGCCATGCTGGTTGTAAAGTCTGACCACTGTAGGAAGGAAGGACCTGCGGTATCTCTCTGTGAAACAGCGTGGATGAAGCAGCCTGTCACTGAAGGAGCAGACAGACAGACAATGTGTCCTACCCCCTGGACACATTGTCCAGCAGGGAGGACAGCTTGGCTGCCATTCTCTTGTCTCCCACCTCCTCCAAAGTGTCCAGAAGACTCCCCAGGACACCCTGCACCCTAAAAGACCTCAGCAGATACAGTCTGCTCTGACCTTTCTTGTAGAGAGCATGTGCAGTTATCAGACCAGTCCAGTTTATTGTTCACATGAACCCCCAAGTATTTGTAAAGTTCCATAATCTCGATGTCTGCTCCCTGGATCTTCACCGGTGGGGGGAGAGTGTCAGCACCGTTGGATATCTACCACCAGCTCCTTGGTCTTCCCTGCCTTGAGCTGGAGGTGGTCCCTCTGGTGAACTCCTGCATCAGTTCCCTGTACTCCCTGTCGTCCTCGTTGGAGATGAGGCAAACAATGGCAAAATTGCTGGAACAATTGCAGCAATTTGTAACAATTAATACAAAGAAACTATTGTTTTTTGGGACAATGTGATATTGATTTGAACAACTTCATCACTTGGCCAAATTATCAGTGAGAGTCCCATTTATCTGAGAAACATAATAATTCAAATCTGATGTTATGATGAAATTCAAAACTAAAAAAAATAATAAAAGCTGGTGTCTCACGACTACATAGGAGCAAAACTAAGCCCCTAAATCATGATTTTCTTAAATATCTAAATCATGTCAGGAGAGGAGGTGGGAGTTCTCTGCAAGGAAATTCCTTGCAGCGAGAGAGCTGGCAGTCCCTGTGTTTGGATTAGCACTCTGAAATCTGGCAATAGAAAGAGGTGGTTGGCTCAAAAAGCAAGAGAGAACTTCATTAGATCTCATGAGCAAATGTGAAATTGATGTCCAAATGGAAAAAGCATTTTATCTGGAAGCTGTTTATTCAACAAAGACATCAGTGCTCAGCCTTGGCATCTGTAAAAATGTGCAGATTGTATACAGTGGAGAATATTTTATAATGTTTCGTCAGCAGCTTGTTCTAAGCCTCATTAGCTGCACAACATGCCATACAGTGAGCGTACTGACTACAACGGCTCTATTAGAGAAAGGGAGTCATTTTCTTGTCACTTGCATGCTGTGTTGATGCACAGGCTGTGAGAGATTCAATCTCACTTTATTTCTCGCACAATTTGTTTAAAAGGAAGCAATTGCAAAAAGGTTTTCCATGATCAAAGTCATCCACAAGAGCTCAGCTTCAGCTCAATTTCCATGGAGTGTCCAAAAAAAATACATGTTCACAGTCACGGTAAATTTACAAACCAGTGAGGGAAAATGACTGCTTGGCCGAGGAAAAGCTTATGGAATGAGGCGTTAAATTAAATCCATTTGTTCTATTGACATCACAGCACTTCAAAGGTAAAATGTTTGACATATTTCTCACTGGGCCAAGAGAGTGAACATGTTGGCAGAGTTTTAGTTACTGTGGTGATATTCAACACATTTGGAGTACAAACACATACTGTATACACACACTTGAATATAAAGGATTTCACAGGAACACTTTATTTTAATTGCTGCTGAAAGCTCTGAAGGAAATGTAGTTAGTGGAATTTGTTTAGCTAAATTTGATTATAAACCTTTAAGTTCAGCTTGTCTTTAAGGGTGTTTTAACTAGGGCTGTCAACGTTAACGCGTTAACGCCCGCGATTAATCTTGAAACCATAAGGCGTTAAAAAATAAATAACGCAAATTAATCATATTATCAAGTTTGACCCCAACTTCCTACCGTAATTCCAGCGCGCATGTTTACCTGGCTGAATTACTGAAAGGCGTCACAAACACAGATAACACGATGACTGAGGAGGCGTTCCCTGGTGTGCTTAACGGTACATTTCGTTTTAAAAAGCTTCCAGACGGAAGTTTAGATAAAACCAAAGTTGTGTGCACATATTGCAGTGATGAACTGTCTTTCCACCGAAGCACAACAAGCCTGAAGTACCATCTTCGGGCAAAGCACATCTTTGCTGATGCTAGCAAAGATGCTAGCACTGAGACAGCATCAAGCCGTGTTCGCCAAACTGCACTGGCAGAGTGCAGCAAGGGCAAGTCTGTCAACAAAGCGACAACAACTAAGCTAACCAATGCTATCGCTAAATGGATCGCCGTTGACTGCAGGCCCATCAACATCGTTGAAGACCAGGGGCTTCAAGGTATTATCCAGATCGCCTCAGATGACCCATCATACAAGCCACCTGCTAGGGGAACTATTGTCACAAGAATTCATGAATTGTTTGGCAGCGAAAAGGCAAAGAAAGCAGAGCAGTTGGCACAAGCTACATTTATTGCACTGACTGGAGACCACTGGACATCAGTAAGCAACCATAACTACCTCGGTGTAACAGCACACCTAATCGATGACAAATGGCAACTGCACTCGTTCGCTTTAGGTGTGATGAAAACAGAGGAAAGGCATTTTGCAGAAGCATGTGCTAGTCAGTTTCTTGAAGTTGCAAAGGAGTGGGAGATTACAGACAAGGTCACCACTATAGGAACAGACAGCGCGCGCAATATGATCGTGGCAGCAAGGAGTCTACCATTCGAGCACATGCCCTGTGTAGCGCACATTATACAGAGGGTAATCACAGTGTCTCTCCGTGACAGCGGGTTTGATGGTGCTTTAGCCAAGTGCCGTAAAATAGTCGGACATTTCAAACACAGTCCTGCAAACACAGCAGAGCTGAAACTTCAGCAAGCCTCTCATGGGCAAGAAGAGCAGTCACTTGTCCAGGACGTACCCACGCGCTGGAATTCAACTATTGAAATGACCAAAACATGTGTCCAAAACAACAAAGACCCACTGAAGGCAACGCTAGCACAGCAGAAGCACAAATTAGCCATGCTAACCTCAGCTGAATATGACAGGCTGGCAAAGTTGGAAACACTGCTGGAGCCATGCAGGTAAGGTGACTTCCCATCTCCAATACTTATCATCTCCAATTTTATTTTCTGGCAAATACAATTAATATAATAGTCACTTTGTTATTGTACTTCAGAAATGATTTTAGGCCTGTCCCCTAAATGGGTGTTAAATGAATTAAAAGTGTAGTCATTAATACTGTTTGTTTTGTGAGTTTGTAGGTATGTCACTGAGCTCCTTGGTGGTGACAAATATGTGTCCTACTCTGTAGTGCTGCCTGCACTCTGCCACCTCTTGCGTATGATGGAGGTCTCAGATGTTGACCCTGCTTACATAGTGCGCTTCAAGACCGCATTCACAGAGGACCTCAACAGACGAAAGGACAACACAAACCTTTTATGGCTAAAGGTAGCAACAGCTCTAGATCCCAGATTCAAGGACCTCAGGTGCCTGCCCAGAGCAGAGAGGGAAGAGGTGTGGCAAAAGCTGAGTGAGATGCTGAAGGACAGTGAACCTGCATCACAGCCATCCAGAGAGGAAATTGAACCAGATCCACCAAAGAAGAAGAAGATGGCCCTCCTACTGATGGGGTCAGAGTCAGTCTGATGATGAGGCACTGTCCACAGACAAAACTGTAGACGGGTATAAAGCAGTGCCCAGTGTCAGCATAGAGGCATGTCCACTACAGTGTTGGGCGGCACACACAGGTGCTCATGGTAAGCTGGCCCATATTGCACAGAGGTACGTGGCTATACCTGCCTCAACAGTGCCATGTGAGAGACTGTTTTCTTTGGCAGGCCACATTGTGCAGAAGAAGAGGTCCGCTCTGTCATCTGAAAATGTCAACAAGCTGGTCTGCCTGAGCAACTGGTTGAAAGAAAAGTAGACTGTATGAACAGGAGTCATGTCACACAAGTTCACGCTGTTTAAAATAATCTTATTCAACTAAGAGTGAAAAGGGACTGTTCACTTTGTATCTTCAAAGACACTATGGCATTCAGTTTCTTAAATAGGCCCACTGTTACTCACTACAGCATTCATTTGGGTGAGATGTTACTTTGCAAACTCTTTACAGGCAAGTTGTTTACATTCACTTTGTAGCAGACGTTACTTTGTAACTGTTTTTTATGTGGTTGTCTGCTAATCCTTCTAGTCTGCAGTTCATTACGGATGTTGTGGGCAATGCAAAGCACTCCCTGACACTTCTTACTCAGCAAATGAATAGATTCTAGTTCCGAAATTATCACAACTAAGCTGAGATCTTATAATAAAGTAAAAACTTTGATTCCTCTAACCAGTTTGTCATGCATTTCTTTATTCCAACACCACACATGATGGATTTGTTTTATCTCCCCCCAAAAATACAAGTAAATACTAGTATTTTAAACTTGTGATTAATCACAACCTGTTATTGTGATTAACTCGATTTCATTTTTTAATCGTTTGACAGCACTAGTTTTAACCTTTTTTTTTACTTTTGAGTATATGTGAGCATAACCCAGTTATACAATTTGAAAAAACAGTTACATTTTGTTGTTTTTATGTTGGAAAAAGTGTATAAACGACATATGGTAGTATTAGGCCTGCCTACTGTATGTGTCTGGGTCCATATGTTTGTATAAATATTTACAGATAACAGCATTGATACAGTATATTGTGTTAGATAATAAACTTCAGAGGTGTTAGTAGGCAGTTTTACCTTTCCGAATGTTTCCCTCTGTTTCTAGGCTTTATGCTAAGCTAAGCTAACTGCCTTCTGGCTATAGTTTCTTATTTATGGCACAGACATGAGAGTTGTATCAGATTTCTCATCCCATTCCCAGCAAGCAAAAGTATTAGTTCATAGATTTTCAAAGTCTTACGTTTAAAACAACATGATATCAGGTTTTCAGTCTGGTAACTTTGCACGATATGGAGGATTTAAAGTGAATGGTTATCAGGATATTTACATTGCATGCACACTATGACCTACACTTAAAAAAAACGCTTTCTTTTTATTTTCCCATCCCTATCAATCACTCCTTCTGTCTTTTTCACACACATAAAACAGAGTATGGTTCTCCTACTTGGCCTTGGGACCGAAGGGTCGCCGGTTCACGTCCCGATCGGACCAAAAAAAAAAAAGAAAAAATATGGAGTGAGCTGGTAGCTGGAGAGGTGCCAGTTCTCCTCCTAGGCCACTGCCGAGGTGCCCTTGAGCAAGGCACCTAACCTCTATCTGCTCTCTTGGCGCCGGGTACCTGGCTGCCTCTCTGCTCTGCCACCTCTCCTCTGCATGTGGTTGTGTGTGCATGTATTTCCTCTGTGTTTGTGCATGTATATCCTCTGTGTGTTTAATGTGTGTCAACACAACAGAGTACAGAAAGCAATTTCCCTGTAAGGGATTAATAAAGTATGTCTTCTTCTTCTTCTTCTTCTTCTTCTTCTTCTTCTTCTTCTTCTTCTTCTTCTTCTTCTTCTTCTTCTTCTTCTTCTTCTTCTTCTTCTTCTTCTTCTTCTCATTGTTTATCACGTGGCCGTGGTTCAGCTCCTTTTCCTTATCAGTGTTGGGTCATGGTGGTATTTCCTGCTTGCAACAAGAGCAGAAGGTGGCACAGGATGAGTGCTGCTTCCTACGCTGGCACACCCAACATGTACCCACTGGCCCCAACCGCTAACTCTGCAGTCAGAGGAAGTGTAGAAGGGGAGCTTGTTGAGTTGCCCTCGATATGCAGTGCATGTTTATCTAATAACTCGTACTGTATATCTGTTTGCCTGAGATTAAAGATAGCTGCGTGATACTGAGTTGTGGTTTGCTTGGGGAAGTTATTTAATTGAGAGCAATTCATTTGATTTTTAAAGGTGACAAAAAGGTGGGCTCCGAGTCCTTTGAGGGGATTCAAATCCGAATTAGTGTTGGAAAACTTAGCATGGAAAGGCTACAGGGGACGTCATATGGATGCCTTACACCCATGAAAAATAAAATGTTAAAGCTGATGGGTTAAAAAGAACAAGCAGCATCTTAGATTTTAGATCAGAGGAAACTATAATGAAATTGATAACGATTCAGACATGATATAATCATCAGACTAGAATTAATATAATAAGAAAAATAATAAATGACATTTAAATTAATCAATGGTATCCATCAAAAAGGCCAATTAATGCTTTGGGACTTCAGATAACCATGCTTTCTGTGTCCATGCTTTCAGATGGGGCATTATTTGACTCTAAAAAGGACTCACAAAGAGTCCCCTGGGTTAAGGTGTTATTTTGATATATTGCTTGCGTCCATTTTTACTGTTAGACCTTGTTTGGCTGAAATGTTGTTTCATCCCAATGTTGGTGCAGCCTTTCCCATGGGAAGCAGAGAGGAATCTTTGGTCTCATCAGGGGGATCTGCAGATGTTTGTAAATACGAATGCGGCTGCAGAGACCACGGAGGACTTGCCCTTCAAACACTCTGAAGTCGAATGTTTGTTACAAGTGGGTTTCTGGGGAAACCATGATCACTGGGCTCGCTCACTGAGTGTATTTGGAGTGAGGCCCGTTGCAAGTCATTGAAAATTTGGTTTTCTTTACACCCGCCCATCCCCTCCATCTCCAAGCTGCAACCAATAAAGAACCAACTGTATATCAGAGGATGCTGTTTGTGTATTACAACCTTCACTGAACCACATGTTCAGTTCTGAAGCTTGATATTGGCAGCATTCACTAAGTTGAGGTCAGTATAAGCTGCATAAGCGTACCCTTATTCCATGATATCTTTCAGCAACATGTGCTCTTATATATTATCCCCTTTTGCAGACAATCTGGAAACAGTACTTTTTTTACCGCAGATATTTCTGACTTGTTACAGCAGGAAATACCGATTTTAATATTTACATTAACAAGAGGCCTCATGCAGGAAGTGATGTACAAACAAATGTTCTCTTGTTTTTGTTTGTACCCATGATTTGTTTCTATTTCTAGGACCCATTGATTTCTAGGATCCACCAGCTGTTTTCCTGTTTTTGCTATTCACTGAGATTAGAAAATGAGTGGTGGATAGCACTCTTCCCGAAGATTTACAAGGTCTACAAATGATTTTGTCCAAAGCAAGGAAACATAGATTTGAAATGTATCTGGCTCTTTAATAGTTTAAGACACCATTATGTTCACCAGCAAGTCGATTTGTCTGCTGCGTCTAGAAACAACGCTGATAAGAGGAACTATAAAGTTATGGCCTATAAAAAAGAAACCATGAAAGACCATAACACACCCTGCAGCTGAGGGAAACTGTAGTCTATTTATAAATTGTCTGTGTTTTCTTTTCACTACAAGTGTCACTACAAAGTGTCAGATTTAAGCCTCTGCAGACCATTTACATGCACAAAAACCTATTTAACACACTACATGAAATGGAAAACCCTAACATATTAAGGCCCTTTTAGCCCAAAATAATCATGTCAGTTACAGTATTACTGTATTTTGTCTTTGTTATATCACTTCTGTAAACAAAAAGGTAAAGTATAGGTATTAAGGTACCTCAAAACTTAACCTCAGTACTTACTTAATAGATTCCTAAGTTATAGTTAAGTTATTTCCCATAAGGTTGTTACTGTATGGCAGTGACAACATGCTCTGATACTATGCAGTATGTTGCTATGCTGGTCTGCAAACATACAGTATTATAATTCATATGTCTTTCATTAATGCTGGGATTGAATGCAGTGCATATGTTTGCTTTTTAGTATGCATGAAATTCTTTGATATAGTGCGTTCACTCCCTCGCAGCAGAAGACACTTTGATTGCTTTTGAGTGCAACTGTATCTTCAGCCACATTAGGGACTTCATATTGAAACATTTAATCGGGGACAGGGCAACTAAATCTTCCCCCTCTTTGCTGAAATAGTTTGTTCCCTGTAATCAAGGTTTGGTGAATGGCATGACCATCATCTTCATCATCTCCACTCACCACAGAAAGAGTTACAGACTGAGGACTGATGGCAGGACCTTGGCTTCAGGCCGGTTTATCCCAACACTGAACAGATCATTGCAACAATTATATAGTTTGGATTAATCTATTGTAAAAGCCACAGAAATGTTTGATGTGAGGCTTTTTACCCAGGGGAAAGAGATGGGTTCAAGAGGAAGAGAAGTGAAGAGGAATGAAGTGTTTTTTCCCCCCAAAAAATGTAAGTAATTATTTTCTGTTTCTGTTCCCCGTTTTTTGTCTTGAGGTTTTTCACATTTAGCACGAGGGTTTCAGGAGTTTTGTGAAACAGCATTTTATGTTATATACAGCAAGTTTATATACAAGGGCTAAACAAACCTCACGTGTATATACACATAGTGAGTACAAAGTATCTTACCTCTGTGACTTTATTTCAAACAAATGAAGAACACAAAGAAACAGGAAGTTGCCTGCCACACAGAGATGGAGTCACATGCTGCTGCATATGCTCACATGCCTACAATGTGGTCTCTTTCTGAAACCAGATTTGGCACAGTTTTAGAAACACATCCATGTTCCACCAGAGAACAATAGCACATGTTGTGATACCAAAGGTTGTAACCTTTAGAGCGCTTAAGATAAACTTTCCCTTCCTTCACAGCGTCCAACTGCTGGGAGACAAAGCCCGTTCACAGCGTTAGGAAAAGACAGAGAGCGGTTGTCCTTGTCAGAGTAGGTCATTGCAACTTCCTTACGTTTACCAATGGCACCAAGAAAACTGTGCCAATTAATTGTGTGGGAGTGTGTTTTCACAATGTTGTATGAGTCGACACAAACCCACAACCATGTTGAATCGGTTTGTCTCAGTCTTTTGCTCTTTGACACTATTTGTGAGTGCATTGGACTTAAAAGCAAGAGGTCATGTTTAATAGTTCCCATACACAGACTGAGTAGATTAGTCACAGTCGTCTTATTAGTTGCAGTTGTGAGATGAATGCTCATGATAAATTAAAATGGATTTTAACCTTGCTTACAGTTGGCTCCAGGATTGGAAATTTCTGTTGATTGCTCCCCCACTTAGATCCACACTGAAATGTTTTAACAACTAATTGGATTGATTAAATCTTAAACAGATTTTCATGGGGCCAACAGGATGAATCCCAATGACTTTGGTTATCCTCAAGCTTTTTTCTTTTTATCCATTTTATACTTTGCTGATGACCAAAATGAATTATATTCTCATCAGACTCTGTTATACTTTGTGTTTACTACTGAACACATTTAAGCATGCTATCACGCTATAGTGTTGTTGTCATGAGCCTGTAACATTTAGTAGTTCAAAGCACTGTTGTGTATAAGTGAAAAAGAAAAACATAGACCTTTATTGATCCCCGAGGGGGAAATTGTTTTTTATACACACACATGTTGTGAAGTCAAATACAAATACACACAGTTATATTACAGCACAAGCATTGAGAAGATCCAGAGCGGAGAGGCAGCCGGTCTGACCGGCGTCAGGGAGCAGTTGTGGGTTCAATGCCTTGCTCAAGAACACTTAGGCAGTGGCCCAGGGGGTGAACTGGTTCCTCCCCAATTCACACTCCGGGTCGGTCCAAAGTCCAAGTCCCTACAGACTGAACCACTCCTGCCCAAGGAGACAAATAGATATATTCCAGACAGACAGACGGACAGACAGACAGACAGACAGACAGACAGACAGACAGACAGACAGACAGACAGACAGACAGACAGACAGACAGACAGACGACAGACAGACAGACAGTAGTAGATAGATAGTGTATTGTTCTTTATCTTGTTCAGCATTGCTTTGATACTGTCAGAGGTGATGTGAGCTCTCTGCAGTGAAAGTTATACAGTATCTGAAGGGTTGAACAGTCATATCCTGAGGCACATTCACCTGATGGATAAACATCCAAAAGAAGAAAAGCCTCCACGATCTGAAAAAAAACGTTTCCTATTCTGGTTGCATAGGGAGATCCCTTAATCATGTGCAATGTTACAAGAGAAGGCACTGATTTAAAGTACCTGATTGTTCTGTGCCACAATTCTCTCAGGCGATTTACAGGTTGTATTACATTTCTCTCTGCTGTGCAAACACAAAGGCTCCTGGGACTCAAGAGCAGTGTTTAAAGTTTTTTTGTTCTTGGCACGAGCTGTATTTGTGCATGTTATCCTGTATCAATGTCTTCATTGAAAGTGGTTTACAAAGACAGACGGCGTGCGGCTGCTGGCTGGCACGGGTGCAGTGATCCAGCGGCTGGCTTGCTCTTACAGCAAGTGGACCAATCATGAGCTAAACAGTGATCAACCCTTCTCTCCTGAGGGGGGAGTGCATCTGTTCAGAAAACTGTTGAAAAATATGCAACAAAACTTATAACAACAATTTCCTCATGAAAAAAGTTTTAATATTTATGAGATGTAACTGTTTTCCTGGCTTGTTTTGATGTTTGAGAATTTGAAAAATATGTGTAAAAAACAATCTTCAATACTACAAATAACTACTGTAAAGCAATATTGTTATTTTTTGCACATCCCTGTGGGAAATCTAAAGCTCGGGACTTGAACTTTACAGTTATATGTGGAAAAAACTAAAGTGGAATTCCTTGAGTAATGTGCTTCTGTGTACAATTTTAGGTGCAGGACACTTGGTTTGGAAATATAAACATGGTCAACTTATGTCCATAACAAATGTATTCAAAGTCAAAGCTGAAGATTTGCTGTAAAAACTGTAAAATTAAAGTTAGATAAATAAGTGTTGAATTAACTTTACTTAACAGGAATCAGCATCTTTCTAACTTTGCAATACTTGTCTGGCCTCAGCTTAGTATTTACTGATGAGTATTCATGTGGGCCCTCTCCTTTTGTGGCATACCTCCAGTTGGCTCCAGTTAGGGGAGAGATCTAAAAAGAAATGTGCAAACAGTATATTCAGTATGTATATAATCCTGCGTGTGGGAGAGACACTGCAGTTGTGTTACTACTTCTTTCTACAATGATGCAGAGAAAAGTGCAAAGAAACTGACATCCCTTTTGTAGTGTGCTGCACACAGCACTTGTTTGCCACCAGCGTTATCTGAAGGCATGCGTCCAGAGATTTGTCATTAGTTTGCTATGTTTACCTTTCCACTCGACCCAAGCAGCTTACTGGAAAGTCAAGCACCTGCTATTGAGCATCACAGGGAGGAAAAATTGTTCAAAGCCAAAAGAACACTGAGAAACTTGTCTGGGGCAAGCTAAAAAAAACAGAGGCACTAAACATATAATGTCTAAATGAGCCTGGGCACACAGGAGTGTTGTGTTTTCCTGTTGAAATGAAGCAGATAAAGTGAAGTTATAAAGGAGTTTGTTTGGCTGTTGCGGTCAGTGAGCAGGATGTTGTGACCCTCTGGGAGCCCAAATGAGCTGAGGTCAGTAAGGAATGGCTGTTTTGGGCTCAGAATGCTGTCGGATCTCCACCTTGTGGTTTGGACCCCATCATGCAGTACTGAACGGCTGGCAGGCTTCAAAAAACAAGACACACCCACGAGAGCCAAAAGCAAAATAGGGTCAAAGAAATGGGTTATACAAAAACTCTCACAAACATGTAGACCAGGGGTTTTCAAAGAAATGCCTATATTTAGCAACTTTTTTTTCAGTATTAAAAGTATACCCAGATGGTTTACATTAGTTCCTTAAAATGCACCTATAGATACACTGACAATTATCAAGGTCTTACTTTTTAATTAAAGACAACTTAAAAACGTTATCTCAGGCATGTCATAAAGTTATAAGGAGTGTCTTTTTCTACACCACACACCGCCTACACTAAAACAGGCTCACTGAAATCAATACAAGAGCTGTTAATAAAGCTCAGTGAGACTGTGGTGTAAGTAGGAGTAGACGTCCTGTGAGGAGAGTTATAAGCTCCGGGGTCACAGGGTCAGGATTGAAACCTGACATCACGGCTTAAGTATGCAGAACAAAAACACATGTCTGCAAAGCCCCGGCAATAGTCCGGTAATTTATGGGTGTTATAGTGGACTTAACCTCTATGTGTCTTCAATAAAATCCAGCACGAGAGATATGTAGTGACTCTCGCCACTTCCTATGTCATATTTGATTAACTGTTTGCCTGGAGCCCTTCCAGAAAAACTGTAATTTAATTTAGTGACTTAGAATGGACACACCTAAATGAGTTAAGTGTGAAAATTATAAATTAATGAGCAGCACCCAACAGTTTTTGCTGTTGAGATCTGGCAGCTCTAAATAAGATCTGAATAGTGTGAATACTGTGAAGTGAATAAGGGTGTTTGCATAATGTGTGTAGCCTCCAGTATAGGTGAAACTTCTGGTTAAGCTATTTTGGAGCATGTCATTTCAAGTCTGCTGGGTTACAGCCTTTTAATGACACGGTTCAAGACTTTGAGAGCCACATGAGCATGACTGAGAAAAAGAAGAAGAAAAAGAAGAAGAAGAAGAAGAAGAAATTGTCCAACCCCTCTGAAGATTTCCTGTGACTGCACTGTGTGAGTCATATAGGGCAAGTCCTGCCTGGTGTGTTTACTCTGCTCCTTCTAACCGGAGCTGTGACGGCGTTTTGGGGGGAGCAACAGGCGAAGAGGTGAAGAAAGTCCGCGGAGTGTGGATACTTACTCGTTGTTAAGGCTTCGGCTAATTAATGAAAAAGAGGGGAGTGTATAGTTCGTTTCTAAATGGAGCTACTTCGGTTTTCCGCTTTTTGGTGTGGAGCGATACTCTTTGGTAGTTTTCAGCTCGAGGAGGCGGGTGAGTTGAACTTTATACTTTGAGAAAAGTTTCTAAAACTGCGGCTGCGTTTTGTCACAACTACGGAGTAATATCAGGAGCATTATGAAGCGTTAGCTTCCCCTCCTTTTAAGAAAATATTATATATGTTTCTCATTGTTGTTTACATAGGTGTTTCACACTGAACATTAGTACATTAATGAATCGCCTTTTTCATTATACAAAGTTAATTAAAAACTCCGAAACTCCTCAAGTGCGCAGTTTATTCAGCCTCGTATTGTTGTCTTTTGGGGTTTTGTATTGGTACCACTTTTAGGCTACTGTTCCTATGTTACCCTGAAATTAAACCCAACTTAATATCTGTTTACACTGCTTATCTTCAACCATTAACTTTGAATCCTTTTGGGAGGACATCACCTGTTGTAGGCCTAAGTCACATCCCCTAAATCCCCCTCTCATGGGTTATCTCCATCTTTGATGTGCAGACTCTCTGCTAACAGGTTTAGCAGCCCCCCCGAGGAAGACACTGTTTTACCTTCATATGTGTCAGACTCAGTCCCAGCGGCACCAAATGGCTTTGGCTGCTCCTAATCCTCTTCCCCCCTCTCTGCAATTATATCTAGCCCTGGGTGACAATTACTACCATTCATCCCTTCCATAGCCCGCCTCCTGGGTTTAAATGACATGCTCTTTCAGAGGAGTTGCTCTAATGATATAATTACTCCAGCTCAACCACCTTCCCACCACTAGCACTCAGGCATGGACTATCCCCTCAGTGCTGATTTAGTTCAAAACACCTCAACAAACCCGCAAGGCACAGGTTTAAATTGCTCTGTCAAGTAGATTAGTTTGAAGTTTAAGTGTAATATTTTGATTATTTTATTGTTATGTGGGCGTCTCATTTGAGACAAGGCAACAAAGCAATAACCATCTATAATATCTTGCTAGCTTCCTGTGAAAGTAACTCACTCTGTCACAGGAAAAGGAGGCCATGGACTTTTGCTACAACTCGCGCTGCAGGTTGTACAGTATTTCTGCTACTGCAAGCTGTAGGTCTAACCCGGGCCTGCAGATTGGGTGAACAGCACAGTAGGCTTTTTGTGCAAGGTTAAGAGCAAACACACACGGCAATTTTTCCTCAAGTCAGTGTGAAGTCAGAGGCAAACGGATACTGAACAGACTTTTTCACTGTCTGCTGTCAAGAAGTCTGCTTTCACTTACACTTCCTGGTCAAAAAACGTCTCACGTTTTGGTCATGTGATCATAGACTTGTCCGTTCCATCTTTAGACAACAAGCTACCGCTTCAGACACTTGTTTGTTTATAATTCTTCTTCTGGAGGTTATCTTTTAACTATAGTATTAAGGTAAACATAAATCCACTATCTCACTTTGTTTGGTTAGTGGGCTACTGTAGGTGCAAGCGGTTGCAAGGAACAGGTTCCACTTCCTGCGCAGTGACAGTAGTCAGCATACAGTAAGAGTGTGGTTATGTGGTTTTACTGAAGCAGCAGTGTCACATGTTTTAGTACACTGTGGCTATTTGAATTTCAGTTGATATTTTGTTTTTTATTATTTCTCAAAATACACCTCCAAGATCCTGAAAGAGTGCTGTCTTCATTGTTTCTCTTTAACCGAAAACTTTTTAATAGACTCAAAGCAAGAGGCCAAACTTCATTGAGCCACTGTAATTTTTACACACTCTTTATGTACCAACAATATCATGTGTGTTTGTACACAAGAAACATTTCTTCTGCACTTCGGTGCTAGAAGAACAAATGTATTGTCCTCTGTGAGGGCCTTTTCCAAAGGTTAAATCTACAAAATCCACTTTCCACTTTCATGTGGTAGAGACTACTCTCTAGGAAAAGTAAAACCAGGTGACAGGTGATTTTTCACCTTCCTTGTTGCTCCACCTCTCCTTTCTGTGCCAAACAAAGGCATGCTGCCTGGTTGTTGTTTATCATTAATAGCTTCTCAATGCAAGGACAGACTGCGGTTGGAGAATTTCTGTGCAGATACAAACATTTAACAATAAACACACAAACTTTCTCTTTCAAAACTTTTACTGACACTGATACATAATGTCCTCAGTTTTTTTTATATTCATGAGCAGAGATGGCACAACACCTTTCTAGATGGGGAGCCAACTCATTGACTTGACAAATTAGAGACTCCTCAGCGTCTCAGGAGATGCATCCATGTTTCCTTTGTTTGTTGTTCTTGCCTGTCTGGCAGTTGTCTCCTCAGATGATTATCCAACCCACAGGCACTCATCACACAATCCTGTCTGTCTCCCTGATATGGGTTTGCCTCCCGGCAAAGTCAAGTCTGAACAAGACCAAAGGAGCTGGATTTCACTGCGCACTGCTCTTATTGTTCAGACTTCACAGAGAAAAATCTGTCCACCCCTCTAGCACGAAATACTTTTGATTTTTGTGTGGTTATGTTGATTATCTGTTTCTACTTATAGCCAAATACCAAAAGACATACACCCTTTAATTACATTTGAAGTTTTTCTTGCTTTTCATGCTAATAAATATCATTATTCCTGCTATATTGTCATCTCTTATGGTTGTGTGTTCCGCCAGGAGCCTTTCAGAACCATGCATGTAAGAAAACGGGCATGTTGGTTTTATGTTTATACAGAGTAGACTCACTTTGTTTTGTATACTCAACTTAACATCTTTCCCCCTCACTTATTTTTCTTCCAGAGGCCTACACAATGAAGCTACGAAAGCTGTGCAAGTTCTGTGATGTCCAGCCCACCAGCTGCACGGGTAAAGGGAGCTGCAAGGTGGAGTGTGGTATCACCGCCATCTGCCCCAGCAACGAAGATGTGTGTGTCAGTATCTGGTAAGTGTCCCCTTATCTTAACATACAACAAACATATGAACAAATACAGGGTTATGATTTAATGAAAAAAAATTAGACAACTAATATATGTGTCAATCAACAAAAATGCCAATTGGTCTTTCTAGTACATTTTCATGCAAAAATAGCAGAAACATTTTCTCAAAGAATTTCTCATATACGGAGATTCCATCTATTTTTATTTTTTTATCATTATAAACATAATATGTTTTAGTTTTGGAATGACAAAATAGAGATTGAAAGACTTCTGACTTGTTTTAACTTTGGATTTACATTCTTTACTATTGTCTGATAGTCTGACCAAATGTTGAATTGATCTGTAAATTGTTCCATATTGAAAACAGTGGTTATTTGCAGCTCTAGTTAGGATGCTAAAGGGTTTACTACAGTATAGTGAAAGGAAAAATAGCTTGTTTTTTTATTACAATCAACTCCCAGATGAATTTAAAAACAAAGAATTGAGGAAATGAGGTTACAGAAAAAGGTTACTCTTTTATTAATCAGATCCGGCTTGATTTTCTCCCAGAAGTCCTAGAAACTCTTCCTTGTATTGACCTTTACTTTGAACACTGTGAGTCAGCATCTGTTAAAGACTGGATCATGACAGGAGAGCGCATTAACATCGAATCTGACTCTGAATGTAAGAAGCAGCAGGAAGCAGATTTGTGTTGGTGTTAAAAGCTTAAGGCTGTGCTGCTGTTTCTCATTATATTAGCAATGTTGCAGGCAAGTTCTGAGCTGAGATCAGCGGAAAGCTAAAGGCACATGGACAGCAGCAAGTCTTTAAAATGTTCCTCATATCTGCACAGCGAGGAAGCACCATAAATATGTATATTTGTGCAGGTTCAGGGAATCTCTGTTTAGTGAATATGACCCTTGTATTGCAGTCGTTAACATAATGCTGAGACTGTGGGCTGCTGAAAAAGACAAATATGCCATTTACAGTAATACTGTTCACAAAATTATATTTTTTGCAACTGAAGACCTGCCACCATTGCCTTGTTACATGATCATGGAGATCTCTGAAAAGAAACTCAAAATGTATCCATTAACTAACAGTGTTTTTTTCTTTCAAAGGAGGAACAAAGATGACAATTTCACCATTGACACAGTCTGTCATAACCCATCTCAGAAGCTATATGGCCTGGTCCTGGAGGATTACAACAACAGCAAGTGTGAAATGAAAGAAAGAAAGGGCATGGGCTCAGAGTTCTTTATCTGTTCCTGCTCTGAAGAAGAATGCAATGAGCAAATCTTCTTTAACTCCAGTAAGTCGAGACACCGTTTTTTTGCCTACTTATCCTTCCCACTCTTGAACTTAGTGAGTTTCTTCAACCAAAAATACTGCACGTTTATTCATTGTTCATAACTTGCAATGACAATAAACTCTCTTTTCTTCCTGAAATTAAAAGAATATTCCAACATTTTGAGAAATGTGCATATTGGCTTTGCTGCAAAGTATAATAAATAATAACATTTATATAATTCATATGTGAAAGCAAATTGGCATACAGACAGGACTTTGTGAAACAGTAAGCTATTTTATTTGTTCCAAAGCAAGGCTAGCTGTTTCCCCTTTTTTTAGCATATAGGTAGCTAGGCTAAATGACTGCTAGCTAGCCTGATAGACATACATAAAGTTCTCATTGCATTGGTAGAAAATGATCTCAAAAACGTATAAAACATCTCTCACTCGCAACCTGTTGGTCATTTAAAAACATGTTGTTATGTAAATTAAAGCCATTTTATCATGCAAAAGCATACTACGTGGATTTGTTTCGAAAGGAGACATGCATGGTACGTTTTTGAGACCACATTTCGCCCCTGCAATCCTTTATATAAGTATTTACAAAGTTACATAAGTTCTTTATTGGTCCATCTCACTTGCATTCTTTCAGAGTGAAGAAATTGTCCTGTAACATGTAGAAATGGGACTGTTAGGTTCTTACATCCGCACAACATAACACGATAGCGTCATAGTATGGGTCAGCCCTAATATTAATAAAGTAGTTTCTATCAGTTTGTCATGTAAGGTGTCATGCATGAATGCTAACATGTGTGCACCATAATGCTCTCCAGATACATGATTACAAACAGGTTTTTGGAGACATTAGCTCGTAGACTCCAGTTACAACATTGGCCCTGGAATCAGATCTATTTTGACTACAGCATCCCGGCAATAATAACACAGAGGTACATTTCTGGGACCCGGCTCTGAACATAGAGACAAATTGAAAGCATCTGCACAGTGCAACCCACGTAGTGGAAATACTTTTGCCTGATGTTGAGAATGTCTGTGCACTGTCTGTAAATCCTCAGTGACTAACAGTGTTGCAATGAAGGCACTCCAGCTCCAGCTCCAGCTCCAAACCCCAAGGCTACAATACCAGTAAATCTCTGTGAATCCTGCTCTTCCTCTTCTAGCTAGGGACCAGATTCTCATTGTGCAACAGCATTTTCTGTGATTGAGCTTTAACTTACAGTATTTCTTTTTCTCATACTTTTAGGACACTTCTAAAGTAACTTCTCAAAGCCATTGCTTAACTTACGGGAAATACTAAATTGTCTGTAATCATCATGAGTCACCATGGAAAAGTAAACCTACTTTCCACAGAAATCTACTGCTCCCCTGAAAAGCAGGCCAATAGTGTTTTTACTAAGTTACAAAGACTTTGGGAAATGGCAAGAAGAATATAAAAGGACACTTAAGAACAAGAAGCTTATGATCATTGAGAAATAAAATAAAGAGCAATGATGTTGAATATATTACAAATCTACCTTGTATTACAACAACAACAATGTAAATCAAGTTTAAATTATGCTTATTCCTTTTGAAAGTAAGATGACAACATGGGGACAAACCCTCTCAATGCTTACCGTAAAATATAACTGCCGCTAGGAGGTGGTTAGCATAAAGACTGGAAAAGGGGGAAAGACTAGCCTGACTAAAAACCTGAAATAACAGTTGCTCTGAGGGGTTTTATGCCAGATCTACTCATGTAAATATTTACTAGAGAGAAGGAAGTCACTGCGCTATGTCATGTTATGTTGCAGAATTTTCATCAACTGTAACTCTGTGAAACCTCTGGAAAATACACCTGTTAGCTTTCTTGCCCCACATTTCACTAAACTATTCCTTTTAAGGAATTTTCCTCCTAATCTCCTAGATTTACTGTACCTTTAACACTCAATAGTTTTGAGAATCCACAGAATCTTTTCTCCTTTAAAGCTAGGTTTTTGGCCAAAGCTGAGAGATTCCCCGCGGCACAGTGACAGGTTTGTTGTGAGAAATAGCTTCTCACTGCGAAAATAAAAACAAACTGGCCGGGGCCGTGTAGAGGATTTCAGACATGTGGTTTCCTGTTTAGAAAAAAAAAAATGGAGAGAACTAGAGGGCTGGACTGGGTAGTCTGCTGGATGCCTTCACCATTAGTTGCCCTATTTAAACCAGACTCTCTAATGACAGCTTCACTTGACTCTAAAATGAGTTTCTTATCAGTTCCTAAGGAAAATGGAAATAAAAGTGAGCATATTTCTATTTTGACTTTTATTCTATCCTATATTTTGCAACCAAAATAAGGTATTAAATGGCTGATAATTGTTAAATCTTTAGGAAAGTTATATTTCATTTACTGACATATACTGTACTGTATAACAGATATGAAATATACCTATTCATTCTGAATATTGAAAACACAATTAAGGGAAAAACAAGCAAATTTTCCTTGTGATCCTCTTTCTAGGAAAACAAAAAAGATTATGGTCTATTGTGTATGTGTGGCAGTTTAGCAGCAAGACAAGACAATGTATACATGATTTAATTTAGAACTCTTCAAACTGCAGACCAATTTGGGTTTTCCTGTTCAGTATGTTGTGTCTGGTGATACAGTTTTTATAGCTCTGTTTATCACAGTGCGAGCATAAACTTTCACTGTTCGCTCAAACCGTACCAGACACAGCACCACCTAAATTCTGAGAGAAAGAGACACAATATGTGGTTGACTGTGTCAGGGTTAGGAGCTCTTTGCATTTGTGGCCCAGACGCTAACTTTAACTTTCTGAGGCTCATAGACATTCCTCAGGAAAGGCTCCGGTTCCTCTGCTGCTCTGAGAATATTATTTTACTCTCTGAGGTTTTTTTCATTTTCTCTTTTGGAAGACAAATTGTGTTAGGGTAATGCTCATTCCTGTGTAGAAATGTGTAAAAATACAATGTTTCAAAACATTAAAAATCATATTCATACAGAGAAGAGACAATAATCAACCCTCCCACTTTTGAAAGCATTTTGAACTGGTTGGCAAACTGAAATCCATGTAGTTGCTGTTCTTGATCATAAAACATGATCTCAGTCAGCAGATGGAATTTTCTCAGTGGTCATTTTCTAATGACCTTTTTCTTATATGAAAACTCATGAAATGATCAAAAGATCCAAATGAGTCACCAAACAGAATGTAATACTTAGTTTAATGTGTCTGTTTTCAAGCTCAGGGATAAAATCTCAAACCTCCATCACTTGTTATTATTCCTGGATGTTGGAAGCAGAATAAATTATTGAAAACCACACTCATAATAGTACTTGTGTAGCACATGTGTTTACACACCCAGAGGCTCTGTACATCTGAGAGGAAATTCAGGGTTAGGGGATAATTCGCTGTTGGATTGTCAATACCTGTATTTCTTTTCATTATTAAGGTCAAAATGTAATGGATCAGACTGGCTTTAAACTCAATTATATAAATATATGCGTTTTTGTCCTCCTAATCCTTCTGCTTCTTTTCCCTCAGACACAGAATCCCAGGTGGTGGCGGTCATCCTGGTGAGCCTGGTGCCTCTGCTGGTCATGGCTGTTCTCGTCATAACGTCCTTCTATTGTTACCGGGTCTACCGCCAGCGGCAAGCCAGCTCCAGACGCAAGAAAGGTCTTCCGATGGATTTCAGTGACGCCCACGCCATCATGATAGATGATGAAGGTTCAGACAGTAGCTCCACGCACGCCAACAACCTCAACCACAACACCGAGCTGCTGCCCATTGAACTTGACGTTCAGGTCGGGAAGGGACGCTTTGCAGAGGTTTACAAAGCCAAGCTTAAGCAGGGCTCCTCAGTGAGCGAAGAGCAGGGCTTTGAGACCGTGGCCATTAAAATTTTTCAATACGAGGAGTACGCCTCTTGGAAGAACGAAAAGGAAATCTTCTCAGACGCAGACTTGAGACATGAGAACGTACTTCACTTCCTGACAGCAGAGGATAGAAAGGCGCAGAGACAGTGCTGGCTGATCACAGCCTACCATCCAAGAGGAAACCTCCAGGAGTTCTTGATCCACCACATCGTCAGCTGGCAAGACCTGTGGTCGCTAGGGTATTCGCTAGCTCTAGGAGTGGCGCACCTTCACAGTGACCACTCGCCCGGTGGTCGCTACAAGGTGCCGATCGCACATAGGGACATTAAAAGCTCCAACATACTCGTGAAAAACGACCTGACCTGCTGCCTGTGTGACTTTGGACTGGCCCTCCGCCTGGACAATGCTCTGTCTGTGGATGAGCTGGCCAACAGTGGGCAGGTAAAGTTGTCTAATCTGTAATTTGCATTTTTATTTGCTTTTACTTTGAGATAAAACTAAAATACCTACTCCTGTAAGAATTTGCCTTTCCAAGTTCTGCCTGCATTCCTTTAAAGATTTCTCAGACCTTGAACAGAGGCATGCCATCAATCAAACTGTTCATGTCTATCACGCAAAGAAACCATCTCCACATTTTTGGCATTGTCAATATATTGGTCCATGTCATTTTATTATAGTCTTAGAAAAAGGCTTGATTGATTCTTAATGGACTCATTACGCTGATGTAATAGGCCAAAGTCATACTAAACTCTGTTATGAAAATGACTCACTCATAAGAGGCCTCGCCCCTAGCTTCCTAGCACCCGTAATGCATTTTAATGCCCTAATGCATCCAGAGGAAGTGCCAGTGAACACATTTTCCAAGGTGGTAATTATGTGAAGACAAGCTACGTGTTGTTGTGCTGAGAGCTGCCTTTGTTTTTCCAATTATGTTACGCATCAAACATGTTTTCATTTGGATGAATGTGATCTGACAGCTTACTACAGCACAAAATTACCACCTGTCTTATGATAAATGCAGGTAAATAACTCAAACTGCTAAGATGTCTGCTAAGAAGGGTTTTTCAACTGCACAACTCGGTATTATGGACTTAAATAACATAAATATTTGTCGCCATGTTTTTTCTCAGGTGGGTACAGCCAGGTACATGGCCCCAGAGGTCCTGGAGTCCAGAATCAACTTAGAAAACATTGAGTCCTTCAAACAGGCAGATGTTTACTCCATGGCTCTTGTACTGTGGGAGATAATCTCCAGGTGTAGCGCAATTGGAGGTAAGATGTGATCAGATACACATTATTGCAGGATGAAGTGCTGATATTGTCTCTAAGTTTCTACAAGGAAGCAAAGGAACATGATTCCAAAAATGCCAGACTATTCTTCTAATTATAGTTGACTTTGCTTTATTTATAATGATCAATTGGGTTTGGACACTTGCTTTATACATGATACAAGAGCAAAATGCCCTTGCTGTACACACAGTCAACATCACATTTGACCTTTAGTGAATAATAGACATAACCGCCTCTTCCTTGGTAAATTAGAGATTACCCTGGCTCTTGAGTGTAAAGGAAATCAATAGAAGCACTGATTGATGAAATTCCCTTTGGGGCCTTTGTGAATATTCTTAGAAATACTGTAAAAAGAAATATTGCCTCAATAACTCGCTTGACATCTGAGGAATACGAGCACATTGAGGGCTTTACCAATTATGAGCGCTGTGTCCAACTTCACATTGAGTTCACTTACTAGATGTGTAACCCTGTGCGACACCATGAGGCTTCCTCAACCCATTTATCGCACTGGGAACAAAATCTTAGTGTCGAACACACAACCAATCTTATGGAAGTCTCAAGGATCAGCCTTCTCTTAACTAATGTACCGTTACTTTGTGTTTGTCATTCTGTTGCAAAAACAAGGCCAGGATATGTGCAAATAATAGAAATGGGTGATTATCTGAAGGCAAACTGAGCGGCAGTATTTCATGGCGACACTCAGTCATTTGTTTTAACTTCCCTTTAGTGTCTCTGTGGTCCTGTTTGCTTTCTGTGACTGCTCCTGTCTCCATTGTGTCAGAAAAGTGATTGAAAGCCGGGTTCAAGCATGAGCGCTTCTACTTAAGCGTTTTCCTGTTTTGCCCCCACGATCACCCCTGGGAGCCCTCCTTAAAGTGTATTGCTCAGTTACACTGCCCAGGAGACCCCTGAAAAAAATCAGGGCAGAGCGACCCACAATCCCCCTTGCTTTTCTTTCCCATCAGCAAGAATATGTCCACCCAGTGGGTACACCTTTGAAAAGAAAATAGACTATTTCCTGTTTTGCAAAGAACACAGTACCCAAGACACAGTGTTCTTAGACCTAAGTATGGATGCCTTCTTATGAGGATGTTTTGCGGATAATGTCCCCTGAGAGCAGAGACAGGATATATGTTGGTTAGCAATGGACAAAAAGACCCCAGAGTGAGTCTTCTCGTGGTGTCCACTGGCGGGATTTAAGGGACAACAGCTTTATTCATCCTACTCATCATCCTCCATCCGTTTCATTCCTCTCTGAGTATTTCACTCCCTTACTGTACATGTGTTTAGATCTCTGCAAACTGAAGAATTTTACATGGCAGCAAACATTCCTTTAAACCAGATGAAACACGTTTCTGCACAGAAACATCTGAACTTGACTCTTCCAGCTCAGTTTCTTAACATTCTTCTGCCCCTCTCTTCCCACCCTTAGGCAGGTGAGGGAACAGTTAATCACTCTCCCACTGCACAGAAACACTGCAGACAGCCATTGGGCTTTACTCAGAGACAGACTGGGAGGACAGGCTAGCGTAGATTTACTGTAAGGAGGGACAAACAGAGGGGGTTCCTGTCCCTCCCCTGGACCCGAAAACAGACGAAAGATAGAAGCAGCTGGAATAGTTCACGTGTTTTTCTGTGTATGTCTATCCACTTTTTCCAGACTTGGCATGTCTCCGAGACAAGCACAGGGGTGGAATCTGTAGTTCATTAAGGCCAAAACCCAAGGAGAGTCTCTCATGCGGAAAGGTTTGAACGTTGTGAAAACACAGACAACCTCCTACCTTGATAGACCCGAATGGCAGCTAAAAAAATCTCGTTGTTGGGTTGTATGCTGGCAGAGATCTGGTATTGATTCTGGAATCAGAGCACCATGAGAGTAAAACTGACGTGTTTCCAGAGCCACTTAAAGAGTTTCATGCTTCCACGCTGCTGGCCGCCTGCTTTCCCTGAATTGCCAAGCTGTCCCTGGAGGTCGGTGAGTCACTAATGACACCCGGAGAACTCACCTCCTTTGGAAACAAAATATGAACGCATGTGCACACACAGACATTCCGAGTGACACATCCCAGGGCATCATTATAATGGCTCGGTTGAAGCCCTGGTTTCCTCTATCTCTGATCGTGCCACCTGCCTGTGTGTGTCTGTGGCGGACAGATGTCTGATCAGCGCTCTGCGTCTCAGTGGCAGGCCGCCACACAGCCGCTCTGTCACAGTTCCTGGGGCCGCGGTCTGATCTGAGATCTACCAGGCGAGAAGAACACAGCCGTCTGTTCGGCAGGGCCAGTCAGCCAGCCATGAGCCATCACTTTGCTTTCTTTATCTTCCAAGACTATGAGGAGATAGAGTGAGAGACCAAAACACCTCGGAGAAAAGGAAAAGCTGGATTCCATGCTCAGGACTTTTTATCTCTCTCTCTGTTCCCTATAATGTCTCGCTGTATAATTTAGCTGGTCTGGATTTAGGGCTTGGAAAAGACTACGAGGGCGTTTCTCCGGCGGGTGGGGCTATGTAGGGGGATAATAGTGGAGTGGTGTTGAATGTGGAGCTGCAGATGGAGAAATGCCTTCAGTCCCTAGAGGGAGAGGTTGGGCTAGACTGGAGAGGAGTGGAGGTTAGGGCAGCTGCTGTCCAGATGTCAGGACATCAACTCCTCCAGAACTGGAGGGCCTGATGGTCCTATGAGTGTGTGGGGGAGAGGGGTCTGCCATTTAGGGACACATTTCGAATTCTAGAATGATTGATGTTGACAGATAAGGGAGAAAATGTTCGTGCCCATTTTGGTTTTATTGAAGTTGCATGAGCAAAAAAGTTTTTTGGTCTTCTATACTGGGGTTAGGTGAAGGTTAGGGCATGTTGATCAGCTACAGTTAATAGTAGGGTAAGCCTCCAGGGTAAGCCAATGCCATATGTACAATAACTACTCTGCTAACGTGTAACGCACATGCATACATCTGTACTAAATGACTTTAACAACCTGTGAGGAACACAAAACAAGTGTCACAGCCACCACAGACTAATGAAAAGCAGCAGAGGCGGCTAGGAGTAGATTAATCAAACTGTGTTGTTGCAGACAGACTTTTGGAAACAGACAATGTGATTGTGATCACGTTACTAATTCATTTCCAAGCACATGTTTGAAACTCTCTGTGTTTTCTGCATTATTTATGTATTTAGGTGACAGGATTTCAGAGGTCCCCCCCCCGCCCCACCCCCCACCCATTATTTATGCTTTGTTTAGCTTGATTAGACAAAGATGTTAACTTGAAAAGGAAGCATAACAAGAATATCAAACAAAATATCAAATGCTTGTATGGATAATGCTTGCTCTCATCATTTAGCCTGGTTTGTGCTTCTCTTTCTTTTTGTTTTGATTCTGTTTGGCTTGCTCGTGAAGTTTGACTATTGATATCTAAACATGTCTATGTGCTAGGGCCATATACAAAACAGTAGCATGTGGTAATTCCCTGAAAGACATGTCATGGATGTATATACAAAGCTCCTTAAGAGTGACCTTCACTTAAAAGTCTGCCATTAGGGCTAAATTTAACAGAAATATTTTTGGCTGCATATTTCCAGACAGTTTCTACACGCATGAATGACTCCTGGCATGGGAAATAGACATTAAGGAAGAATTATGTGCATGGCAAAATTTCCATCACTACATGTCAGCTGTCGTAGGAGACAGAATTTAACTTCCTCATTGTTAGTGTGCCGAACTTGTTATATTGCTCAGTACAAATCTTGTCAATATGCAGTGTGTGAGTTTTGCACACCACAGCGTTCCTCCGTGGCCCTGTGTTGTGTTGTTCAATAGCTCTTGCTAGTTTAGAGTTTAATTTAAGGTTTGCCTGGCATAAAAAAAAACATATTTTAGAGCAGGCTTGGCCAATCCTTCCATCCTGAAATACACACTTTTGTTTATACTGCAAAGTGCTCAGTAGTATATATTTTGGACCCATTGTTTGGAAATGAAGACATAAACATGTTTGCCCAACAGTTTAAAATGTGGGTTTTTAGTCCAGACAACGGTCATACACTCCCTCCGACCTGTCAAAACAAAAAGGAACATCTGTCTCCACTTTTTCTTAAATATTGACTGATGGTTGGGTGGGGTTGTGTTTAAACTTAAAACCAAGGCAGAGCGAACAAAAAAGGTTGTTGGAAGAGTCTTCTGTTGCATTAGTCTGTGTCCCAGGAGCCTCTGATTCCTGTCTGAGGGAATCATAAGTTCCTGTAAGCAGCTTTTTAAGCTTTAGTCATTTGGTTTATTCTACAAACTGTATACTGACAGGTGCAGTAGTTTACCCCAACCAAGACTTTAACAGTTATATGTTTTTCATTTATAACAATTTGGCATATATCATCATTCTGTACACAGGATGTGTCATTTGCAGATACAACATGCTAGCCTTGTTACTCAAGATCAGGCATACTTTGGTACTGATGTATTTAGTGTTTTAACCTCCATGGGACAATTTAAATTGTGTTTGCTTTCTCTGTTGTAGTAGACTACAGTTAGTGCCAAATGCCTTGTTTTATAGCTTAATGGTATTTATGGCAGCTATAGTGTTTTTGTAAGAGATATAACTGTAACCCTATCTTTGTTTTTGATCCCCACATCATTGTTGGTCATCACATTCTCGACTTGTTGAGTAATTTCTCATAACGTTATTGCACAATAACACATACTCTCAGTTTGAATCATCCAGGTTTAAGCTCATAGCTGAGGAAGCAATGCACTCTCTTTACTTTAGAAATACAAAACTCTTAAGTGAGGGAATAAAAAAAGAAGCTACCAGTTTTGGACATGGTTATTGCAACATTTGAGAGGGATCTTCATCAACAGTCACACACAAAGCTTTCAAAGCTGCCTAAAATAAATAAGGGGAAATGGTCTTATCTGTCTGTTCGAGGCTTGTGTCTGTTTTTGTCAAGGCATGCTCTGCTTTCTCATCTCGTGGTCATCTTGAATTATTAAACTTTTCTCTTCAACATTCTTCACACAGTCATGTGCCTCATCAGGTTTCTGTTATCTCGATGTATTCTCTGAACCTTGTGTTTCCCTAATACAAGCCCTTTACGCTTCAAAGCAAGTTGGAATTTGATTGTTTTTATGCTCCAAGGACACATTAATTCATGTAAAGATAAATTATCTTTGGAAATGTAACATACCGTTTAAGGGCTATATTCTGCATGCCAGTGTTTTGCAGTCTTGCCCTGAGAAATCTGGCAAATTGCCTTCGACAAGCACTCTGGATTTGGTAGTGTAAGAGAGCTGACACAAAGCTAGTGCTGCATTGGTGAGATACTTTAAGCCCTCTGACGCTGAGGGTAAAAATGTAATAATAATAAGTGTGTCTCTTCAGCAAATCTCCCCCTTGGCCCCTCTATCAGCAAAGCAGGATTCTTTAGTTGTTTGTGCTGCTTCAGTGCTATTTAAAGTTTGCAACCTGCCGTTTTAGTTTCGGGTGCACAGTGAATCCTTTGAGAGGTGTTGTTGATGTGCGCTGAGGGGCAGTGCCATCTGATCTCGCCTCTCTATTCAATGGAGCTTAATCTTTCTGGAGATGTGAATCTGTTTCAAAGAATAAAGCTAGTAAAACACGACTAAGCTCATCTGTTTGATATGGTAAAATGTTAATCCTTCTGTACTTCCTGTTTTTTTGTTTGTTTGCACACAGAGGTGAAAGAGTACCAACCACCCTTTGGGAACTTGAGGGAACACCCGTGTGTAGAGAGCATGAAGGACAGCGTTCTGCGGGACAGAGGAAGACCTGAAGTCCCTGACAGCTGGATCAACCACCCAGTAAGACCACACGCATAT
The DNA here is from genome assembly GCF_036324505.1 of Eleginops maclovinus. Taxonomy (NCBI): domain Eukaryota; kingdom Metazoa; phylum Chordata; class Actinopteri; order Perciformes; family Eleginopidae; genus Eleginops; species Eleginops maclovinus. Next base: position 11,515,292 of record NC_086361.1, read on the forward strand.
AATAAATAAAGTCCTGCTGGACAACCTACAAAATGCATCATATTATATTTCAGGCATCGTAGAACCAAAAAAACTGAATTCAAAAACAAAACTAGGAACTGAAAATTCCCTTTTGACCTTCCCGTTTGCGTTTCTGGAAAACTAGCAACAAAAAAAAAGAAATTAGGCAAATAGCTTTATCGAGTTGAATTTTTTTGTTGTTGTGGTTACCAGTTTAGTTTGTCTCTTTCACATGCATGTGGGTGCACATGCACGCAGGTGACCCTATACACTTTCCTGCCAATTATGTTATACACAGCAGCGGAAAGAAGAATACTGCGTGCTAGTGGACATAGACGTAAACAATGCACACCCTTAAATACTTAAAGAATAGGCTTTGTTAATGTTTTATGAGGTAGGAAATGCACTCATCACATTTATTATACCTCAAGGATACACACAATGGCTTTTGTGTTTTCACTTAATGCAAAAGTAAACACCAGAAATATCCACCGAGAACCTTAAAGCTAACTTACATACTAAGTGGTATTTCAGCTTTAAAGTGCAAAACCAAATTATTTCTATGTAGACTAATTTAATATAAAATAGGCTTTTTAACGTGAAGGGAAGCTTTATTTCAGGGCTTCTGTAGGTTTTCTGCTGCTACACAAATTGAAACTCATAAATGCATATGAACATTTTAGTTTCAGCTTGATTTGATGCCTTTTTGTCTGAGTCAGACCTGCCCCAGGTCTGGATTATTCACTGATTATATCTGTGCTCCTCCACTCCACGTGTAGGGCATCCAGATGGTCTGTGCCTCCATAGACGATTGCTGGGACCACGACCCGGAGGCCCGTCTGACAGCCCAGTGTGTGGCTGAGCGCTTCGATGACATGGAGTACCTGGACAAGCTGTCGGAGCGCTCTGACTCAGAGGAGAAGATCCCTGAGGAAATCTTAATGGTGGATGAGAAGTAGAGCTCAACAGAAACAGCGCATCAGGGCGACAGGGAAACTACAACCAAGCCGCTGGAAGAGAATTCCAGTGGATGCATTAATTGCTTTGGGTTGGTCACAAATGTGTGACAGAGGAGCAAACTGGAAAATCATGAAGATGAAACAGAACTGGTACCAGAGATGGACACATGCAGAACAACATGAATATAAAAAACTTGGTTTCATCAACTCACTCAAGACTCAATCAAATCATGAACAAACAGGGAAATTACATTATAAAGCTTTTTTTAACCAAATACTATTTGCACTTTATCAATATATACACATCAAATGATATATATTCACTGTCTTTTTGTCCTGACAGTACAATTCAGGTATAGGAAATAGTGGGACATTATGTATTTAGAAAAGAGGTTAAAAGGGCGCAATGTAATATATTACGATGGTTAATAACACTAATACCCCCCTTATAGTTCATTTGATTGGAAACGTTTAATGTTTTTCTTGGTGGCCTTGGATATTTGTCTTTGTGACCGGATTGAAGGTGCAAGTATAATTTCTCGTGGCAGGAAATGTAAATTGCAGAGAGGAAAAAAAAAGAAAATCCATCCAAGGCAGTAATCTACAGGGACAGCTGATATCATATCTAAAGGAACAAGAGCTTTGAAAGAAATACAGCAAATTAAGCATGAAAGGGGGAAAAAAAGGAACTGATATATACTGTGTTTGTGTGTGTATTCACATGTATTACTCAGAGGACTCTGATCTTAGTCTGTTTAATCAGACCAAGATAACAAAGGGAATAGAGATATGTATAAACACTCGCTGCCTATGTATATGCTTTAAAAGCTGAACTACACTTGTTGTTACAGAAAAGGGAATTCTGAGACAGCAGTCAGAAATGATGTATATCAAAACTATTTTGTATAAATGTGTGTTTTATATAAAAATTATAATTAAAAATGTTACGATCTAAGTGTGTCACTTTGGTGTTTTCTAAAGCCATCATGTGTTCTTTGACTTTTGGTTCTACTTTGTTTCTTCAAGACCGTGTTATGAGATGATTGGTAGTCACTGTTGATGCACATTATGAACAGCTTTCCAAAGAAAATCTGAACTTTTCAAAAAAGAAGCACACTACTATCAAGCATCTTACATGGATGCCTTACATAAAACCCAATATATATATATATATATATATATATATATATATATTAATTGAATTAAATCACTCCCTTTATTTTGCAAAGCTGCATATCCTGTTGATTCTCTGTAGGATCAACATGTATATGCACCTTTGTACTACCAAAGTACCTCCAGATCTATCAATTCCCTTATGGTTTTCATTGCATTCATAAATATTGAGAAAGATTGACAGCGGCGGCGCGTGTGGAACAGGTTAAACCCCTCCCCTTCCGGTTTCCAAGAGTGATACTTTTTATTTTTTTTTTTAATACAGTCTATTGTTGGAAGTACCGTGCCAGTAATCACTTTGTAAATGTTTGGACATGTAAATATCATTATCAAGAAAGTCCCAGTTTGTCTTGAGATTTCCTGAACATTTACTTTTGTATGAAACTGTTCGGAGAACTACATTTCCCGTCTCGCACAATACACGTCACGCACTCTGCCGTTAGTTTGGCTAGCTAGGAAATGTAGCTTAATTTCACCACACAAATATATTAATAGCTTATCTTGGGAGCGGGGGAGCAAAAGAACGAGCAAGACCTGCTGAGGCGAGAACATCACTACAACCGAGTGCCAAATACAGTATCGTAACTCCAGTGAGAGCGTAAACTGTGACGTCACCTACGCGATTTATGGCTGTGGTCTTTCTATTTATATGTTTTCACTGTCTTACCTCAATTGTTTTACCACGCATTGTCACTTTCTTAGCTTGCAAAGATATTGTTGAGAAGAGAAAACAATTATAATTAATTGCTCAATTCACAGGGGTCTCTTTCCGTTGAATATTCTACGTATTTTAGAGTTAAGGTATAGTTCGTCGTGTTGCCAAATAAACTGCAAATCTCAGGACATTATGATACATTAAATATGTTGAAGTAAAATAAAATCATGCCTACAATCACAACTTCTGATTACACAGGTCTAAGTTTTTTAATTTGTTTCTTCAAAAAATACAAATCTCAGAATTCCACAAATGTGGCAGTATCTCATATTCACACCTATTAGTTGTGGTGAAAACCAGGAAGGGTATATTCAAACTGACAAATCAGTTTTCATGCAGTTATGATGCCGAAAGACTAGCAGGCAACTCACTTGTGGCTGTTTCTACTGTCATATGGCCTTATCTACCTTGGTTGGGCTTGCAAGCGTGTTTAATTATACTGTTACATTTATTTTGCATCTTTAATAAAGGCAATCTAGGCGATGGGCTGATTAATCGTTATACTTTAGAATTTAGTAGGGCATCAAATGGGTAGTCACAGTTTGCACCATCTATAGAGTTATGAAATACATATTGTGTTCATTTAGCTACTGTCTTTCTGATTTTAAACTCCATCAACAATAATGTATTCCATTATTAAAGCCATCATACATAATTTAAAAAACATGTTTTTTTACTATCTGGTTGGGTTAAATGGATAGTAAAGGATTTAAGATTTAAGATTAATTTCTACATTCATGCTACTTTAATAGCATATGCATGGAAAAGTTAGGCGCTGAACACAATGTACATGACCCTAATTAGGGCTGGATATTACTGTATTGAGAATTTGAATTGAATTAATGTCAAATACAATGGATTAACATGTGACTGTCAACAAGTAACAAATAAACATTTTACTTCATTTTTCGAAATGCTATAGCATTTAAGAATGATAACTTTATTAATGCAAGCTCTGCATTGCGGTGACAGAGCAAAGTTAAATCAGTTTGGTACACCATCAGAATAGCCCAGACTTATTAGTAATAATATCTGTTTTGTTTCAAACCTGCATGCAACTTTTATTTAGTGTGAACTGCATGATAATCACTTCATGTTTGGATAAACTTATCTCATTTGGGCATAACATGAATACAAAAATCATGTATGTTGGCTGTAACTTATATCCCATCAATTATGACAACCCTTCATCTTACACCAATTGGTTTCACTCAGGCCCAGGAGCTGCTTATATTTCAGGCTCTACTGTAAAAATATTCCTTTTAAACCAAATCTTCAGTCATTTGAAGTAGTACAGTCTCTACTTATGATTGCAACAAAACATATTATGTGCTGTCTGGAGCACAGGTTGAGGTCAGCGGATCCAGAGAGTGATTTCTTTGCAGTGTATAATGACGAAGACTGAGCCAGGGGACTTCATACTTGGTAGTGGCCCATCAATGGCTCATTTTCTAATGCCGATCTTTATATTGCTGTGTCTGGCGCAACACAATGCCTCTTTATCTCATCCTGTTGATTTTCATCTTATTTTTGACAATTATCTTGTTAAGAAAGTACACACTAGGCAAAGACTGACGAGACTGAACTGTAAATCAGTGATTAGAATTTAGTAGTAGGTTGGGTTAGTATATTGATTTCACGTAAATCAATATCAGATATGAAACTACATATTGTGTTCGATTTTGAAGTGTTGTCTTTTCTTGGTTTTAAAGACTGCATTACAATACAATAAATGTATTTTCCTAATACTTAAGCTGTTCTATCATTGGTAGCATAATTGTGTACAGTAAGTACTCATTGTGTTAAATGCTTTTAACCTATTCTGCAGCTTGGGATTGGGAACAGGTGGAAAGTGATTTTAACAGCCACAGTTAGATTAGGATTGCCCTTCCTACATTTTTCATGCTCTTTAAATAAGCTATGCCATGGGTACACTGTGAGCGCTGCACTACAGATACATCGGACACTAATTCAGGCTATATATACTGATGATGAATGATTTTTAATTTTACATCATAAATGGATTACCACAGGACTGTCAAAAGTAACAAAATAAACATTTCTATTCATTTTTTCAAAGGACAATAGGCATTTAAGAAAGTGAATTTGCTTAATTGCAGCTTTGCATTGCAGTAGCCACAGAGCAAAGGTTTACACAGTGCAGTTTGGTACAACCAGAGTAGAGAAAATAAACACCAAAAATATTTAGTAAATCAAAAATAATCCTGTTTTGTTTAAACCCTGCTATGCAAGTTTTTTTTGTTTTTTTTGTTGAACCTTGCAATGTAATGCACTTCATTTTGGATTTAGCTATTGGGGTCATAACAATGATAACAAACAAATTATGTTGGGTAAACTTTATACCCTCAGTCAATTATGAATACTCCTGTCTGTGATACCATCCCAATTTGGTTTTAATTAAGGCAACATGGGAGCTCGTGCACACTTATTTACTTATCTGCCAGGCAGCAACACTACTGTAGAAATATTGCCTTTTATGAACCAAAACTTGCAGTTGGTCTTTTGACCAGTAGAGGACGTAGTGGTTCTACTTAGATGCTGCATACAAAGACATCATTTGTGCTATCTGGAGCCAACAGAGTGCTGAAGTGCAGGATCCAGAGAGCTAGCATTTATGCTTTGAGGGTAAAAATGAAGGGGCTGAGCTCAAGATTTGACAGGACTTTCCATTACTTAGAGTCAGTGCGCCAACCAGTATTCCAAAACTGGAGTCATTTTCTTAATGGGACCCTGATTGCATTTATATTGCTGCTGTTGGCGAGCATAACTTCACAAAATGTTCCCTCTTTGATTCTCTCTCTCTGTTGATTTTCACTCTTCATTTTTTGACAGTACTCTCCATCATTCGTTTGTCAGAATGTATCACAGAGTATAAACTCCAGACATAATACAGCTCTGTAAGAACTGGTTAAACTCCATCCCAGCGGACACCACATGGATTCTTGTCAGCTGCTCAATCTTGATACTTCTTAACCCGATTTAACCCTTCGAGTGGGAGGTGACATGAGCAGCCCATCATTGCCTACACGTTCATAAACAAAGAGGCAAACACTCACACACAACCCTGAGGTGGTCTCAATAATCCAGAAGGAGATACTCTCCTGCCAAAATCACTCATCATTCCCACATGCTGGTTGCCATGGTGATGCCTCATACATCAATCAAAGTTGCTTAGGAGTGCGTTGGTTGGTGAGAGCTATAAACAATATTTTGAGCTCCAGCAAGGAGATGACATGAAGACAAATTGGTTTGAAATCACCTCAACGTCAGAGGCCATTTCACTCACCATCCCAGTCGTTTACAGACCTCTTTTCTTATTCCCAATCCTCGTATGATTTAGATGTTGGCTTGGCATAATAGCTTTGTTATTGGCAGTGATGGTTGCACCAGCAGGAGTCACATTCTCTGAGAAACTTTAAGGCCCTGAGCCACAATTGCATGAAGCAATTGTCCATGGGATGATGTGCCTGTTAAGATAAGAGCAGCAGGAAGCCCAGGCCCGGAGTTGGAACAAAGAAACTGCTAGTGTAATAGGAGAAATCACCCCTGCTGTCCCTTCACACATTTTTATCTGATGGTAGTGGACATGATGATTCCGGTGTCACTTTATTTTCCGTATTTCTGATGAAACAATTGTGTCATTATATTCTCCACTAGCGAGTCACTCAGAGCAGCCTATCAAGGACAAACAGCTGTGACCCAAATGGCAGTGTGTTTGACCTAAAGTTTGTTTGACTAGGGAGGATACATTCAGAGAGTTGTTAGCTTACATTTAATAAAACCAGTGCTTGGCAGTTTTATTGCGATTTCCCCTCCAACAACAAGCTGGAATGATTTGATCATTTGGGCCGACAAGGGCGATGCCATTCCCCTTAATTCCCTACATCAATCACCGCCTCCTTGAATGCAGGGTGTGATCATGATGTGGGACTAATTTGGCTCAGTATATACTTTAATCTGTGTTCCATATTAATTTGTCTATTAAGAAATAATTTACTGATTGCCTTCCTGTTCCAGTTAATGTTCATGAGAGACTGTGGCCCGCCTGATGTGATGATGATGTTAGTCTCTGCTGCCGCACTGTTAAAACCTCTTTGGACTTTATAAAGAGCTCATTATTAACTAATGTCAGACATGTTTTCATCAAAGGTGAACCAAAGTCAAACTATAACAATGCATCTTCCTCCTTTCCATTAGCAGATGTTAGATGCAGGATAACTTGTAATGTGAAATAGAAAATGTATTTCCTGCTGGAATTGCGTGTGAATGCTGTAAGCTGCGCACATTTGTTGCTGAACTTTGCTGAAAATGCAGAAAAAGCTGAATATTTGAATAGCTGAATAGTGACTGTAGCTGCTTTTAGCTACAAAAACCTAGCAAGTGTGTTGCTGAACTCAGCGGAAAGATACAGAAAAGTGAAATGATTTGAATTAAAATTGTTAAGGCTCAAATGCATTGCACTGTAAGAAAACTTGAAAGTGAAATTGTAAAACTGACAGAGTAGGAAAAATAGCAATGAAGCATAATATTTAAAAGAAAGGAGGAAATAGGTATAAACAACTAAATGTTTATCCTCAATGGCCTTAAATAGCTGAATAATTTAATAGTTGAATGGTTTCTCTAGCTGAAAGTAGGCTGTAGGAGTTAGATATCAAATGTACGCAGTAGTAATAATAGTAATAGTATTTGTATTAGTAGTTGTAGCAGTAGCAGCAGCAGCAGGAGTTGTAGTAGTAGTAGTAGTAGAAGTAGTAGTAGTAGTAGTAGTAGTAGTAGTAGTATTAGTAGTAGTAGTAGTAGTAGTAGTAGTAGTAGTAGTAGTAGTTATAGTAGTAGTAGTAGTAGTAGTAGTAGTAGTAGTAGTAGTAGTAGTAGTAGTAGTAGTAGTAGTATTTGTAGTAGTAGTATTTGTAGTATTTGTAGTAGTAGTATTTGAAGTAGTAGTAGTAGTAGTATTTGTAGTAGTAGTAGTAGTAGTAGTAGTAGTAGTAGTAGTAGTATTTGTAGTAGTAGTATTTGTAGTATTTGTAGTAGTAGTATTTGAAGTAGTAGTAGTAGTATTTGTAGTAGTAGTAGTAGTAGTAGTAGTAGTAGTATTTGTAGTAGTAGTAGTAGTAGTAGTAGTAGTAGCAGCAGGTGTTAAATTGTGCCGGGGCTTTCCAGGGGGGGAGGACCCTTATCTAAAAAGTTTAAATTTTGAAAAGTGGGAGTCTTATAAAAAAGTTCATTATTTTTATATTAATCGCGCAGCCCTACAAATGAACAGAGATTTCCACACATATTTTGAACTATTCTACGACGCGCGACCAATACAAAGCACAATTTAAGGAGAGGATAATGTCACTACTCATGTAATGCTTTAACTGCTCCTTAGTAGGAGTGCAGAGCAGTGTTGATTTAAAATGGCAATTTGAAGGTTGGATATTTGTAAACATGTTTTGTGTATATATTAATAATCTAAATTAAGTCCAGTTTAATGTTACTATTAAGAGGACGGTTCTATTTCTAATAATTTCTATTTTTATTGTCTCATTTGGTGGCATCAATGTGTGCATTTGATACAGATACAGGATCAGTTGCTTTAGGGCCTCTACATTGCCCTGAAGGTCAAAATAATGAGATCCTCGACCAAGAAGAAGTTAGCTTAGCATAAAGAGTCAAACCTGGATTTTGCAAAGCCAAATTGTATATGTTGACTAACGGCATTGTCTCATTACGTGATAGTTAACAGAAATAGCAAAGATTAGTTGGTTTGAGATGCTTGAGTGTTTGTACTGTGTCGTTCTGGTGGAGGCATGGTCAGCAATGTTTCCCTCTCCCTCTGTCCCTTTTCTCATCCTGCGCCCCCCTCCCCCTCGTTCCACTACATCCCATCTCCCCCATATTCATTTGAGAGTCCTGCTAGGTTTAACTTTATTTTGTAGGCATGAATTGTGTTCTGTCAGATGACCGATCGAAGGCAACCAGGAGGAGAATCGATTGGACACGGGGCTGAGCACAGAGATGCATAGTCCTGACCGAGGGGCCACTTGGTATTGAACCACCTTTACAGAGTGCTCTTATGTCAGAAAATAGACCTGTGTTGGCCTTTAAGTTAATGTATTTAAACACATAGCACAGAAACTTTAAAAAATACTTAAGTTTGAGTAAATATATTGAAGATAAGAGTGAGTCAAAGGCAGTAGGAAGCTGTCTTGGCATTCAGCCAATACATGACAGTATCTTCATACATTCAAAAGCTTTGTGTAAACCTTCTAAAAATGGGATGGACACATTTATGAAAACATTGTTGCTCATGTCTGCTCCCTTGATTTGGATGCTTCTGCTATAGTTTTTGTGCCATAGAGGTTTCAGGGCTGTCATTGAAGCAATATCACATAAATCTGTTGTCTTCTGAATTGAGACAGCCCATGTAGGCAACTCAGGAAAGTGAAAGAAGAGTCATTTGTCAAGCTGAGGCAGCTGGGAAATTGGGAAGCATACTTCAATTTACAACAAGTGAGTCATATCTTTTTCTCCCTGCAGGATAATGTCAGACCAAGTTCCACTGTTGTCTGCGCACCTACATTTTTTATATCTTAATGGAAAGCCCACTCAAAACACATCACGCAGGGGATGTTCGACCCATACCCCAACCAGGAAATGTTGACGAGGCAGCTGAACTGAAGAGGTAGAAATGCATACCAACTTTCAGAAAATGACATTCTGCCTGCACAAAGTTGATAGGTCTGTTAAGCTCAGGTTAGCATCACTCTCCTCCTTATTTTCCCTATCTCTCAGGCTCTATCAGTTAACTTTCATATGATTTTTTTATGCAGCATGCCAATAGGATATGAAGCATCACTGCAGGCATTTTCAGCTGTGTCGACAGAATCAATCTTGATGAATGTGTTGAACTGTGAATGTTTACAGGCAATTTTCTGTGCTGATGTGGTTTTGAGAGTTTTTCTGAGCCCAAAAAAGTTTTCTTTTCTTTATTAAAATGTAAACTCTGCTTTATGTACTCAGATGCACAATGATTGTCATTTCAATTGCATAATTGGATAATTATTGTACAATTTAAAGGCATAATTATTGTGATTAAAAGCCTGATTAAAAATCAGAACGATGGAGACTGTGGTACTATTTGAAATTATAATTTTGAGGTATACTGAAGTTCTGAAATCAGCATCTTATTCATTTGGTATTTCAATTGTCAAAAAATTGAAGCTGTCATTGACATGATTATTTGTTGATTGCTTTGTTCCCTTCTTGGAGATGTGTTAGATGAAAGTATTTTTGTAATCAAATGAAAAGACATTTTCAATCAAAAACCGTCATTGTCTCTGCACCTCACAGCCTCTTAGGGAGAAATAACTTTTCATATGCTTTGGAAAATGACAGATGAATGCAATAGCATCCTGAAGCAGCTGCAGCTTTATAAATTGAGCAAGAGCTCTTTGATCTCCAGGATGATAGATCACACCTTACTCTTTTTCAAAATTTAGAAATGTATCATACTCTTTCATATTCCAACAAAACAAGCAATTTTCTTTACAGAAGCAGCCTGAGTGTGGCTTTGCATATAAATAGTAACAGAGCACTATAGATAATCATTGTATTGCCCATGACATTATCAAGATTAACTGTCCTATCACACAAGGTGAAACGCATGCCTGCACGCCTTCCATCAAAGTCGAGATTAAGATGTTGTGCAGTTGCAGAGTATCATCCGCTTGTGTTGCCTGGGTCTGAGTGGGTCATGTTCACATTAACTGCCTCTGTGTGCCCCATTGACTGTTGGAGAAATGGGAGCTGCTCAGGGTGAAATGGTGTGTCACTGATGAGGCCACACAGGTAACCCTGTGGAAAGACCCTGCGTCACCAAGAGAAGGTTTCTCTTAACACAATTTGCACATTTGATACGAACTTACCTCAATGCATTTACCTTTTCATTGAAAAACATCCTATAACTATTGCTCACTTGTATATATGTATCAAGCTATGTTTTTATTTCAATAGTATTAGTTTGATCTATTGTAGTATATTCTTACTTATTTCTTTTTTATTTTATACAGTATTTGTATTCTATAGATACTTAATAATATATATCTCTCTACTATTGCTATCTATCTACTTGAAAACTCATGTTTCAATGTTGTCTTTCAAATATCTGACTATCTTGCACTTAAAATAACATTAGACTGTGTTGTCATAGAAACCTCTTAAAACCTGAATTCATCATTTTCATCATTACATAAAAATGCAGCTTCTTAGAGACTGTTAAAACAAACTACTTCTCGTTGCCTACAGGTAAAGAGATAGGTCATAACAGTTGGACGCAGTGCCTAATCAGGATACTAAATGCTTTTCTTCTAAGTGCTCTCATTGCTGTTAATGATTGGGGTGCAGATGGGCTTGCACAGTGGCGAATCTCAGGCTCCGCCTAATCATTCTGTTACACTGGGTCACACAGACAGACTCTGTGGAGTCTTTAGAACTTGCCGTGCTCACAATGAACAGACTTCCTCTTCTGCCATGCTTTTTGATTGATCATACAGAATGGATTTCCCCCTGTTGGGTTAGACATGTAAATGATGTCCAAGGTAATTAAAGGGGAGCAAAAGCAAGTGAACTAAAGGACAATAACAACTTAACTTTGTGTAAAAATAAACAAAAAGATCATTTCAAATGTATTTTCTGTGCATAGGTTGCAAGACAGGAAGCTGGTGAATTCAATACTTTACATAGATGTGAATGTGTTTGATTCTGTGTGTTATCCCTGTCATGGATTGTCAATCCATGTAGTGTTTTCTTGCCTTCTACGAATTGCATGCTGGGAAAGGGTCCCATCCTCACTGATGAACCATAAGGAAAAGTATGTATGTACAAGGCATTATTATTACATAGGATGTTTTTTTTGCTTCCATTGCACAGCTGCAACTGCGGTGTTTCAGGGATGTCAGGAATCTGGGGCGATGATGTGCCAGCTTCTCAGACATCCTCCACACTGGGGGCTGTGACGAAAAACAAATACCAACATCAGATTTCTTTCCACTGTGCACTTCACTTACATACTGCATTATATAGTTTTCCTTTAAAACAATACAGCAATGTTGCTTTCGTCAGAAATAGTGTATTCACTGAGGATTCTTTGCTTTCTCTAACATGCTTACATAAACACTGTGAACAATTGACTGAGATTCTTGCGAATATTATACATCTTGAGACAAATGACTGAAATGACTGAACACAGCAACAAGATTTTATTTTTCAGTATTCGCCAGTTGCACCATTTTCAAGGAGAATATTTCATGCAAAAATGTATCAAATGTGCTTAGCAAATAATCATAATCTCCTTGACCGGTTGTGACACCTCTCTCTTTCTATTGCTCTCTAACACATGCAGCTGTAGCAGAGAGAGAGATGACAGTAGTGCAAAGAGTGTTTCATTCCAGGCATCTTAAGATTTCTTCATGATTGGCCTTTGGCAAAGTAAAGAAGTGTAGACACCTAAGAATGCCAAGCATAAACTCAGCGAGTCTGTAATGTTCTGGGGAGAAAAAAGCAGAGAAGAAAGACAAAGCAAACACAAACATACAAGCCTCAGGAGAACAGCACTCATTTTGGCTTGCTTTCATCTGGGCTTGGCCTTTTGACAATAGATGCAATTCAAGCAATCTTCACAGCCTGCATTATTATTTGTCCCAAAGGTCATTCATTCGGAATGTGGAGTTACAGAGGGAAGAGGTGAAGGGGTAATGTACTCATCATGGTAAAAGCAGGCCTTGATGACTGATAGAGGAACTGTGTACATGTGTGTATTTGTCAATACATGGTTGTGTGTGATACATAAAGATGTATTCATCAGTATGCTTGTGTGCATGTGGGATTACATGTGTTTGCCTGCATTGTATCTTTACACACCCGGTTGCCTGTGTGTGTGTCGTGTGTGGGTGTGCATTGGGGTCTTTTTGGCTCCGAATTTCAGCAGCAGCGTATGCCTGCCATACTGTCTGTTCTCTGTGATCTCTTCATGAACTCAAAACTCGTATCCATGTCTGCCACTCCAAATACTCTCCATGATGACCCCCATCAATTTCCATAATCATCCTTTTACTCTCCTTTATTATTGGCCTTCCATCTTCACTGTCTCTCCAGCACTTTCTCATCTCCCTCTTATCTGCTCCTCATCTCTCCAGAAGATAGCCTCAATGCACATTGCAGCAAAGCCGGCTCAAACTTCAGTCCAATTCTTCCACATGAATATTTTATTTACTTTTTTAAAATTGTGATGTTGTGGATGATAGTTTAGCTGTAAACAATGTTCATGCAAAGTAAGATGGGAATTTGGCCCAATTTGTGAAGTTCACAAACTATCTAATTGGTTATTCTCAAATCAAAGGGGCTAAAACTGGACATAACGAACAACTTGTTTTATACTTTGAACAGAAAAACATGAATTCCTTTGAAACCAATAAGCTCTGATAGCTAGGTAGCTATTGCCTGAGCATACAACATCTGTTTTAATATTCCCATAAATAACCCAAAGCAATGGGTATTGAAATTGGCTGCTATACATTAACACAAAAAAAAGGTAATTGGAATTGATGATTTTGAAAGTCAGTAATTAAATCAGATTTCTGCTTGTTTAGAAACCTTACCTCTGGTTGGACACTGCTCCAAGGGTAACCTTTACGGAAGATGAAGCTCCGTGCGATGGGATAGGTTAATGCAACCACAACAATCGGAATAAATATGTATCAGATAAGGAGGAATACTGTTTTAAAAAAGCACTAAGCATGGTCAATATTATTTTACTCCGGTTAATTTAAAAGTGGTTCGAAGGGGTGTCTCTGAGTCTAGAGTTAAAACCCTCTGCATAATTGCTTAAAACTGTTTTAATATGATTGTTGGAATTATTTAGTATTGTAAAACAGTCTTTGTTCACAGGCACTGTGAACCTAGACTTTACCTCAGGCAAAAGTAATATGGATTGATCAGCTCTTAGTAACTCCTGACCCATATCTAACCTGTTTTTTCTTCGGTAAGATAATAGAAAAAGTTGTTCCTGAACAGGTATATACTTTCATCAAAATCAATAATATTTTTGAGACTTCACAGGCAGGTTTCAGAGCCCACCACAAAATAGAAAAAGTGTTAAGATATAAGATTTAACTTTCAGTCCTTGTTTTCTTTGCCTGCTATATATGCAAGAAATGTTAGAAGGTATGAGAAAAATATGTTTTCTTTCCTCTGATTTCAGAACAATATTGTTTCTTTCTACACTTTTACACAGCAGATGGCTGTTGCACTTGAGTTTTTCTACCTTTGGGAACAGAGATAAATCAATAACACTCCCTACCTCTGTCTCATTGTTATATGAAACCGTGCAAGCCAAAAATGAATGTATACTATAAATCTAAAACTAGACACTTGTTTGAAATTTAAAAAAAAAAGTTGTGTTATTTCAGCATAGGCTTTCAAGGCTTCGGGGGAAGTTGGGAAAGTACATCCTGAGTTTAAGAGAATGATGAATGCTGTGTTCTTGTCTTTGCTGGGGGACATAATAATGATGAGACACATCAATCTTTATTACCACCCCTCCACCCAGTCCAGAACATCCAAGGGCAACAGAAATATTGCTCTCACAGAGAACATTTATCTTCACACACCTGACTATAGCTTCCATCTGCAAGGAGATAAGTTCTCTTTTAGGTTTTGAACTATAAGCAGGTTATGTTTTGCTTTGTTATCATTTAATGGAATGGGAAGTGACTAATTTAACTATATAAAGCCACATTTAATCCGAGTAATAAAGGTTGTATTTATAGAGAGCAGTGGAATGACTCAATCTTCATACACAACAGGAGATAATCCTTATTTCAATCAGTAGCTTCATGATTTACTATGTTAACATTGGTGGATTTATCCGTCTATCTAGCTAGATTTGCCCTGTGATTGGCTTAAAGATGTAAACTCCCGCCCCTTCGTACCTGTCGATCTGTGACAGGTCGCTGAAGCTCATTGACGCCCCGCCCACCGCGTCCCTCCCGCCCCTTTCCACCGGCGTTCAATCGTGAAGCGAATTGACTGTTGCAGGCTCGGTATGTGGCGCATGTGTATGCGTTTCGGGATGTAACGGCTGGTTCTCGGAGTACCTTCACTGATTTAAAACACATTTATATACCAGGGTGTCTCAGAAGCTAGGAAACCTTAGAAGAGTGGACACAAACTAAGGGAGTTTACGACAGCGCGGAGTGGAGGGAGACACGGGAGCGTGGCAAGAGGGACGACCTAGCAAATCCAACCGACACCGCACGCAGAAATGGCGGAGCACCACGCAGTCAGCGACGGCAAGCACAAAGCGTCCACCAATGCCGGGGGCTCGGTGCACGGTAACAGCCGACCCGGTGCCGCGGGTGGAGGAGGAGGAGGGAAAGTAGGCCTGTCTGGTGGACTGACACAACCGGCAGGGTGGCAGTCTTTACTTTCCTTTAGCATTCTCTTCCTGGCCTGCCTGGCCGGATTCAGCTCAAGACTTTTCGCGGTGATCCGGTTCGAGAGCATCATCCACGAGTTTGATCCATGGTAAGCTAGCTCATGTCTGTCAGGTTTGTCAGGTTTCCTGGTTACAATTGCTTACAGTGACAATCAAAGACAGAGGGGGATATCCAAATCTCTGTCAAGGGGGGGTCATTAAAAATGACATATGTGTTTTTCTTTTGTTGTACTGTTTAAAAGTAATCGGAGTGTTTTGATCACCGATTTTAACTACTGTTTAGATGTCTGTGATCGTTAGCTCCGAGATAATGATTCCACATATTGACCAACGACAGGATTATATTGGTCCAACACTTTGAATATGAGCTCAGTGGGTTGATGTGTAGCCTTACGTTGACATTACGTTAGTCGGAGAACCGAGTAAATGCATCTAGCCGGTCGGGTATGACCACTTTTGTTACACAATGCACTTATCAAAAACGCTGAATAATAGCTGTAGTGAGCGGTGTAAGTAGGCTACAACTGGGGGACAACTTTGTTTAGGTTGTAGGGAAACGTGCAAGAAATGCACGGTTTCTCTGTCCTCAGTGCGTGTTTTAATTCATTGAACGTCCGGTGTGAGTGGGACAATATGAAATGATCCTTAAATGAAGATTATCGCTTCCGCGGATGTCAATATGATTGATTGACTGCTTTTCCTGCTGGAAAACATCCTCTCACAGAGGATAACCCAACTTGAGTGAGTAGACAATATGCACACCGGATTGTATGGTTCTCCTGCGAATTACTGCCAGTGCACAGCAAACACGCGACTGTTTATAACCCGGAAGCCAATTGATCCGGTCTGGTGTGCCTGTCATCACAATGAGGATTATTCCGCTTTGTAACTGTGTCACATGGGCTCACAAGTGTCCGCGGTCTGGTTGCAAAGCATTCCCTCGCTGCTGTCGTATACTCTGTGGCATTCAACCAGGCGGCACGACTGATGCATTCATTTATTAATTTTCAAGGACAGGTGCTCCATCTTGTTCAGGGTGACACTTGCCACTTCAATTATGTTGATAACTTTATTGCATTTAAAGCCAAGTGCCAAGGTTTACGCCTCGGAGAGGGTACACATGGTTCAGAGGAACTTGATCCTGATTTAAGTCTGGCATTTGCACAAGGAACTGACTAGCACTGTTAATGAGGGGTCCCAAGTGTCACATATTCTTGTTTGCCGCTTTTGTATTACTTATTAACAACTTGTTCAGACAGTCTTATTTATGGTTTCTTTCCTGCACTTAACAGTGAATTCGTTTTGAATTAGAAAAGCTGCTTGTTTCTGTAGATTTCTGTCTACAGACTACAGCTGTACAACAAAATAATGTTTGTAAAGTCCTTAATGTTTATAGTGTGGTTTACTTTGTTATTGGAAGGAACATCAGATAATGCATGACATTATTTTGTTGGGAGAATATATTCATCACATCTGTAGACTATTTATGAATCTTGCAACATTCATCCCCCCCCCCCCCACTCTTTTGACTCCATGTGTAACCCTGATCTGGTAGCTGAGAGCCCTTGCCCCATTTTTATAATCGTTAACACTCAGGAATTCTTAAGGGTTTATAGCGTTGGATTACATTAACGTTTTTGTATAGATTAACACCGAAACCTGACCCCATTTGATACCGTGTTTTCCTAAACATGTTAAACAGGCCATTATTCAAAGATTTATTCTGGTACCTTTTGTTGACTCTTACGTGAGATTGGTCTGCATCGCTTTAAAAAACAGTTTTTGTTATGATTATGCAGCATCACATTGGAATTTCCTCACCTTTTTTGACAGTGAGAAAAGAAAACAGATTTTTTACAACTTCAGGCACACAGGATCCTGATTGGAAGTGGCCCTCAGTCCCAGACACACATGATTACTCCTGTTGTCATCTGGATGCTGATATTGATTTTCTTGTGCACAGAGCTTGAAATCTCCAGCTAACCATTACGTTAAATATACTAGCAATTTGAAGAATGAAAATTGGATTTCAAAGCACCAAAATGTCAAGCTTATTTCGCAATATGCAAACACAAATTTGTAGGTGAGCCCCTAATATGACTTCCCTGTGATCCTGCGGTCTTCATTATGTTTCCTAATATGTGTTGATTATTTATAAGACCAGGAAGGCTTTAGTTGACATTCAAGTGAGATTGTGTTGGTCTTCTCCGTTCCCGAAAGCAAATCATTTCTCAAGTTGTGTCCTGAACTGAAAATGCATTTCATTTTCTTTAAGTCCAGATTTAAAATGAATCTCCTTAAGGCCACAAATCACTGCATGTGTCTGCTCAAATATTGATCTTAGACTTTGACATATATATGTGGGTCTCTGCCCTGCTTATACATATTAAGACAGTCTAACATTATATGCTAAACTGGGTGCTCTGTGAAGAGAAACAAAAGTTTCTCCTTACTGGGTTGACTTTTATAAAAAATACTCTGTCAAGTTTATTGAAATGGTTGAAAGCTGTATGGTGAGCAGATGCGTTTGTGTATGGGAGTAGAGTTTTTCAGGGGGAGAGTCCATTTTTTTCTCCATCTCAGTTATGTCAAGCAATGCAGCATGTTCTGACAGTAGTGTGAGGTGAGAAGAAGTGTCTCTGTCAAGCATATAATAAGCTGGATACTCGAGTGTAGCAGCACAGACTTATACTTTCACACTCTTACGTCCTCCTTACTCTCTCTTCGACCAGTCAGGATCAGAGCTGCAGCGGTGTATGTTTGTATGTGCTGCTAAATTGATGAGTCATTTAATGGCTTTGACGACAACGATTTTTATCATTTATCATTTATCATTAATCATTTATCATTAATCAGTAGTTTTTGGTGTTAAAAGTGATTGTTATGACTAAATCAAGATCAAATACTTTAGCTTTGCAACTTTTTGTCACAAAAACAAGTTACTGCATCACTTTCGATACCATTGCTATTACCTCATTTGCATACTGTATAGCCTAAATAAATTCAAAGCCTCATAAATTTGTATGCCACCAAATTCATGAACGCTTTGAAAGAATGTTGAAGTTTAGACTTACCGACATGCATAGAGACGTCTCTCAAATGGTGAGGCACATTTTTGGCCACTCGCCTGCACACCTGTACCCTTATGGTTCTGGTAAATGTGCAACATGTTTAACACACCTGCAGCATCATCTGAGCACCAGTAATGTATATTGGCTCGGACAGGTGTAATATTATTTGAACAAAAACATACAGAGGCTTCCCATAATGACACTTAGCAGTCAATTTGCTGATTTTAATTGGTGTATATTTGCACTTTTACGGCTTTGGCTATCCAAAGTCTGACCTGGTGGACAAGGTCTGCACAGTTTTCTACAGTATAACTTGCCCCAAATAACTTCACGTTATGACGTCGTCAGCGACACACTCACCAAGCATGATGAAGATCTAACAGAGGGTTGAAGAAACAATCAAAAGTCAGATAAACACATTAAAAATGGTAAGAAAAATATTGCTTAGAAGATTAGAAATACAGATATGTCTTGAAGTTGTTTTGGTCAAATAAAACGTATATTTCTGAATTTAAGGTAAGAGACGGTTGTGATTGCAGTATTTGTGCCATGCCATCTGCTTCTATAGCATTTCTGTGCCACCTGCGTGCACACTCACTACAGCAGCCTTAGCAGGTTAATAGAAGATTTAGCCCAAGAGCCATCGGAAAACTGCCTAATGTGCTCTAAACCCATCGAAACACATTGCTTCGTTCCTGCTCTCTTTGAGCTGCTGCTTGCATGCATGCTCCCTTTTGACCTACCTCTCATACTCTGCAAATTGTGGGTGCTGCAGTTATAAATATTCCTTATGAACTGCATATTGTTACATTTTACTACCACTTTTATTGGCTCTGTTAATCCTCTGATCATCTTGGGAACCTGCAGAACTTGCAGCTCCAATGCCACCACAGATGGACGTGATAAAGAATGTTAGGCTTTTTTGGTGTCATTACTTGATGTAGGACACAAAGAAAACACCCAGGAATATCATCAGCTTTTGATTGTTTATCAGAAGACACAAGATGTGTGATTTAATATCTGAAATATTAGTTTCAGAATCCTTGTAAAGTCTTCCACTATCTCAAACAACACTCAGAAAAGACTTTGACATGCTTTTGACCTCTTTTATAACAGTCTTTGCTGCCTAAAGTTGTTGAGTGCTTTGAAATGAATTCACCTCACAATTGATGCTACCAAATCTGTTTGTTTTTTTTAATAGCAAAGTGGTGGGGAGCACCACCTATTGTGTGTGTGTGTGTTCTCTCCCCTCCTGCCTTTTTCACACACACAAATTATGACGTCCATCTAAAATCAGATTGCCCTAGCGAAGTTTACTGCTGGCACAGCACCACCTGAGCTAGTGCAGTAGTGTGGGAAAATGGAGAATAAGTCATGATTGATCTTCCTACCCGAAACTTCGCTGCAGCTGTGATCTTTGCCTAAACTCCCCTGCCCACTGTCTAACAGCTTATGAAATATTCAGTGTTGAGACGGTGTCCAGTTACCTGCAGCCGAAAAAGTTCGAGTGGGTGCCCATCTTGGTTATTATAGAATGGTTGCCTAAAATAACATTATTCTTTTTTTCATAGATTAGAGTTACCACAGCAACGTATTAGCCATTTCACAGCAGTGCCAAAGGTAATGACTGTTTTGGCTCCGGCTCTTTAGTCTCCACTCAAGCCTTGCAGGCCAGGACTCCTTCCACTCGAGCCATATCACAACACTTTGAGGACATGGCAACGCTAACGCACTAAAAACATTTTAAATTATTTGGTGTTTCCTCCTCAGCCATTTCCATTCCACAGTGATTAAATGTTTTTTTATCTAAGCTGGGCCAGCTGGACTAGTGTCAGATGTATCAGGGGAGTCTGTGAGCTGAAGGTGTGCTGCATGGTGTGTATAAGAAGGAGAGCAAGTGATTTCTTTTTCAAGGGCACCTAGGGGAAAATTTAGATACATTGAGATGGGGAGGGGCATAAGTCGCAGGGACACAGACTATAACAAAGGCAAACAAGCGACCCGATATTATACTAGTTTCAGTAGTTATCCCTATTTGTTCTAAAGGGGAAATGCAATTAAATGTATCTATGAGACTATATCTAGTACTTGCCGTTTGCTAATTCACACGGCTGCTCAGTTGACTCCTTAGGTCTGGCTGTGAATAATGTCTAATTTTGTGCATTTTTCAGCTTTTTGCAAGACGATTCAGGCGGCTGATTCAGGACATAATAAAGGGCAATATACTGTACCACATAAAGGTGAAAAGCACCGGTCGATTCATTCACACTGACTGGTAGCTGATGCCTTAGTTTTTATCCCACAATTTGCCTGTCAGCTAATTTGGTGGGGCCATTCTGAAAGTGCTGGCAAGAATGCCACCTAACAAGAGGTGCTTGTCAGCAGCCCAGAGGCCATGCGAGTCACAGACGCCTTGATGGAGGATAATGGCGCTGAGAGGTAGGCCAATATGTTAGCTTGATGAATTGCCTCTGCTGAGCATTCACTGCAATATTTGTGCTTGTGTGCTCACGTGCACATTATAAGCTTCACGGGTGTTCGGAGCCAGTTAAAGTGTTTGTGTAATATAACACTTAATTACATGGGGGTGGGAGCGGTTCAGCATGACCCGCTGTCTACAGGACATCGTAGCGATGGCACCCTTTGCTCAACCACAGGCGCTTTGCTAGTTTTGGCAGACGTTTGCTAATGAGATTTTAAGAGCATTGTCCTCTGACGGCGTTCGGGATTGTGGTCCAACTCTTTGTTTCTTATTGGAGGCTAAAGACTGTTGTGTACTACTATACCACTCTGAAACATGGCAGCAGTGCAACACAAGCAACCGATTACACCCTTACATCTCTGCATTTAGGATGTGGACGGCAGTGCTTCCTGAGCCTAACATTCCCTAAACAGCAGGCCTCCACAGTTAATTAAATTACTCTTTAATGCTGTTTCCACGTTATTGCAATTTGGATGCCAACAGATTGGAAGCCAACAGAGCAGAGAGCACTGAGGTGGATGAACAAATGAATGATCCTGACTAAAAACAAATGTTGCTTTTGTTGTGGTAATTAGGAAGATAAAGCAGGTGTATTAAGGTTCTTTAAGTTCTACACACTTACACTTTTTGACAATAGGTCTCAACAAAATTCAGATGTATAGTAAAAGAAACAGACATCCGGGTATAAAAACTCATATTTCATTTTCACCACTGCACTAAATGCACCACATGAATGAACTGGAGTCCAAGCTGCATGAGGAATAGTTCCACAATTGAGTCGATGGCTGAGAACTCGACAGCGCTAGTTTTGACTGCTTTGGTATTTGTATATTTAGGACAGTTTGCACTAGTAATTGAAACACACCGTAGTGCCGGTAGTTTCTGACAGCTGCTGAGAGCTGTCAGGAAACAGCTCTGTCGTTGTTGTTGTTGTTGCACAGAACTAAACTACTTCTTCGGCGCTGGAATTTATTCAGATTGTTCAGCTTTGAAAATGCTACTTCAAAAGGTTGGAAAAATGCTGATAAAAGAAATGGACTCTGCGATGTTTTATGTTGATACAGTTGAATTTAGCAAGTAAACACCGAGACTGTCGTATCACATTATTGCTCTCTTTCTTTGTTGGTGACCGTTTTTAGTTTTGATATAAGTGTTATGAGAAATAGTGTTCTGTCTTCATACTGTATCCTCAACTGGAGCTGATATTGGAGAGAGTCCAGGAACAAAGCTTGATAGCAGAACTACCTTTATCCCTCGTGTTCTCATGTACAGAAAATGCTTCAGGAAACGGCGGACAAACTTCATGCACACACTCAAACATCTGTGTGTCACGCAGAGTGGAGATGTGTGGTTGCTGCTGCTTTTGTCAAGCTGTTAGTGATGTGTTGTCGTGGGCGCTTCGATGTGATTGTTGTTCCATGACCAACCCGGCCTGCAGAACCCATCCGACTGAGGAAGAACAGAAGGAGCAACGCGTCTGCTTAACAAATACAATCGCCGTAATTGACGGCACTCCTTTTGAATGCGAGTGTGTTTTCCTATAGCAAATGTTCTGTGCATCAGAAGTAGAAATGTGTGACCTGTCGGCTGTCAGTCATTATGCTTTACATTTTTTCCAGCATTCCATTCTTCCACCTCATTTGCCCGAGTTTACAGGATCTTTAGAGAAAGGGTTTGCAAAGATATCCTTGCATGTTTTCTTCAACAATGTCGAGCTCTGTAAAAGACCAAACAATAAAACACTAGCATGAATAAATGAGGCCAGTAAGGCTTTTCCTCAGGGGAAACAAGGGGAACGGTTTAAACCCAGCCATGTACGTGTTATGAGAGTCTTGTGACCTGGTCTGTGCTTACTGAAGAGTATTGTCAGACTGGTTGAATATTGGATCAGCCTTGGCGTTTTCCTTCCCCCCTACACGTTGGCTTTGAAGTGGTCCTTGGTTGTCTTCTGGATGGTTGTTGGGTGGAATTGGGGCAGAGGGAACAGAGGCGATCTGTGCTTATCATACATCCCCTTCTCTTACTGACAGCAGTCAGCGTATAGCTCTGTGGGCGAGCGCACCTGCATTCAGAGCAGAAGAAAGAGAGAGAAACTGTGGTCGGGTGGTAGGAGGCGGAGAGGAAGAGAAGAAATCACTGCCTGCCAGGCATCCAATCTGAGGGAGGTTTTGGTGGTGGAGCCAAAGAGATTTCATTGTTCCAAAAAGTGCCTCATCAGTTTGTTTGTGTGCATGTTTACGTGTAATGTTGGGGCTTTCTGTTTTTTATGCAGTAAGGATAGGGTTGATTTTGTGTATTTGTCTGCCTTTCGGCCTCAGGTTAAATTGAATGTCTTCTGTAGCTGATAGTCCACTTATAACAGAGCCCATTCAATAAGATATGCTGCTCAGAGCATCTCTAAAGCATTACTGAATAGTTCAAATGGCTCAACTCAGCTTATTCTTGAGTAATTTTCCCCCTTTCATATTAATCCCTTCCTCCAACATTTTGCAGAAACTCCCTAGGAATCCACTGTTTAGCATGCGCAGCAAACCCAGGTAGAGAGCTAAGAGCAGGATTAATCAGATGCTTCCCAAAGCACGAGTTATTATGAAAGGCAGGCAGCCACTCAACAATGGGAGTTTTTTACTCGCTGA
This sequence comes from Eleginops maclovinus, assembly GCF_036324505.1. Classification (NCBI taxonomy): domain Eukaryota; kingdom Metazoa; phylum Chordata; class Actinopteri; order Perciformes; family Eleginopidae; genus Eleginops; species Eleginops maclovinus. Next base: position 11,538,830 of record NC_086361.1, read on the forward strand.
GCTGTTTCGTGAAGTTACCAAAGCATGGTGCACGCCTTTTTGTGTGGGTCATCATGCCAATTGGCTGGTTCTCTGGTTAGAGGATTGGCGAACAATCGGTTTGGCACCTCTTAAATATGTTCTGATGTCATTTATATTCTGTTATGTCGTTTATCCCCTTTCCTCAGTTCAATAAAATATTTCTGTGAGGGTATCTGAGTATTTTTTGCATATGACTCACTTATTTAGTATACAAAGTGTTGCTGTTGTATGACATTATTGTAATTTGACACAGTCTGTTCCAGGTTTGTATCACTATGCAAATGAAGTAAACCCATCACTAAAGCTAATCTCAGATATCATTGCATTTCCTAGAAAGGGTTACATGGCGCCTCCTGCCTCCGTGTTGCAGATGTCGCATTAGTCCTTCAGAATTGTGTATCGTCTCTTGTTAGACTATTTTCCCGCTCCGCTGGAAGTGCCATCCTTTCAGTTCTATCTGTACATGTTGTCCCCAGGGATTAAATGGATTTAGTTGGGTTCTTTGGTTTCCTCTCCTTCTACACCAATAGAGAAGTATTGAGTATTATATAAACTACTGCTATGGCTCTTAACCAAAAGATCTCATAGTTTTTACTGAATTAAGACAAAGGAGATGCAGAGGAAGACTCTAATGGAAATCTAGGACTCATTTTTTAAGGGCAGATTATGTCTTGGGTTGCAACTAACCCACTTTCATTATTGATTTATCTGCCCTATATTCATTTGATGAATGGTTATTATATGCTACAAAATGGCAATACAATTTCCAAGAAGCCACGTGACTTGCTATTTAGTTGGACCTATCTAAAAGCCAAATATATAAAGTTCACCAAGGAGGCCACCAAATATTTACATTTGAAAAACTCCAACCAGTGAATCTGAGTTAAAATAAGGTTAAAATCGTTAATATCTTTATGCCCACACAAAGTTACAATTAGCTTGCTGCAAGAGGGCCGTGTACAGATTACATTAACGTCTGCCCTTTTGTGGAAGAGATAGATATGCTCTAAAAAGTCAATGAAAACCTCAAAGCGCTGCTGAATATGCTTGGATTAACACATTAGTATTCCTTTATCCAGATCTCTGTATTATTGTTTTTTAAATGTGATTTTCTAAACAAATCCTGATTTAATTTTTGTATTGTTTGAAACCTTCCTGCCCATTGTATGTCTGCCAAAGGGACATCTGGGCCCTGGTTCCCGGTGCAGATGTGTCCTTTGTTCAGCTGTTAGTGTTCCCTCTCACGGGTCCATTGAGAGGGGATGACTTTATTGTCACTGCATAGCCGCTGGCGAGTCCACCTGGTGTGACATTACGGAGCATTATGGTCTGAGGCCACAGCTTTGTTTTAGGTTATCAGTAAAGCCGACTTACAGGCAAGGACAGCACTGCCCAGGGTGACTCTCTTTTGTTGCAGGACACAGACGAATGGAGGTGTAGTTGAATGGGTGGGTTGAAGAGGCCTCTGGGCAGGGGAAAAGAAATGAAAGATTGACGAAATGGAGTGCTGTCGAGCAGGACTGAGTGACGGCTGGAATAGGGTGTCAATCTCTGAGGAGCCTGTCACTGTTGTTATCAAGACCAGCAGCTGGCAGGTAGACTGGAGAGCAGCTGTGGGGCAAGGTGGAGCAAGGTGGAGCGAGGAGTCTAGGTTGGACCTGTTAAGAGGAAGGAAATCATACTCGTACTAAGATTACGGTGCATAGTAATGAAGACTTTCTTTTTTCACACTTAAATTGGTCTTGAAGTCACATGGCATCTTACCGGCTATAACCAAATAAATAGTTTAATTACAGATGAATACATGAATACAAATTCAACATTTGACCATTGAACAAAGACACAGAAAGAAGAATGTGTAGCAAATAAAAAAAGAAACGAAAACCTTTTTAAGACTATTATAACAAATGAACACGACTTAAACATCACTACTACTGTATACTGTATTTAAAGTGGAGAGCTTTGCTGATTCAGAAGAGGTAGTGTGCAGCATGAGCAGGATTTACAATTTTAATAGGACAAAATGATGTGCATTCAGGTAATACATAGTGTTTTTCTGGGGTAGATAAAAGTCAGAGTCCGGTGGGGATCCCGGGCCTTGTTAATGAGGCAGCAGGGGGGAAGAAACTGTTCTGGTGGCAAGAGGTTTTGGTCCTGATGGAGCGCAGACTCCTGCCAGAGGGGAGCAGGGTGAACAGTTTGAGTACATGGTGGGAGGGGTCGGCCACAATCTTCCCCCGCCCGCCTCAGGGTCAAGGAGATGTGTGGGTTATGGAGAGATGGCAGGTTGCAGCTGATCACCCTCTCTGCAGAGCGGATGATGCTGCAGCCTGCCCTGGTCCTTGGCTGTAGCTGCAGCGTACCGGGTGGTGATGGAGGAGGTGAGGATGGACTCGATGATGGCGGTGTAGAAGTTCAGCATCATCGTCTTTGGCAGGTTGAATCTCTTCAGCTGCCCCAGGAAGAACATCCTCTGCTGGGCTTCATGGTGAGGGAGCTGATGTTCTGCTCCCACTTGAGGTCCTAGGGGATGGTAGCGCCCAGGCAGCAGAAGGACTCCACAGAGTGATGGGGCCGGGTGGGGCTGCATACTTTGTGAAGTCCACAACCATGTCCACTGTCTTGAGAGCGTGGAGCTCATCGTCTGAGTATACAAATTGTACCTTATTTAAATGTTGACCTCTAGAAACAGCCGACAGTTTTGGATCTCTGCATTGCAAAGGTGACATTTCTGCTGAATAGGGAAAGCAAGGGATATTGAGATTAAAATTAATCATCTGCAACAATTTAATCATTAAAGTTAAAAGCCCCTAAAAATCCATTCTAAGCATTTTATCTTCAGAGTGGTGTTAACCCCTGCAGGGACAGATAGAGGTGTTTGCTTAAGCTGTGCTAGTTGAAGAAGTTCAGCCAGAACTTTCTGAAAAATACATTTAGACATAGTATTACTGCAATGTCTTAGCCACTTATATGTGCAGATTTATTTGTTGCTCTCCTATTTTGACATTGGATTTGCTTATATATTTATTCATGAGGAAGTACCACACAGATATCCCTAGGGTTCCTTTTTTATTCCACCTGAATCCTGCAGGCCGGCGTCTTTATTCAAACGCCTGCCTTCCACCATCATCTCCATGCCAGTCAGAGTTGCAGAAGGCTCTATGTAATGTGATCGCTGGCTGAGAACATGGACACTGTGGGCATTGTTGGCATGCAGCTAACCTGCTGCTATAAAAAGTCTAAGGAGTGCTTTAAGAATAGCATGACTCAAGCAACCAACACAGCAGGCATCAGCGCACTCTCAGGCCTGGAGATACTGTTTGTTTCTGCCTTAAGACATCTCTGGGGAGCTTTAATCTTTCAGATTGTAGTAAATGATTATAGGCTTATCACAGATGTTTTTTGTTTTTTTTAACAGATGGATGAATATTGGAAAAGCTTTATATAAACAAAAGGACAGTTCACGCCTGCTGTTTATAGGAATTGCTGCATTTCCTGACTGCCTTATCTGAAGCGAGATGAAAGCCATCATAGAGACGGATGAGTTAAATGTTGCCCATATTGCTTAAAATCTCACTAATGCAACAAGATGATGTCAGTATTAAATGCTATTTAATTCCACTTGCAGTCTCATCTTGCAGCTTTTCAGCCTGCAGAGACTCAACTCTGCCTACTCGGCCTCCTCCTGATCCAACAGATTTTCTGAAAGAAAGAAATAAAATGATTTTTCCCCCCCCGTCATCAAACTCTTCAATTTAATGTCTCCTTGAGACATGTAGCACCACAGGAGTGAAAGAGTGTTTATTTCCAAATGCTTATCTTTGTCACAAAGGCCTTCTTCATTTCCCGACCCTGGGATGGACTGACCCAATTGATTTGTAGGCTGAAGTTGGCCTCACATTGGCGGGCAACAACTGCAAAGAGTTTTCCCCAAATTGGCAAATCGTTTTTCAAACCAGGTGGTTACTGCGATTTAAGTTCAGGACTCTTGAGAATCTAGGGTCAAGTGATTATTTTCTCTATGCATATCAGTGCATCCTCATCGTGTAAAAGGTCATTTGCTGCCATTCTCAGAAGCTCCTGGTTTCATTGTTCAACATTTTGTCAAACTGTTTTTGCTTGGTGGGGGAGATGTTAGACAAGCGTTCTTCGTCTCAGTTGTTATTGAGTCACAACAGCAGTGTGGCGGTCTAAATTCAATACTTTTCACTGCATGAGCCACCATACAGATGTCATGGTGATGCCAGCATTTCCCTTGTATTTTGCTCTTATTTTGTCAGGGGAAAACATTGGGGAAATGCACTGTCTTTGTAGGTTGTCTACACACTGAACAGACTTGGACAGCAGACATGCACACTCGTTTTGTGTTTGATTCAGGATTCCTGCCTTTGCGCATGGGCATACATTTTGAGCCACATGTGAATTGTATTTTGCTGTTATACCCGTGTGTCAACAGCAAAATAGGATGACTCCAAAAAATACCAACTATCAAAAGAAGTCTGTTGCTAAAAGCTCTTCAATTGATTTGCAAAAATATGGTTAGTGGCTGTTTTTAGTTTGGAGCCATGTAAAGTAAGTAATATAAAGGGTCAGTGAGTGGAATTAAGAAGGCTGCATAAGGAGAGGGATATGGGGTAGATCTCATGTCTCTTATTTGTAAAATGTCCTCGCTCCTCGGTCTGTGTGTGTTTCCTTGCTTCCTCTCTCTTCGCCTGGTTTCCTTGTGTCTCTCCATGCATCCCTGGTGGGTGCAAGTGGGGGAAGCAGGGATGCAAGTTATGAGAAGTGAGACTAAGGATGGATCAGGATATAGCAACAGTACGAGGCCTTGGTTGACTACCCTGGATGCTAAGATATCCCTTCCTCCTAAGAACCAGCTTCATGAAAAGCTTTTTGGTCACATCCACCTTGGGGGCAACATTTGAGTGGTTTTCCCCTACTATCCCATTCTACTGAGGCAGTGCTTAAGTGAAAACCAATATCTGCTGCTTTGTTGAAGGGCTTCCTGTAGCATGAAATATGAGATGATGGATGCTTTTTTGGCAGTGTACTCTTTTAGAGTGCTTGTCTTGCAAAGCACCTTCCTGCTCCTGGGAATTCCTCTGTGTCTATTAAAAATATAGCTTTAGGTATTTATCTGGATCGGTCTTGACCTTTTAACTAAACTATAGTCAAATGAAGCCACTGCTCTGGAAATTAATGCATTTTCAACTCAATGCAAATGTTTAAGCCACATACTTCAATAGATATTTATTTATGGTGGCATTTTTACTTTTAACTACTTCCATCCTGCTTTTTCCTCATTAGTCCTTTTCATGTGACAAATACTCGGAAGTTAAAGTTGCCTGTGATGGTTTCCTCTTCTCTCCTGGAGTTTTTCATCTCAACCTGTGACCTTCAAGGCATGTCTCCTTTTTAAGAGGCTGCACCCTAGTTAGTGAGATCAAGGAGGATATTTCCGACACTTAAGGAATGAATCCAGCTCTGATGGTGGCACACCACCATTAAAAATTCTCCCAAAGCTCCATTGGAATATTTGAAGGAGATCATTAGGCAGTTGATATGATTTCACTCAGGAGAGATGAGTGACCTCAGCCTTTTCCCGACATTTCCCTTTCAATATAGTTCCAGCAATTTGGCAATTACCGCAGTCATTAATATTTCATTTACCATGACTGCTTATCTTGACCTTGAAACATTTTTTAATCCAAGATGCAAACTGGCTTTACTCTGTCATTCACAGTTTCTTTACATATTCTCTGTTCTCTTCTCATGAGCGTATAAAATAGCAAGCAAGTCTTATTGTCTAACTCCCATCTGCTCCTTCCAGCTACCCATTTCAAAGCAAGAAGAACTTGTAGAGGCCCTGCAAAGCTCTGTCACCTGTCATCCTGGTAGCTTCAAAAGGGACATAAATGTGGACCCCTCTGTGTGTTACAAAGTACCGTCTAAGTTTTAGTCTATTTCTTCCCTTCTTTGATTGCGAAACCCCCACAGTCAGTCAGTGCGTCAGTGAGGTTGTTAAGAAATATTATTTTTTGATAATGATTCCACTGTTGCCATCTGGCTCTATTAAGTTAAGGGATGTCCTGTGGGATTTGGCTGCCAGAAGTCATCTATTTTGCTGTTTTAGGCTCTCTAGCTTTTTCAACAGGGCATCAGACTTTTTAAAAACCTTTTGGCCTTTAAACTTTGCATTCAGGAGCAATATTTTGATAATAGGTTATTTTCTTTATTTTCAAGGAAACATGCTAATACACTATTAAAGAATACAATTCGACTGCTTTTCAGGAAAATAAAGCATCGTTGTCACAGCTCTAGTCAACTTTGACGGGCTAAACCTTATTTATTTTGATACAAACACTGAAGGCTTTTCTCACTTGAAGATGTTTTCGCCCTATTCTCTACTGACTGACAGTGATAGACAGGTGGTCCATCCAATCACCTGCCAAGTATTTTTTTTGAAAGTGCCTGCCCTTTTCCAAACAGTTTCCAATGACAGCTCCTCAGATGGTTCTGTGTAACCAGCTGGTACGTCAGGTTATCATTCCACTGCAGGCGAAATAAATGACACCTAAAGAGGGGCTAAATTGCCTTATATTTTTTTGTAAAGCTCTTGTAACGTGTGCTTATTTTGTATGCGAGTAGGGTTCAACCACATTTGTTCAGACATAGACCTTGATTTATGACCATGTAATACAATGGTTAATAATACATGTGGCACGGGTGCATGAGTGTGCATTTGGATGAGGTCATGGTTTAGGCCAGTAGTTAGCCATTAGTCAGATTTTCTTCCCGGGAGTGTATGCCTTTAGAGGGGATGTTTTGGGACAAGTCTGTCTGCTGCAGTCCAGCTGAGGTGGTTATAACTTCATTACAATCAGATTTAGTGAAAATGAGCCTCGTCTACAGAGCTGTTACTGGAGGTACGATGTGTAACTGCGTTTACCACTGTGCCATGTCATTTCTACAGCTTGGAATGTTGGAAAAAGATGAATAGTCTCATTTTTGAACTAAGATGTCTCCCTCCTTGAGTTTATAGGGTGTGCATGTCTCTTTTAGAAGTGCTGGCTGTACAGCTTGTGACATTAGTCTTGCCGTCTGCATCAGCATCATTCACTTGCTGAGGGAAATCAGAGGGACGATTCCCCCTTCTGCATTTCTGGGCTGCAGTTCAAACGGGAGTGAGGCTGAGAGAGTCATCTGTCTTTTTTCTCTTTCTCCTTCTCCATCAGCCTCTCTCTTCCTCCAGCGTGCACACATACACCCACTCCCTACCTGCAGTGGCTGCAGCTAGTGCTGGTGTAATGTCATTATGGCACTCACAGCGAAGGTTGGGCCCTGTTTGATGTGGCTTGCTAAACAAAATCTGAATTGGGCTGTGTATGAACAGCAGTCCCATCTTTCAGTTCTCTGTAATATGGTGCTGGATCTGTTTCCCCCTCTGGCTGGGATTTGGAGATTTGCTACCCAGACAAGCGAGCGAGAGGAAGCCTTTGCTCTTGTTCGCCACTCCAAATCTACCCAGTGCGGAGTTTCCACTCAGGATGAGCTCGTTGTTGCCTTTTATGTGTTCTCTTTGCCCCGAGCCCCGTTTTCTAATAAGATGCTATCGCTGTGTATTTCACACAGATGCATTATCTGTGAGTGCTGGTGCTGGTTGATTTTTATCATAGCTGAAGTTTCAAAGTCAGATTAGGGCAACTGTGTTTTCAGTGTTGAATTAAGTGATTACATTCTCTCGATATGGAGTTTGTAGAGACTCTGTTCAATCCAGAGCAGGGCTGAATGCTTGCTTTCAAGCTTTGATGTGTCTTCTAAGTAAGTTTTATCAATGTTGACGAGAATACTTTTTACATTTTAGGGACAACCTGAGGCAGTAGGGCAACTGTGGCAGCTTGACAGAAAAAAAAAGAAAGGAGACGCACACTGAAAGGCACCAAATGTATCCATATTGAAGCTGCTGCAGTGTAAGAAGTGCCAGAACATTTCATGATACCAATAGTCTAAATATATTAAATAATAAGGATTTGATTGTAATTAATTTTACTTTGTTGTGCAATTTGTTTTTCACCAACGTACTAAAATATATTTTCCTCCTTTCCCACGTCAGTGTAAACTGCCCAAATTGTGAATTATTTATCACTTGTATAAAAGACCGCTATTAAAACTATTTATTAAACACAATGTATGCATAAGTATTTTTTAAGTATGAATTATGAAGCTGCTTACAGCTTGTGTTTAGTGAGCTAAACAGGTCATTATTCCCTCTCTAATCAAGACAACCGTAGAACTACAAACTAAAAGTAACTCTTGTTTTATAAATGCTATATTGCATTTGGATACACCATGATGATGATTTAATTTACCTTTGCCCAATACTTATTTTTCCTGAATGAAGCTTAAGTGCTTCATAAAGTGATTCAATGTAAGGCCTGTTATCTGTTAGCTTGTTATTTCACCAGGCAGGACGGTGCTGCCCACAGCTAACGTTAACTGACTCTGCTGATTTCAAGTGCTCAGTGATAATTATGCAACAAATTTCTCATAGTCACAGCTCTTCTCAAGCTGGGACACCAAAATATGTCACAAAGCATAACAATTTGTCATCTCAGAAAACTCAGTTTGCATCTTTTTATTGAAAAAGCTTTTGCTGCACTGTCCCTAACCCAAAACCAAACTCATCCCCGGGCTGAGAAGCTTTTAGGATACCTCGGCCTAAGTGATGAGGAACAGCTCATACAGCTGCAGTATTCTACATTTAGCCGTGAGCTACATCCTTGGCACTGAAGCCCTAAAGTGTGGGAGCTTCACCATGTCTTGGGTGACATTTAATTTGAGAAATAACAAAAGGCTCATTGTCTGTCCTCGACTAGAAATTACAGCAGCCATTGTGCCCCCTGCTAAACAAATCAATGTTCTCCTCTCTTCAGTGCAGTGATGAATGCAGAGTCACAGTTATGACGGATTAGCTTTTCCAGTGTATTACAAAGTTGGGAAGCCTCCCATGGTGATATCTGTATTCAACATGGCTGCTCATTAGACGGCGTGGATCATTACGGCCTGCTACATCAAACACTTCTCTCTTAGGGTTGTACTCTGAGCTCATGAAGCCTGTGTTGTGTATGCTCCTCTCCTTTGTCTTCTACAAAGGAGACCCGCTCTGTTAATAGAAATTCAAGGCAGTCTTATATTTGATCTGTTTTGTATGTATTTGTTTAAATTGGCAATTAATACGACTTCAAAGTTATACGTGACTTGTTTTTAAAGCCTAAAATGCCGAACACTACCTTCAACTCTTTATCGGTCTATCGAACAGACCGATTAAACCACTTTTAATTGTTGTTTACACACAGTCACTGACCAAATGACTGAAGATCGCTTGTGAGCTTGAGCAATGTACTCTGTCACACTGGTTTACTCAGGGTAAATAACATTTAAGTGGAAATTGTGTGGTCAAGTAGCTCAGTGTGCTGGGAGCGTTTGTGCAACAGAATGGTTAGGTCTCAAAACCTCCTCTGTTTCTCTAAACATAATTCAAGAGCGCATACACACATGCAAACATAATGTCAACGTTTGTTAACGTAATATATAATGCACATTTATTGTCTTTACGAGTCCTTTACATGTGCAGTTAAGTTGCTCTCAATGTGCTACAGATGACTTAGCAACTTACCTGGTCTGGAAATCTTAGAGTGCTTGTGTGTGCTAGCTCGGTCAGCTAGCAAAGGTAAGACAATTATTGTAATTATTGTATTTGACTAGAAAAGTGTTGCTAGATAGCTAGATTTGTCTTTGGCGGCCGTCTGGCATTCACTGTTAATCATACTGATGATAGAGGGCTTGTGATTATTGCTTCAACATTTCAGGCTAAGGACCCCTCAGCTGAAAGAAAGATGGAGCAGGGACCCTCTACAAGGAAGGTGGAAATTAAGCATGCCTGCCATAAAATGAAGAGGGGCCTTAAATGCCATGTATACTCATACCCTTTTTATGGTGCATAAACACTAGACCCTTAAAAGAATAGTATGCAGCAAACTAGTTCATTGATAAAGACCCGTTTCTGGCACGAGACACAGTTTTTGTTTTAGCACTGGTTAGCTAGCGCGAGGATTCATGAGTTGAACAGAGTATACCCAGTGTGTGTGTTTAAGTGTTTTTTAGTTTTATTTTATTACAAAAAGGCCCATTTATCATTGCTCATAATATGTTGGCAAAGTAAAAAAAGGTTACGTGTCTCAACCTGAAAGCCAAAACTGAGGTAAGCCGCTTTTTGCTGGTGTTAACACTATCACTTCATTTCCATGCTAGCTAGCTAGCGGGTTGTATAGCAGCAGCAGGAAACACAGACGTCATGTGTCTGTGCTCTCTATGCACTAAAGAGGCTGTAAGATTTGGGAGTGTACATCCCCAGAAAGACTCCCCTGTGGAAGAATGAAACATTGTTTTGTCACCACTGTAGCAAAATAGAGCAGGAGAGAAGCACTCCCCCCTGTTCTCTTCCATTATCTCATAGCCATAGAATATGAAACAGCAGAGGCAGCCATGTGTTGTGAAATAATGATGAAGGGACCACAGTGGTACAGGAGACAGTGTATAATTACTCAGCCCTGGCAGTAAATTTCAACCCCTCAAGATTTCAGAACCACTATGGCAAGCCCATTCATGCAGATATGGCAGCTTTGGGGCAGCAATAGGTGTGTTACGATGTAGGTACACTGTATTAATGATTGTTGAGTTTGCAGAGAGAGGTGGTGTAAAGTGCTCTGAATCTTTCTGACTGGAGTGTTATTAAGCGCCTTGCACCGATGTGTAAGCCAATGAGGCGTAAGTGTCTTACCGGCTTTCTCGTCCGTCTCTGAGTGACTGTAAAGCTCATAGCAAAACCATAGTGCTCAAAGGTGTGTTTTTAACATCCAGGGTAATGGTCTAACCTTTAGCCATTGTAGTGTCTTAGCAGAGCTTCTCTCCCTGTTCCCCGCTTTACCACAGCAGGTGGATGTTTGGATGGAGAGAAGTTGATTTTGAAGCAGTAGATGGCAGTGGGTAGCTGCCCTCAGTTTACCCTTACTGCAGGATTTTCAGCCTAGAGCCTCACAGTGGGGGGGATTTAAGTTTGTGTGTATCCCTGAAAGGGGCTAAGCACTACAGCCTTACAGTTTTGTTATTACATCCAGGATAGGACTATTTTAAGGGTGTGCATAAGTTCATCATCGTTGTACATGTTTGTTAATTGACTCCCTCATTACACCATGTCAATATAAAGTATAGAAACCTCAGGGTGCTCTTATTTTATCCAAACATGCAGCGTTCTTATTTTATTCTGAACATGCAGCGTTATTTTGAGAATGCCTTTTTAAAAGAGATCTCAATCTGCGATGATTAGCCCTGTAATTATTGCTGCTGTTGTCCTTAGTGTTTGTGTTTGTGGTATCCAATTGATTAGCCGCCCGTAATGACAGCAAAGCTCTCCGTGTGCCAGCAATTACTCCCTATCTCTGGAATTCACTGCGGCCTGCTGTTCCTGCCTGGCTCTCCCGAGGCATTCCCTATTTTTGGTCGATGGTAACAGTGGGGTTTGATAAAAGAGAAGCCTCTGCCCCAGTGGACTCCTTGGCTAAATGTGGAATTGCGTGCCTTTTCTACTCCCTTTGATTCAAATGCCGCAGTTTCAAATTAACTGACTATGTGCTGTTGCGAAACGTCACATTTCGTAACCCCCTTCTTGCCTACTAAATAATTGACTCCTGTTCTGTAGACGTTAAACACAGTTTTAAATCCTGGACTGTGTAGCTTCACCTTTTGCCCCCCCGCAGCATTTAACAAAGAGTTTAGACATGAAACGGTATGAACATTTCAAACTACAAGCAGGAAGTACCACAGTTTTTGCAGAGAACTCTGCTTTCTGTCAGCAGCACACACTGAGAAACGTATTGCGTCAGTCTGCTAACTTCATAGTCGGCTTATTACACGATATAAATCGCTCGAGAGACAAAGGAGATGATGATTAATCTCTGGAGGTTCCTCACTTTGACTGTCTCCTGCAGTGTCGTATACCATGCACATTTTCCTTTAATGCATCGTTATAATATATATTATTGCCCCTTTAGGAGTCGGAGCTTGCCTGACAATGGTACAGCATTTAAGTTCGGCGACTATATCATATTTGACTTTAATTTCTCTGTCTTTGGGTTGTCTGTGTTTGGGGTGTTTTATGTTAAGCATGCAGATGAGCATATTTGATGATGTTGGTTTATGCTAATGGTAATTTTGCATTTGGTGGGATCTGGACACCGCTTTTGCCTGCAGCAATTTCTAAATGTATCCCATTTTTCATTATACATTTACCCTTACATTTGTTCAACAGGGAAAATCATCCCAGCACATTTGAAAGGGCTAAGGCTAATGTAGAAATGTATACATGAAAGGGTCTTTCTGCTTCCACCTGCCTGCGTGGAACCACTTTTCCACAGGTTTAACACGCTCCTGTTTGGTCTCTCAGTGGTAATGGTTCGATATTGGCTGAATAAAGTGCTCTGGACTTGCAGTGTTTCAATGGCTTTCTGTCCGTTTTCAGATTGAATTACTTTAGGTTTAATGGCATTTACAAAGTGAACCCCTCAGGTGTGTTTTTTCTGCCACTGTACGGGGTACCCGCTATGTAATATTGATCCATGTTGTAGCCACCCGCGGTTTCCACATTGCGGTTAGTGACACTCATCTCTGAGCATACTCCTAATCTCCAGCGCTAAGAACCACACTTCTAATTTTCCATCTGGCGTTCATGTAGTGTGCAGAGACTGTCACAGAAACATCTGTTACAATTAAAGTCCGCTCATTAATTGTCAGCCCAATATATTCATCAGAAAGGATTTTCAGAGGCCAGAATCTGAGACCCTGGGGAAGGGGGACTGGCTGCAAATGAAATCCTCATCAATTGGTAAACTGCTGAGATTATTTATTTTCGGGTTGTTACTGTAATGTGTGCTTGTATTCATGCTTAACGCTTGGTGAAACTGTACTATGTTGTGGTATATAATGTTCAGTTGCAAATAGAACAGTCAACAGCATCCTTCTGCCTTTTACCGAGGGGAAAACAACGATGACCCAAATACGTTTAGTAAATTACCATGAGAATGAATTCCTCTAAGTACGTTTATAATTTATTTTTGACCATCCTTTGTGGGATTCATGTGAGAAAGCTTTTCTTATGTAACTAAGGCTTTGTACAAATTTCATGTCCTGTCTAGGTTCATTTAGGGACATTCTCATGAGATGGGAAGCTTAAGCCTTTTTGGGGAATTCTCAGTATTACAGCCCACACCGAGAGAGAGAGGCTTAATCCTTTTAAAAGATGGATCAGTTTGTTTTGAACTCTTGACTGACATTCAGCTCCATTTCTTCAATCATGCATTGAAATTTCAAAAGTATGATGGGTTCTAATTAAACACAGATCAAGGTAACATCAGTCAAATCTTCCCTTTAAGCCAAGTTGTGGTTTACATTTAGCACACTATGTGCTTAATACGGTATGAGGGTGTTAGGAAGGCTGCCTCATCTTGTTATACTCGTACCCCCATCGCGCCTGAGAATGCGTTCTGCACAGTAATTGCTGTGGTGTTGAACCGATACTTGTTGTGGTTCAGATTCTCATCAATCTTCTGTAATTACTAATCAATACTAACCTAGCTCTGGCTGCTTAATTGTATGCCACATGGCCATCTCTCTATAGTGTTATCGAACACACAAAGCACAGTGGCCTAATGGTTTTGCCATTGATGAATTCCCTGCACGTCTGCCTATAGTTTTTGCAGATGCTGATTATCTCTTGACCCCTGCCTTTTAATGGTTGCCCCCAAATCTCAGTTTAGTCCTTTGTGTTATTACAGCCTCTATTGGAGATGCTTTTTAAAACTAATAGCTTAACGTTCTCCCTCCATGCTCATTAACAATGAGGGAAACGCAGATGGCAAAGTCTCAGTAGCAAGTTTGTGTTGAACTGTTTTATGTTTTGTCCACCTCTGTCTATATAAAGTTAGAGGCACTCTTTCCTTTCTAAATTCACATCTGTCACTGCATTTCTAACACAGAGATACATTTGATCAATCCTACACTGAGCTACTGTGAATTACTTTTTGTGTTTTCACTCTGACGTTAATCATAAATTTATTATGACTGCAATATGAAGAGACAGTGTGGTGTGTTTCCTCAGGCAAGGTTGCACACGGCACAGTAAACCAAGGTTATTTCTCAAATATATTCTTAGTTGTAGTTCCTTTTGTAGGAAGAGGAAATGTTCCTGCTGTTAGACTCCTTTACCAGGCATATTGTTCTTCATCACCTCGTCATGGCCAGCAGTTGTTTAGATCACTAATCTGTTTGTAGTTGTTTAGTTCAAAATATGGGAAGCTGTGGAGTGTGAAACGATTGTGTACCTTGAAATTGCTTAATAGACCTCCAGTGCCCTTTGCCCTTAGCTGGCAGCAGAAGGACTCCCCTTAATGCAGGAAGATTAAACACTCCCCATTTTCTCTTTGTTCCAAGTTTTGTACACATTCGTTTTAAAGTTTTGTCATTTGCTGCTGAGCAACCACTATAGTGTAGTTTCCAGTGGAGCTCGCCTAGCCGGTATCTAAGTGTTTCTCCCACGTCTTGTCTTTTAATTGGAACAGTGTGGCTGTGCTCTGTAGACCTACAACTATGACTGTACACTTACATTCATACAGCATTAATAACAGGAGTAACCCCTGCCATTGTTAAAAGATAACGCAAAGCTTTCATTTACATGACTTTAATTGATCATGAAGCAAAATCAATGGCAAAGATCATGCCAATTTAGTTTACTTTGAGGACCAGTTCAGGAAATCACTATTTGCTGCATCTTATTGAAAAGCTCCTCCTACATTTCATTTGATAATCAATCCTGGCCAATCATTAGTAAGCAGCAGCAATTTATTGTATTGGTACAAAACAAAGAAAAACAAGCGCATATTGTTTCTTGCCAACAGATGTTGTATATATTTAATATAAGATTTTAAGACTTTATTAAACATTTTTTAGCAAATTCTCCAGTGTTGTCTGGCCATGTGCTCTCAGCAAAATCGGAGGGATATAAACCTTTTTTCGCCTTCTTGCTTCTGGCTTATTCTTTTTTAAGGGCTACTACAACAATAACTGTGCATTATATGCCCTGTTTGGATAATAAATTATTCAGCACCTCTCTTTCTCTGATTATAGCTTGTGTAAGCATCTTGTCTGGCTTGGCTAAGAAAACAGCCTAATTCTAGATCGATCGTTCCATTAGACCCACAGGGCCTTTAAAGTCTGTGTCATTGTGATGTATATTGCCAACCTGTTCTCATACAGGTGTGAATAAGAGTGTGTGTGACTGTGAAAAGATAATAAGGATGTCAATAGCAGGGACTCTGCTTTCCAAAAATCTGGTGTCGGTAAAATGTAGAGCTCGTTGGCTAATTAGCATAACTCCGACTGAGTGTTTTAAAACTTGAAGAAGCACAGTCCTGAACACACTTCAATCCAAGCTTCTTTACACAGTTCCTAGTACACACATCATGGAATAGCACCTAGGCAAAGACGCGTCGTTATCTGAATATACCGAATTTCAGAATTTAATAACTCTGCTCATAACAGCCTCTTTATTAAAACCAGCTTTACGTGGGCCTCTTCTTTATCTGGGCTGTCGGGATATGGGGCTGGAGCAGATAAACAATGCCAGTTTATGGCTGTTGTGTGTCTGTTGGGTATGTGTAGTTAAAGGTGGAGCACAGTAATGTGTCATTAATTATTTTCCCTCAAGCAATCAATATTTATGGCACTATGTCCCTTTAACCCGAGATGCATCTACTTTTTAAAGCTTCTATTCATTAGTCCCATCAGGCATTAGTTTGGCTCTTTGCATATTGACATGATGATCTTACACCCAACTATGGAACAAAAAACAGAAACCATCTGTTGGTGTTACCCCTGCCATCTGGTTCATTCAGAGAAGCTTAGACTTTTTTGTAATGCCAATCCCTGGACAAAATACAAATTGAAAATCCAATATTGAAATGTTTTTGGACTGTTTTGTGCCAGTTTCTCACCATCCCACAAAGTACACACATTTAGTTTTGTCTAGTTGGCCTAATTTCAATACAACAAATACGCCTATTGTCCAAACACTATTTGCTGTCCTAGAAAATTCTTTTGTCTATGAAAAAAAACAAAACCTGAAATAATTGTAACCCAAATGATGGATTTCAAAACAGCCATGGATGTTTCTGGAGAACGAAATTGGAACCTTTTTCCAGCTATTCTCCAAGCATGTGGATAATGTTTAATATTGTAAAATCTGTTGGGGGTTATTTCCAGTAGCATTAAAAATGAAATGGCTCTTTCTGGACCTCTTTATCTCAAAGATGAGCTCTGCACCCAAGATTCAATTGGAAGAATACTCCCTGCAGTGTCAGCAAGTGCTCGCCAATTGAGATTAGAATAATTATATGGTTTTGCCTGTTCAGAATATTTGAAAATGGCAAAATAATAAGCTTAATGTTTGGGATTTCTCTCCCAGGGATTCTGTTCATGTGTTTTTGCTGCTCCAATGTTATCAAACAACTCTACATCAACTGAGACAAGGTCGTATTGAACCTACTGCATGAGCTTTCGGGCTAGTAATTACAGCCTATATTTAATTTCAGATTAACTAAGTGATGTCTTGTGTGCACAATATTGCCATCACACCTCCACAGAATGCAATTACCTCACTGGGTCAATGAACAAGCAGGAACACAGTCAGACACACACCAGCCTTCGATTAAAGAGATACATCCGCTAGACGATATGCCAAGATGCCTCACCTTGCCGGATGATGGCAGGCGTGCAGGACACTCGGCACCACTAAAGGTTTGTGACCCTTACTGGCAGCCTGGAGGTGATAGTTCTAGGGCAAGATGAGAAAGTGATAACTAACTGTCCTGCAATCCTCAGGTAATCCAACATTAAAATCCTATTGGGGGATTATAAGAGGCGCAAAGCTGTAATCCTTCTCAAGTTATCGTTGAACAGGAAAAGGCTTCTTTAGGAACCAATCAGAGTAGAACATCTACAGCTGGTGTCTTGGAATAGACTGTGATGTTTGTTTTCTGTAATGTCCTTAAAATAGACCCTGAATCTACTACCTCTACAATTGACTGCCCAATAAACAGCGACCATAGATAAAAGGTTACTTCTGGTTTGGTTTCTCTGGCTGTCTTTCATACATCAGAAATCTCCTTTTTATATACACTGCCCGGCCAAAAAGAAAGGTCACACATTCTAATATTCATTGGACCGCCTTTAGCTTTGATTATGGCACGCATTCGCTCTGGCATCGTTTCCACAAGCTTCTGCAATGTCATAACGTTTATTTCTGTCTTGCATTTCGTCAAGATCTTGTATTGATGATGGGAGATTCGGACCACTGTGCAAAGTCTTCTCCAGTACATCCCAAAGATTCTCAATCGTGTTCAGGTCTGGACTCTGGTGGCCAATCCATGTGGGAAAATGATGTCTCATGCTCACTGAACCACTCTTTCACAATTTGAGCCCGATGGATTCCTGGCATTGTCATCTTGGAACATGCCCGTGCCATCAGAGAAGAAAACATCCATTGATGGAATAACCTGGTCATTCAGTATATTCAGGTAGTCAGCTGACCTCATTCTTTGAGCACATAATGTTGCTGAACCTAGACCAGACCAACTGCAGCACCCCCAGATCATAGCACTGCCCACACAGGCTTGTACAGTAGGCACTAGGCATGATGGGTCCATCACTTCAGCTGCCTCTCTTCTTACCCTGATGCACCCATCACTCTGGACAGGGTAAATCTGAACTCATCAGACCACATGACCTTCTTCCATTGCTCCAGAGTCCAATCTTTGTTCTCCCTAGCAAATTGAAGTGGTTTTCTTATGGTTGCACAGCTGTTTAGTACCAATCCCTTGAGATACCGTCGCATTGTGTGTGTGGAAACTTACTTTTACTATTAAACATAGCCTGTGCGTTCTACTGTTGTTTTTCTACCATTTGATTTCACCACAGGTTTAAGTGATCGCCGATCACGATCATTCAAGATTTGTTTCCGACCATATCCCTTCCTCGAAGATGATGTTTCCCCACTGTCCTTCCAGTTTTTAATAATAATGTGTTGCACACTTCTTAACCCGATTTGAGTAGTTTCAGCAATCTCCTTAGATGTTTTCTGTGCTTGATGCATGCCAATAATTTGACCCTTCTGAAACAGATTAGCATCTTTTCCACGACCACAGGATATGTCTTTCGACATGACTGTTTAACAAATGAGAAGCTACTCTCTGCATCAGTAAGGGTTAAATAACTTGCTGCCAGCTGAAACATGATCACCCATGCAGTAATTATCCAATGGGAGGCTTTTACCTATTTGCTTCGTTAAATCCAGGTGGTGCCCTTTTTTTTGGCCGGGCAGTGTTTATTTCTTTGCATGTGCCTTTCTTCAATTATGTGTTAATTACTTATATCAGGGGTGCCCCACCAGTCGATCGCGGTCTACCAGTCGATCGCGGTCTACCAGTCGATCGCGGTCTACCAGTCGATCGTGGGCTGAGTTCCAGTTGATCGCGAGAAAATGTTGTGTGTAGGCTATCCTCCTACTGTTGTGTAAAATAGGCCTACATTAAAACTTCCAACTTAAAACATCTTAAATAGGCACAATGAACTGCTGATCGCGTGAAGCAGTGTGTAGATTTGTACAGCTATAGTAAAGTAGATCAGGCATAATCAAAGAAAAAATCTCACGCGCTTCTTTCTATCTGCGCGCGCATGGTATGGTTGCTAGGTTCTAACTAAGGACTCGGAAGGGTGCGAGAAGCTTGACTAGAGCGAGTGGATACTACCATGGCGGCAGAAGCTCAAACATCTAGGAGGAGGATTATTTTTTCGTGTATTCGAATGCCAAGTCCATCTGTCTTATCTGCAATGCAAATGTGGCTTTACCAAAGAAAGGACATTTGGAGCGGCATTTCAAGACGGTCCACAAGAGCTACGATACAAACTGCCCAGCTAAATCACCACTGCGCGCCCGAAAAGTCAAGCAATTGAAAAGGCAGCTAGCAGCACAACAGTCCATTTTTACCAGGCCCAATACCAAGAGTAAGGCTGCAACCATAGCTTCTTATCGTGTCTGTCATGATATTGACACATGTGAGTGTTTTTCTCTGCAATTCGATGAATCCACTGATGATGTGGCTCAGCTATGTGTGTTCATTAGAATGGTTTTCGACAATATGGGAATTATGGAATCTAATGCAGAAAGAGAAGTACCTCAACCTCAGACAAACTGCAAAGAAGTTGGATTAACATATTTGTGTGAGTCTGCCTTTTCACATATGAAAATCATTAAGTCAAAATACAGATCCACCATGACTGATGACCACCTTGCGGCCTGCTTACGGCTGGCACTGAGCTCCCACTGTCCGGACTATGAGAGACTAGCTTCCTCCTCCCAGTGCCAGAAGTCCCACTAGGGTAGAGAACCCCTTTTCCAACTTGAATTAGGCATTGTATTAATTGGGTTGTATGTTGTTGTGTTGTTACGGGCCAGTCCTAGGCCTACTTGTGCTTATTCTTTGCACGACGTACATTTACTTCAATAAATGTATTATTATTATTATTATTATTAATAAAACTTGATCTTTGTGTCAGAAAATTGTGTTATTATATAGGTCCACAATTAATTGTGGCTACGCTATGGCTTTCGATATGGCTTGGTAGATCTCGACACACTATCAACTTTAAAAGTAGATCTTGGTTCAAAAAAGGTTGGGCACCCCTGACTTATATAATGGTATTGACCTGATCCATCAAGGTAAAACCTTTTTAAAAAGGTGATTTGTTCTGCACCTTTTTATTATTCCTTCAAGGCTGACACTTAAAATTGAGAGGAAATAACACCCTGCCATTGCTCAAACATGGCCTCCTGATGGGTGCCTTCTTGTGTGATGCTTATGTTGTGTCTGCTCACTTGCCTTCTGAGTCCCCAGGCAGTTTCTCATGCGTGTGTTACCCATACACAGTTTGACAGAGGTGCCTAATTTGTCAAGGTGGTGATTACACCCCTGCAACCAAAAGTCTATTTAGACCTTCACCATATCGCAGACCAGTGGGGAAAGAGCCAATGATGCATCTGATTATGTAGTCGATAGTGGATGAGGCATTACTTGCTTATAAACAGCAATGAAGCCCACTTAGTCATGCTGATGATGATGGCCATGTCTCAACAGGAAACTGGTAATCAGTGAAACGGACCTTGATTAAAAATAATTATGAAGCCTGCAGGGGCCCCCGTGTGATCTAAAGTGCACCATATGCCACTACTAATTTAAAATTTTGATTTGAGATATCATCTGAGGGTTTGATATGGGGGCCATTTTCCCCCATCGTCCCCCCCCTAGCTATCAATCTAATTCATTTTTCATTTCTGGTACTAAAAGTGTGTTGCTCATTTGCTGGTGCTTTGAAATGTTGCAGTGGAATCACTAGTCATCATGTGCTCCGTGGCCTGAGACCATATTGGCAGCTATGCATTAAATTGCTAATGTGCCTGGAAGAGCTACATTACCTGTCCCATCAAAGTGACAAGGGCAAGGATAAAGCACTCTGCTCGACTGTCCACCAGATCATTGGAAAATGGGTTTCGTGAATATGGCTTGGCAGAGCGCAAAGTTGTCTTTTACAATGCTTTCGTTGAATTGGTTGTGTTTCTGCTTCGCTGAACTGACCGCTGCAGAACAATGAGGCAAACGTGTTCGACCACCTCCACCTGCATTCAAAGACCCGCTGAGGTAAAACTCTCACACACCGCTGCCTCTGCACCTTTGCACTTTGCAACGTTTGTTATGTTTCTTTGCAGACCCTGGTATTCAGGGGAATAGTCTCACAGAATGGAAGAAAGGTATTTGTCCAGAAGCTGATTTTAAAGAACAGTGTTATTGGCCACTGCAGATAGTATGTTTATAGTGTATGCAGTAAAATACACCTTGGTGGATGGAAGTGCTAAGCTCTGATGGAAAAGATTGATTGAATAAAAAATACAACTGAGATACTTCACTGGAAATGTGTTCTCTGCTGCGTGACTCAGTTTGAACTGAATGTTTGTTTGTCATAGGCTGGGTGGTGACCTTGTCCTAAGGTCGTTGAGTGATTTGATATCCTTGTCATGTCAGCTACTCCAATATCATTCCTAGATATCACAACAAGAATAATGCCTTTTCAGCCCCGGCCGTGGCACGACTGGCTGGGGCACCTGCACCGTACGCTGGCGACCCGGGTTCGATTCCCGACCCGTGGTCCTTTCCGGATCCCACCCGACTCTCTCTCCCACTTTCCTGTCACTCTCCACTGTCCTATCCGATTAAAGGCAAAAAGCCCCCCAAAAACATTTAAAAAAAGAAAAAGAATAATGCCTCTTCTTTTCCCCTATAGTGTGATCCAAGGGATAGACAATATGCACATGTAATTTAAAATCCTGTGGCTCCCATTGAGTAACTGCTTCTATAAAGACATGGAGAAATCCCTCCTTTTAAAGAGTGCTTTCTATTCCTGGACAATCAATAGAGAACATCTTCTCATTGACTTGTGTGGGTTTTTAGTGTTAAAGCTATCATTTGTGTTTTACTTGACTGTGTTATTTGTGAATATATAATGAATGTATTACAGACACATAGTTGTTGGGATGTTTACATTGGAAACAGTTTATGTAAAAGTTGGATCTTTTAGGACGCATGGTGCTCAAGTTGACCACAAGACACACATTTTCAGCCTTTGCTTTTAAAATGACTAATGTCTTGCAATCACACTATAATTCCGGAAACAAGGGCCGACATGGGAGGCTCTGCATGAGGGAGGAGAGCTCTGGCTTCAGGTGTGACGTGAAGGAAGGTAGAAAAGCGCTCACCGTGTGATGATTAATGAGCTGCACCTCACGCCAGCGATTTCCAACACACTCTCTGTTCACGAGTAGTGGCACTCACTCCAGCAGCTTTGCAACAACTCTGCTGCTGCTTCTCCCTAACACAGACACACACACACACACACACACACACATGCACACACACACTACTGCCTACTGAATCTCAAGCTGTTGAGAAGATGGAAATGAAGTGAAATGCTGTTGATTTGCTCTGGGGCTGTGGACAGGCCTGTGTTACGTACGTTTTGTGTTTCTGTTGACATTACTTTTCAGCCCTTAGCTTTAATGGCCACAATGTCCCTGGAATTTATTTTCTCTGTCATGAGGTTCCTGATGAAATGTTAAGCACTCTTGGGTCACAGGACAGGGGAATAATTAATACAATTTTGGCACATCTTTGGATTCAGGTGCAGATCCAATTATTTATCTTACCGATTTAAAAAAGTTTTATGAACTATTTCATGTGCATAATAAAGAGATCTGGCACTTGATTTTGATTGTCTTTTCCTGCACTTTAATACAGATCCCAATAGTAATCTAAATACTTACATATTACGTGTATTATGAAATGGGAAGTTTGATCACAATTGTAAATCTGGGTTACCGTATGTATGATTTTTAAGATGTATGTGATGCAACTTTGAACGCTTGAGTTGCAAACACATGTGCATGGTTTTCGTGGAAGTTTTCAGCTCCTTACTGTAACCTTTCCATGTTTCTTGACGATAGATATTTTACTCTTCATATAGTCTAAATAAAAAAACCTGTCTTGTGTGTAAAAGAGCTGATTAGCCTGCCAGATGATCGCCTGCTCCACATCTCTTTCAGACACCACCAGAACAGCTAATTGTCCATTAGCAAACTGCTCCGCCTCGCTATAGGGTCTCTATGCATGAGGTGTCTTACATGAGGTATATGGCCCTCTGAACATATTAGGAAGCAGCGCACGTTAATGAGCTGTGCAGCGGGGAAAGTGCCTCTGAACATGTACAGAGCACTGGCAGCAGTCTTCTTTACAGTGTCAGCCCTTTCGTTCTGCAGCTTGACAGTGTGCCAACCCTCTCGGCTCACCACAGCTACAGTGTGAATCGAGGCATGTTTGCTGTTTGTTTTCATATGGTTTTTTTCTTGTTGTGTTATTTTTTTCTCCCCCTTATTTCTTTGTTCCAACATTAGTCCCAATTTACGCCTTTGTCACTTGAGCACATGGCAATGGTTACGGTCAGAAATGATCTGTGCAATAAGCAGGCTATTGTTCAGAAAAATGCCACAGTATGTGTGAGCGCCCTTCATCTCCATTATTTAACCAAGGGCTGACCTGAGAGTTGTTGGCATCAGCACAAAGGCGCATATAGTGAATGGAGGCATTATTTTCTCTTTTCTAACAAGCCAAACCCTCTGCAGTAAGCAATCAGAGCGCCTTCAGAAAACCTGGAAACTAATTCACCTTTCATTCTTAAAGTGTTTGTGATGTGTCGATGCTTATAAAGGTTTTTCAAAATATTGTCTGCAAGTGAAAATGGATACCTCCTTGTTTAAGGTTGTTATTTTGTGTAATAAACTCAACCAGCCCTCTTCTCTTTTTCTGTCATCTTAGGTTCAATTACAGATCAACACACCATCTCACCACAAATGGATTCTACGAGTTCCTCAACTGGTTCGATGAAAGGGCTTGGTACCCCTTGGGCAGGATCGTTGGTGGCACAGTGAGTCTCTCCTCAAATAAATGCTTTCAAGATCCATGCTTTTAAACAGTTTCTCTTTGTTTCATTGTTCAGCAACTCCAAGCTAAATTTAGAGGAATACATACTTAGGTTCTTGTGAAAGGAAATGCATGATTGAAATAAGATGAGACGGTGAGAGGTGGTTAGCATTCTAAAAACAGTGAGAAAAGATGTGCTCCAGCTCTTGGTGTATCACACAGCTCAGCCACTCCAGGAGGTCTTATGCATGGGTACTGGAAAGGACGCTCCAGGCGATTGGTGAACCACTGTTTGAGGAATGGCAGCGCGGCTTCCGCCCTGGTCGTGGAACCTCTTAAATCTCTTTAATCTTGGAAGAATACTGGAGTCGTCACAGCTTGCCCATCAATTTGTGTTTTTTGTACTTGGAAATTCCTGAAGACTATGCCCTGCAGTGTCGTGTATGGGAAGACGAGATATACAAGATGCCTGGGCAACTGATGCAAGACTCATGCCAGAACAAGAGCTGCGTATGTACCCACGGCAATAAGTCAGAGATATTTCCAGAAGACGCCGTGCTCTGCCAAGGTTTCTTCTCTGATTTTTATGGTAGAATCTAAAAGCACAGCTGAGGTGTAGAGAATTTCCACTTTGGTAATTTTAGGATTATGTTGCCACATTTTGCTGATGATGAAGCGTCTTTGGCTTTATCACACTCTGACCTCTGGTGTGAGCTAGCTTGCTTTTCATCAGCCTATAAAATGGATGAAAGTCAGCAACTCAAAGTCTGAAGAGATGCCACTCTGCTAGATTGGCCCTTTAAGGTTTTGAGCAAGTTGCTGGATTCGGGAGTACATTTATATATTTTTTCCTTAGTGAGGGTAATATGGAACCTTATATCCATTGGCAAATTGGAACCAAATTCCTCATGTTGTGGCTGTTGTGCTTTGCGAAGGTCGGAGCTAAGCCTGAAGTCAAAGCTCTGGATTTACTAGTTGATCTCTTGCCTGTGGTCATGCGCTCTAAGTGGTGATCACATATTCAAACTATTTTAATGAGTTTTTCCACTTATTCTTTGGGGATCTGATTATGAATGGTCCTTCACACCTCTCTATGGAGAAAGTCCAGGGCTGTGTACCTGGGAAAGGATCCAAAGCAGACCCAAAACATGTTGGAGGGATTACTCATCCCACATGGCTGGGAATGCTTTGGGAGATGCTGGCTGGGAAAAAAGAAAGTCTGGGCTACTTTGCTAAGCAAGCTGCCATTGTGAATTTGACCTACTTAAGTGGCAAAAGCTGGTCGAATGAGTCTTATATTAGCCGTGGCAGGAACGTTTTGGGGAATTTTCTCCATATTCTGTCTCAATCCCTTCTTATATGAAAGGATTATTAAAGCACCAAACTGGCACCAATTCATTCAGTAGAGTCACGCATTGAATTATGCAGGGAGGCTGTGGCTCAGTGGGTTAGTGTGCTGATCTTCGGATCCCCACTGCAGTCAGCATGTCGTTGTTTCCCTCAGCAAGAATCTTCACCCCAAATTGCTCCTGTGGGGATTGCCCACCGTATTGAGTGTATGTAAGTCGCTTTGGGTAAGAGCGTCTGTAATGTAATGCTTTAAATTATGACAAGAAGTTTTACCAACCATAGAATTCGACACGTAGACAACCGTACAGTTCACATGTCAGATGAATTGAAAAAAGTAATCAAATATATCTATATCTCAGGATTACTCATCGATATTGATATGTAGTCAGTACTCATGTCCTCAATAATGGTTCATGCAAATAGCAAATGTAGGTCTTTAGTCTGTTGTCATTGGTATTCAATTTACCGTGTGTGGGGTTGGGGTGGTAGGCTGGGGTTATCTGGGTTTGGGCAGCAAGGTGATGCAGGGATCCACCTGGCAGAATGGCTTTAAGTCACAATCCAGTGGCAACAGTGAGCTGTTAGCTTGACAGATTCCCCAGGCTGCTGCTGTCTCCCTGTTTACCCGCAGCAGGAGCAGTTGTGAAACATTGACCCTTTCCAGTGAAAAATACAAGGCGCCAATCCCACAAAATCCATCTCCCATTTCCCACAGCATCCCCCCCCTCTGTGCATTTTCTTCTCCCAACCTCGGCCCTCTTGCCTTCTTACTTCTAACCAAACTTTTTAACAACCCTAGTGCGCACCCTGAGATGTGATTTTATTACATACGGCTTGGTCTGGACAAAATAAATTCTTAGTCGACACTGATATGATTTGGCCATTTAATGAGTTGGTTTAATCAACAGATCTGTAAAAATCAGCAAAGAGGGAGCAGCCCTACTCATAAACTATCAGGACTACATAACCCGGGTACACACCAGTGCCAAACAAATGTCACCAAGCATTTCCATATCGGTTCAATTTGACATTCTTGGAAAGACCTGGTGCTTTCCCCTCTCTGCACGCTGACTGGAGAGTCCTCTGCACAGGAGAGACAGCAAGGCATGTTCATTTTGTTCACTGCCATCATATGCTGTTATCATTACAGACCAAAGCAGATGGTGCAGTAGCAACGCTACATGCTGAGGTTTGAATATTATGGTATGAACTACAGTACCAAAGAAGCCATGAATTGGAATTACAAAACCCCTCCATCAGCATTTATCTTTCATTACTCAGCTAATTGTAATTGTATATGACAGGCCTTGATGTTATAATGAATGTGCTGGTTCTGTCACAGTACATGAATCCTCGGGTTGTCCCTGGTACCCATTGGCCGGTGGCTCAAACTCATGATTAGACTGATAATTGAAATTGGAAGTGGAAAAGTTTGAAGTTAATTTTTATGACATTTACAAAATCCCTGGTCTGCACAATTCTTTGTCTTCTGTACGCAAATAAATATAAAAGGCTTTTTTCTGAACATTAGTATTTCATGAATGTGAATGTAGGAGTAAAAAGAAACAAATAAATGCATAGTTATTCACACATACGGTTCATTTGATAAAATGTATAGCTGAGTTGTGCTCATCTCTGCTCAATTTAAGTTTCCCCTGCAAGTTATTTCATGTTTCAGTTGAACATTACTATCATTTTGTTTTCATTTGTTTAGCAGTAGCGATGTCACAAGAACTGATACTTGCATTACAGCTGCATAATGGTTCATTCAACAATTAGTAAAATGGAAATCAGACAAATGAGCTGTTAAAATGTAGTCTTTGCAAGAAACTTTAAAAAATCCAGTAGTTTGAGGATTATGTTTTTCGCAGAAATATAAAGAAGATGTTAGACCTCGTTTAACTTTCTGACTAAAACATCAAGGATTATACTGTATGTTGAACATGGGATTCATTTCAGTTATATCAAGACTTCTGAACTGGTATTTGCATTCACTACTAAATCCCATGTGCTGTTCTGTTCCTATTCGCTAGTATACCCTCAAGTTAGACCGACATGCAAATAGAGGAGGACAGCTTGTGCTTTAGCAGAGCATGAGGGTTTTTTTACAGGATGGGAGGACAATGGGTGCTGTGATGAGCAGTTACACCACTATATTCCTTCCTCTTTAACAGAACTGTCTACTGAAAAAGTGTTGGAGTAATTTCAGTGGGTAACATTTGTTGGAGGTGATTGCCGGGCCAGGATATGTCCTGCAATGCAATTACATAGCCATTAAGTTAGAGATGTTGTCCATGCACTCTGTGTTATTATTTTGTCGGTGGATGATTGCATTCACCATTCTGCTGATATAGGGGATGGAATTGTTCTTATTGGAATAAACAAGTGTGGTATACTGGAACCAATGGGTTGCTTTAAATGTCCATTTGCCAACCTAATTGAAGCGATTTGACTGACCTGAATATTACCAGTATAGCTGAAGCTTGTTTAACGGTGTCTCACGGTGCCATTGTTGTCCAAAAACGACCTAAAACATGTTATTAAGCAGCACTTTAGCACAGTGTGACTTGTTCTGTCTTTATCATGAACATGAGCTTTATTGTTTGTTTTATATTAACTCCTGAGTAACATTTGCTAGGAACTACACTGATAGACTCTAAAATAACTGTAAATGTGTTTTTTAGGTCTATTTTCCCCCCTTTTTTCTTTATTGTCTTAGGATTTACATTTTCAATTTGCACTAGTGGGCTCATATACAGTTTGCCAGCGTTGTCCTTTTCGCAGGCTACTTCTGCTATGAAATTATATTTGACTTGGAGGAAGTTTGGTCCCAGATGGTCTGTCGGTCACATTCAAACGGTCAGCCGCATTCTGCCTCACAGGAATTCTGATAGCAGGTGGACGGGTCATTCAGTTGGCTGTGCTCGATGCAAATGAATCTATACAACATGTAAATCTATGCAAAACAGATCTAGGAACTGCCGCTCTAGGATCTGACGGAGCTAGTGCACAGGTTCAATCCATTGCACACTTTCACCGGCTGTAATTTCTACACAAGAGGCAGAGTTGGGATTGTTTTCCAGAACATTCTGGTGCCTTTTTTACAAGGGCACCATGATGGCAGTTGCTGGAGTAACAGAAAAGCCACTCACTCATTTACTGTGTAGGCTAATTGTCAAAATCCCACTTGTTTGCACGACTGAGCTGCTTCTTTTTCTCAGCATAGACAGGCTCCAGGGAAGAAGGGCATTTATTTTACTCCCACACTGCATTCAGTATCATAAAACAAAGAGCTCTTATTTGCATCAAACATATGCTTTTAAAACGGGGAGGGGTGTGACGGGAACTGGTTTCAGCTTGGATTACTGCATCGTGCCTGTGTTTCTTAGCCCATAATGCAATGCCTTCTGTAGAAGAAACCAAGTTATATTTCCCTCCTCGTTTAAAAACAGAACAACCTGTCTTGGCATTGTCTCCTTTCTCATGAGGAGTTATGTTTCTGACCCTTCCAGCTGGAGGTGGAATTCATAAAACCACCGTTGCTCTAACTGTAACAAGACTTTTTCTGTTGCATTGAAGCCTCTTTTTTTCTGCCTGCACTCTGTTCACCATACCCTTTCTTCCCTTCATCCTCCAAACTTCATTTTTCCTCCTTATTCTATTCAACCTCTCCGCTTCTTTATAGTTCATCAACCCTGCTTTACTGTCTGCCTCTGTCTTTCTTTAAGTGCCTCGCTGTCTTTTCTCACCGCCATTGTGCCGGATTTCTTTTTGATGCTTTCCTTACCCTGCCGCGCCCACCCCCCACCCATTTTTTACATTCAAAATCAGACAGATGGTCCTGACAGTCCTTATTAATTGTGTATAATAGCGTTAAGTCTCTAAGCACTCGGACGGGTCAAACCGTTTGGAAGATGGACGAGCCAATATAGGTTAATGTGACAGTTTAGTGCTTTCTGCATAGACCAGTCCAGCTGCCCTCACCCTTTTTATTCTCCTTCTCACTCCCAGCCACCCTCCTCTCCCCAAAGCTGTCAGTTGCTCTTTCTCCTGAGCTGTAGATAAGGAAGAAAGGCTTCTCTAATGTGACAGTGCATAACAACAGCGGCCTGTCAAGCCAATAAACAGCTCTTTGTTGCCATAAGGACAATGACTCAAGTGCATTTTTGGTAACAGCTTTTGTCAGCTCTAGTTGATATTTTCATAACAAACCAGCGGTGTGATTCATTTTGAATCCCAATTTGGAGAGCAGTGCTTATAAATAATGCCGCAAAGGTGTTATAGCCATCAAGCCAAAACTCAATGCCCGCTGTAATGAACAATCCCAATCAGCTATGTAATGTTTTCTGGAGCCGGACCCTCCCACAGAGTTTAAAGTGGCTAATTATTACTGGACTAGTTTTGTAAATGGGAGGATACAGCTCCATTAGACAGATAGAGACCAATCCTCAGAGCCAAGAGGCAAGACATGCTTGATTTTCATGGAGGAAGATTGGTGGATGAAGCTAAGGTCTCCTAGGCACGGGCTCATTAGAAAAGTGAAGACCTGGGTTTATTCGCGGCGAGGCAAAGAGCATTGACTTCTGCTGCACTGAGCAAACATCAAGGGCATTACTCATGTTAAACATGGCCTTGCTTTTTATTTTACTCTACACAGGCAGTGTACCACAATGAGCCCTAATTGGATCATGTATAGATGAGACGGGGCCTTGCCTACCAGGCCCAAACTTCCCCTAAGTGGAGGGTTTAATTAATAATGACTTTTTGTCAAAGAAAATATAAATATGTTTTGCAATAATAGACTCAATGTCATTTAAAACATATCAAACATTTGTGAGTTAACTTAGCTTCCATTGTTGGACTGTTCGTCTGATAAAACTAAACATGTTTAACCTCTTTGGATCAGGGGAATTGTGATTTTTTTTTCAAACCATTCACTTACATTTAATTAATGAGCTTTAAAAGCAGTTTAAGCTCTAGTTGACTTGAGTTTTATCATACACAGGGGCAACCGCTTGAGCCTTGGAGCAGGACATGTTTTGCCCCTTTATACAATGTGATCTATAAGCTCCGAAGAGCTGTGTGTTTGTATTGACTGTATTGTATTAAATGTCTCAATTAATCAAATATCTTAATGATAATGCAGCTTGTAATTTCCCATGATCCTCATGTATGTAATGCTCAGAATTGTTCTCATCTCTGCTTATGTCTAGGGCTGCCTCAATTTAAAAAAAATGGTTGCCAATGCATTTTCTTTAGAGTGCATGTAATACTACAATATTCCCACTCTGTCATTGTGTCTCAGTTTAATTCCCTCCCATCCTGTATTCTGCTGAACCTGTCTCTCTCTGCCCCCTCCCTCAGGTGTACCCCGGGTTAATGGTGACTGCCGGCCTCATCCACTACGTGCTTAACCTTCTCCACATCACCGTCCACATCCGTGATGTGTGTGTCTTTTTGGCACCTGTGTTCAGCGGTCTGACCGCTATCTCAACCTTCCTGCTGACGCGGGAGCTGTGGAACCAGGGCGCAGGGCTGCTGGCGGCCTGCTTTATCGCCATCGTCCCCGGCTACATCTCCCGCTCTGTTGCAGGCTCTTTCGACAATGAGGGCATCGCCATCTTCGCCCTGCAGTTCACCTACTACCTCTGGGTATGTACACTCTTCATTTGATGGAAAGGTGCAATAGGAACTATACTTAAACATGTAATCCAGTCAAACATGTCATTCTATTGTGGATATACACCTTCCGTAAATAGTGTTTCTGGTGATAGGAATCAGAATAAAACCTGACCCATGTCCTCTTAAAGCTTCTAAATCTGTCCGAGATGAGAAAAAGTCTACACTTCTACCGTTTTCAACAGTGAGGGCTTTATGTAGCCTATATTCTCAATCTTATTTAGCCTCACCTTAGATGTTGAATTATTTATCCAGAGGCTTGAAAGGCACACTGGGCATCTTTGCAGAGCATGTGGAGCCCAGGGAATGGCCTGCTCCACTGTAAACCGTTCACAATAGGATGACCTTTAAGAGCACACTAGAAAATATTGTGGTTTAAAGGTTGAATAGCCCCCCTCCCAATTTAACGTCCTTTTTCAAAACACACATAGTAAACGCAGCCTGCAGGCCAGCTGACCTTGTTGAATTTGCACCATCATAATGCTAAACAAAACAAGGAATCATATTTTTCCTTTTTAATAATTAAAAATAATTTGTGAAAGTACACCTTGACCGCATAAATGAATTCCACTGATGGGGAGAAAGTGTTTTCAATGAAGCTTGGATGTTTGCACGAACCACAGAGCTATGGTCTGATCAATGGTCGTGCCTTACAGACCTGCAGATAGTCTACCATGAATGGCTCTTGCATGCGTTTGTGCTATTGTGGGGAAATGAATAGCACTGCTTTGCAAACATCCCCCCCATTCTTCGTTTTTATTGGAGTTGACTTTGACAAGTGATGAAGAACATTTCCTTCTGTATGGTACTGTACCCACTCAGTAGTCCTAGTTTTTTTTACGCTTATAAATGGTACTCCTACAGCGCTTTACAAGGTCTTTTTGACCAAAGCACTTCACATACTAAAAGTCATTTACACCCATTCATACAGAGCAGTACACCTTGCTCTAGAGGAACTAACTTTCATACACACTCACACACTGTTGGCCATGCCATCTGTAGCAAATTGGGGTTAAATATCTGCATCCACATGTTGACTGCTCGGGCGCACTTCCTCGCAGCCACAGTCGCCCTAAACTTAGAATAAGAAGGATGATGCTAGAACAGGTATACAAAATATTGAAAGGATGTCTAACACTGAATGTAGTTCCAGTTAAAATGGAAATATTTAGTCCCTAGGTGACATACAGGAGAAACACTTGGATTCTTTTTTTTTGACTAGAAGTGACAGCAGGACTATTGTCATTCATTGTTGCTTCCCAGTGAAGAAGATGTCCCATAAACTTGAATTAGGGAATTCAGGTAGGTGACTGCCACGCCAGCTGCCAATCTCGAGGGAAACATTAGTGGCTTTAACTTAATGCAAGTCGAAACAGGGAGCTAGTGGAGACCAATGATACCTTCATTCTATGTTTTGCTGTTCATGCTGTAGCCCTGAACTTGAAAGACATAGACTTCTAACAAATGTCTTCTCCTATCATGCAGAATGTACTATTAAATGAACAGCTGTGGGCAGTACATGATGTCATGATGTAACGGTTAAAGTAGTCTTGTTTCTGCTGCTGAGGTACGGGGTATTGCTGGATACAAAAACTCTAAATGCATGGTTATTACTGTATATAATTAGAACGCCTTGGGGATATTTCTGGTTACAACATTGTCCTGACATCTCATGGAGTCTATAAAATGATTTTCTTTTAGCAAAATTGCCACATGTTTCTGTTGATTGCAGTGATGGGATATAAATTAGGGGTAAGGGGAAGCAATTACAGTGATCCCTCTGAAAACAATTCACACCTGCACATTAAACCTGCGCAGGAAATTTCAATTTAATATCGTCACTGTATGAATGTAAAAGAGATCAAGCAGCTAATTTAAGTGGTATAAAGGAAGTGATCTGCAATTAGCCACTTTGATGGGCCTTGTTTAAAAACAGAACCAACAAGAAGCCAGCTGCTTTCCGCTGTAAGGCATTCAGTCTCCCCAACATGCATGCAGCAGAAAGAATATTTCATCAATGGGAATCATCATTCTTTGTGCAAGAATTTTAAACATAAGTCCCCGACATTAATCATCTTTATCATTACCTTTAAACAATACGACTATTAGGAATAAAAAAAACAACTACCATCACCAGCTTCTGTTTCCTTTGTAATGCTTCTGTGTCTCGTTTTCTGTAAAGCTTTTTGGCTCAGAATCTTTGGGTATTATCTTAAAAAGAATATGCCATGATAGGATGACGCCTTCTTATTGGAAGTTCATGCAAATGAGCCAAATGGCTATTATTGACCAACCGTAAAGTAGCTGCGTAGTTTGAGACAAACGTGTCATTCATGGCTTGTTCACATCAACCAGAGTTACAGAGATGAGGCAGGCAAATCAAACTCCAGTTTTTCACTTCATTGCTAATGGTTCCATTATACCTGCAGCGTTCAAACACAACTGCCTGCTCTGTTAAAGGGTATCATCATAGCATCAGACTGAGCAAGACCCACGGGAGTTCCACATTAGCGCAGGCATTTGAAAGGCCATACTACCTTGCTCTTCAGCATTCACTGAAACTATTCTTTCTTACCTGTGTCAGGTTAAAATGACTCATGTCATCTAATAGACTAAGCCAGGCACAGCAATACTTTTGAATGAAACAATTAAAGAGCAACACCTGTTTGTCACCACCCCATAACCGAGGGGAGTGAAGAGAAAACTGACACATCAAATCACACTGGATTAAATAGCTGACTTTCAAATACTGCCAAGCACAGTTATTCATGGCCCTCCATGTACCAAATGCAAGGTCATGTTTTTATCTTCACTAATGTTTATCTCTTAAATGGAAATTGAGGTTTTTGCACAAAAAAAAAGTCTCTTCCGTAAGGGGCTTGAAGTGAACATACATAACATTATAGCATAGACACTGCCAAACTCTTGATCTGCATTGGCAAACAAACAAATAGAAACATCAGTTGTCAAAAGAATTCTTTATATTATTATAATACTTTTTGCTTTACTCTCTTTCTTTTTTATAATTTTTCGTTAGTGTTATTTTGATTAAAAACGGTTAACATGTAGGTTTCCTGTTGCACGGTTCAATTTAGATGTATTATTTCACTTTCATTTGACTCTCTCTGAAAACTATAGTCAGTTTCAGTGTACTCGACTAAAGATTTGTGTAATGGTTTCCAATGTTAGACAGGAAAACTGGTATTGTAAGTGTCTTTATCCAAGTGGTTTCACTGAGTGAACAGGAAAGAGCTTACATTACGCTTGCTGCAGGCAATGAATGGCATGAGTAGCTAGTAGACTATTTGTCCAATTTTTATTTTTGCTTCCAGGCATTGATTTTCCTTTATGCTCAGGCGTAAAGACATGCTGCAGAGTGAAGCCTTTCATCCAGGTAGTGATGCAGGTATTTCGTCATGCCATGCCTCAGCGCTGTTTGTCACACAGTAACAAGCTTGGAAGTAAAGTAGCCGCCGGCTTGAAAGGGAGCTTTTATCTGTTCAAGCATTCAGCCATCCCAGTTTATGTCACTTTGACAAATTGTGCATGGGTGCATGTCTACGTGTGGTTTGGTTTCATGGTGGTAGTCACCAGGCGTGGAGCTTGCAGACGATTCTCTTGACTGTTGCTGATCTGGCAATGACGAACACTTTGGTGTCCAGGTGGCTGGCTGAGCATGCCAGTCGTGTTTACAGTTTATGTCCTGAAACAACACATCTGGGTTTTGTGCCTTGTGTGCGACAGAGTCAGACCAAACAGGTGATGGTGTGAATTGGAGAGCTTACAACCTCAAACATACAGTGCATATTTGGAAGCCAAACACAATTAGGAAATGTATATTATGCATTTATGTATATACTGGCTTTTACATGTGAAACATACAAACCATACATCATTTGAAATCCCTGGCATTGCAGAGACAATATTAAATAAGATATCAGATAATACTTGAATGAAACAGTTTTATCTCTATCATTAGTTTTAGATTGGAATAGACCATCGGATTACTGAGACCAACAAAGACGTACATCCAACATTCAACCATTTCCACCAACATATAAAATGTTTGAGTTTAAAACAAAGGCAGTATGTAGACTAAACTCATGTGTGACATCCATTAGGACAGACCTGGCTCATTCACTGTATATTAAAATGTGTGGCTATAGAGCAAGTGGACAAAGAAATGTCAGAAATATTAGATGAGACATATTATGAGAGCAAGGCAACACGTCCTGCAGGCTGTGCAGCATTTCAGACAAGTGGACAGAGTAAACGGTGAAATGAAGGTCTCCACTGAAATCTGGATGAACTGCTTTATGAAATAATGATGAACTAATGCACTCTAATCTCAAAAGAATTATAATAACTTTCCTATGTTTACAGCAGGTATTATAAGGAAATATGGCATCTGTGAACATTAAGAAAAGAGCAAATGTGTTACTTAAACTTATAAAATGTTTTCCACTTTTGTCTACCTTTTTTTTTTACTCTGAACGAGCCTCCAAAACTCACCTTTACATTTTGAAGACCAATCGGAAAGCTGCCACCAGTGCTCTTAGATTTACAACAGGAAGTGTGTATCAGGGTGTGTTAGGGACATCTGTCACTAGGCTGTTTAATGGCTTCTTGTCGTCCTGTGTGTATGGACGATACATCTCAAAGTGAGGCAGGTGTTCCTTGCAGCAGCCATCACTGCCTCTTAAGGTGATGTGTCATCAGCCAAGCGCTGCCATCAAAAAAATACCCCTCCGCTCACCTACCACCTCTCGTGTCTCCTGTTCTATTTGGCAAGGGGCCTGAAAAACAATCATCCCAGCCATGCACCACTGCTTCCCATTATCAGTCTCATTTACCCACATTTGTCTTTGCGTTTGCTTTCCTACTCGCAGTGTTTTTTCCATCTCATCTCCCTTTAATTGTCTCCTTTTGTCCCTCCCATTGTTTTGTTAAAGCTGCGTTCGACTTTTTCTTTCTTCTTCTTCCCATCTCGATGTTTCTTCCTGCATCTCATTATTGCTTGTTCTTTTTTTCCTCTCTTCTTTACTCCTCGTTCTTTCCTCCATGTGGCAAAAATGCACAGAGCTACTCTTTTAAGTCCAAGTCCAATCTTCATTACCCGACTAATCTGCTAATAACCCATTCAACTCCTTTCGCTTAATCTATGTTTACCCAATCCCAACACACACACACTCACTTGCAAACCCTCCCATAATCTATAATTGAATCCCCTCACACCCAAGAGAGATACACTTCTTAACATGAACACATACACTCGGTTGCACTGCCTCGCTCCGGCCCCATACACCATGCCTACATTGTTGTAACAGTAATTCCACTCTTTCTTTCAAGCTCACATTTAATTAGCTGGACAGGCACCACGCTGTGTGACTTGTGTGTCTTCACAAAGAGAGTGGAGACTGGGGGGCTGGGGCAGTTGGAAAAGGAGGTTAGGGCACCAGTTGCCACATGCCTCTGAAAGGACAACGCAACGCTGCATGCTTGCTTTGGCTCAGCTTTGGCTCAGCTTGAGTGGGAATATTGTCTGAGGAGAACACATCAGCTTGCACAGAAACTGTTGTCGTCATCATCAGGCTTGTTTTCACTCTTAAACAATAGAAACGAAGACTGAACATGAAGCCATGTATGGGAAAAGCGTAATCAGGCTTGTGCCTTTGGCAATGTACACTCAATTGTTAACACCTTGCTTAAACTAATGTAGTCTAATAATACAGCCTTCCAATTTAGCACCCGGTCTGTTAGATATTGTGTCTTTCAAAGGCCAAGGAGAGTTGGAGAGAAGACTGCTGGTGTCAGAGTGTTGTGGTAGAGTACGGAAAGCGTTAGCTAAAAGATTGCCAATGTCACGGCTGAATGTTTAGCAGATTTCAACAATGGGAATGAGGCCGTACCCTCTCATGAGGTTTTAAAACAAACCTTCTCCTTGAGCGAGACTAGGTTATACACAATGACAAACGGACCAGATCGAGGCAAAGTAGAGAAAAAGCTTTTTATTTCTCTGTAGTGTCCTTTCCAACAATGTAATCCTGTCAGTGTCCAAAAAACAAGTAGTTTTTGTGGAAATTACCCAACAAGATTATATTCTGCAAGGTTGAAAAATACTGAAATGACCTTTTATACAGTAAAAATAACTGATGCACTTTAAAAGAGTGCCTCTTTACTGAACTCACAGGACCAGTTCATTTTCTGAAAAACAGTAAGTAGTTGGAGCTGTAAAGGTTTCTGGGATGTGTCAAAATCAGACTGGTATGCACCAGATTTGATTACATTATTAACCAGTGCTTGGAATATTAAAACAACCCACTTCTCGCATAGAAATAAATCTCATTGTTTTAGTTCTGTTGAACCAAACAGAGCAAAGAGGCCATAAAACACCCAGAGCTGCACCTTCCAACAGGACAGAATGATAATCAGGTCACCACTGACCTACTTACTGTGGCCCTGCTCAACACAAAGCACTGCTTAAGGACGTTTTATTTTTTATCCTGTAGTTAATGGATCTGTCTGTCCGTGACGCTCTGCTGGCTATTCGGGCGAGGCGAGACTATCTTGATCCATGATCATTGATCCACCCCCCATCAGAAAATCTCAGGCCTTGTGTGATATGATTATGCTCCCCTCCCCTCCTCCCTGGTTCTGGAAAGAGCACCATTAAATGTGTAACTGTGTGCGTGTGCGCTTGCAACTTTCTCATTATCTCAGTGTGGTTTTTTTTAAATGTTAATGTGTACTCTTGCCTGCTTTATCGGCCTGTGGCAGGAAACTTGTTTACAAGATGTTTTTTGTTGGCTTAGAGTGAGCTTCTCTCCCCTCATCCGCTCTCTTCCTACAGATAAATGTTCTATATCCTCTATGATCATTAAACTGTGATCAATAAACTGCTTTTTAAAGACTAAGACAATGTGAATGTAGAGCACTTTCCCATCTAATGTGAAACACACATACACACACACACACACACACACACACACACACACACACACACACACACACACACACACACACACACACACACACACACACACACACACACACACACACACACACGTTTTATTTCACATTAGTTTTCCAAATGTCGTGACTCACTCAAATCTGGTGAATCACAATGTAAATAAAGCTTTCAATGGGATGATGACTTGGCAAACAAAAGTAGATCCAGACTTTAGGAAAACAAACACTCGTCATGCCATGTTATGATAATGTTCACCCTACGGTGCTTTAGTTTCTAATGTCCCTAAACTCTGAGTGTACATGAAGCATGTTTAGATGTATTTAAAGTATGTTCTCTTTTTCTCTCGTAGGTGAAGTCGGTGAAGACGGGATCTGTATTCTGGGCTATTGGCTGTTGCCTTTCATACTTCTACATGGTGAGTATGTTTTATATTGACACAAACATACTGGGTGCACATTGAATCAATCATCACTTTTTTTCACCTGATTTCAACCTGTATTGCCTTTTAACCCATTTTTAGTTGGAAATATATGACTTGCTTACATGATTTGTGTTTATTTAGCTTTTGTTTCACTGCTGTGCAACAAAACCACCCTTGTGGAACTGAAGCAGTGATTGTATGCCTGAGCCTCTGTTTTGGTTTATTTTTCCTTTGAATCAATTGTTGTTTTCAGTTCTTATCAACTGCTGCTTCTTTTCTATTTTATGAGTAAGAAAATACACTCATTTATATTCAAATAACATAGCTTTACGTAGAGAAAACGTCATAAATATTTGTTCATCATATGCAACAAGGTATTAGTGGTGTTCTTTTTTCAGTAACAATGCAGGATAATTCTAGCATCCTGTTAATTTTCTGCTCGTCATTTCCATCAGACTTCTTCCTGACTGTGAAATGATTGCCATGTTTTGCTAGTGTCTTTAGTAAGGATGCACACACACACACACAAAAAATGTCGGCCGATACCGATATTAAGAATAACATTTTCGGTGCATCCCTAGTCTTTAGGAATCCAGATTTGAAAAAGCATGTTTTTCAAAATATCCCACTTTTTTTTTAGAGCTAGTTTCAAATTCAGATCTGGTTCTCCATTATTAACTGTGCTTCCGTGATGGTAGTATTTGGGGGGGGGGGGGGGGTTTCTCTGTCCAAGAAGCACATGGCAAGGATTGGAAAAAGAGGAGAAGCAGTTTAGCGACTGTCTGCATTATTTATGATTTCAGGCACAAGCCCATCAGGGGATTGTTGAGAGGGTTGAGATAAAAAGACGATCCGTGCTCATTGCCTCAGCGACAGATTGTTTGCATGTGTGTGTGTATCTGAGGGAGCACAAGTGCCAATGAAAACCTCCAGCTTCTTGCTCATTCCCGGTTTAAGCTCTGTGGCCGGCTTCAAGACAGATATCAAATAAAACAGATTACCGAAATCCAGCTTTATCGATAATACTGGGCCACAGAGCGCGAGGGGCGTGGAGAGGATGTGGGAGATAAAGGAGTGATGGAAAGATGAATAGAATTGGAGACAAAACAGAGAATGGAGAAGAAGCACAGACAAAAGGATGGAGAGAAGTGTGGAAAGATAAGGGGGAACAGGATATGGTGGACAGAGAGATGGGATGACACCCACAATGATAAGGAGATGTGATGTGTAACTTCCTCACTTGCAATGGGAACATTAAGGCTCCATGCTTCATTCTCCTTATTACCACTTCCTCTCCCTGACAATCTCTCTTTCCCTTCCTCTGTGATTTGATGTTTCTCTGTACTGTATCTGCAGCCCACCCACTGATGCAGATGAGTCCTCTGGCAGTGAGCAGCAGACTAGTCCTTTATGTAAACGCCACCACTGTCCCCTTTGGTCCCACAGACTAAGTACAGCATCCACTTGTCCGTTCTTTATCACATCAGACCCTCATTTTAATCAGGA
Organism: Eleginops maclovinus; assembly: GCF_036324505.1. NCBI lineage: Eukaryota > Metazoa > Chordata > Actinopteri > Perciformes > Eleginopidae > Eleginops > Eleginops maclovinus. Next base: position 11,578,467 of record NC_086361.1, read on the forward strand.
TGAAGCCAACACTACGCTTTCCTGTTGGGAATTAATTGAATGTGAGACTAGTAAAGCAGATATGGAGACAAAGGGGGACATATCCCCTGCCTGGATATTGGCACTATCAGAAGGGACAGGACAGAGAAGGACAGGATTAAGATGAGGATCCAGAGCAGCAGGACTTCACTGATGGAGAGAAGCCACAGGAACCATTCGGGCAGCTGCGCACTATCCTCCTTTCATCCCTCCAGGGGTGAGGGTAGAGTGAGGGGTAAACAGAGGACAGGGCAAAAGCAGATGCACTGCACTCATTCCCAAAGCTTTGGCTTACTTTCCTCTCTAAAGCCTCCAAAGTCTAGCAGAACAACCTGTAACACCGAAAGCTCCTTTGCTTAATGAAGTATTGATTAAATGCCCAGAACACAAGACTGCTCTGTTGATTAAAAAGATGTCACTTTGTTTAAAAGTGTAGACTACTTCTTTTTTTTTACTTGAAAGTAGAGCGCCAAAGATCTTCTAGCACGGCTGTTGACTTTTAGGTGCTACCTTTTGGACTGATTTATCCCAAATTAACCCCCCCCCGGCAATCAGAGCCCAAATCTGATCTGAAATCTGAAAATTGGTTAGGATTAGAGTATCAATGTGGGCAGGAATCTGACCTATTCCAAAGACATAGGCCTGAAGCAGTCACTATCTCACTTGTATGTAAGCACGCACACACACACACGCACGCACGCGCGCACACACGCACACGCACAGAGCTGTCTGTGTAGCAACCCTTCTGTTCCTCCTATATCATTAAGGGTCTTTGTTTTCAATGTCATCTTAAAGTCTTCCTAATGATCCAGAGAGTCACTGTTGGTGTTGTAGAGGGTGGCGTTGGTAAATAAGCACACAGGAATAAATCGAAAGAGGCTGCACACACACACACACACTAACACACAAGCAGAGTAAAACCCTCCTTCCTGTTGCATGCTGTGTTCTCTATATCGTCTTCAGAGTGGCCTTGCGGTCATCAGATAAGCCCGGTTTGAAATACAGAGACCGATAACGGCTAAACGACTTTGCTCCAAACTTTTTCTAAATCCTGCCCTCAGCTGATGGCCTGTGGTTCGGGCAAAGGCCTGGCAGTTTGAACCATTATTTCAAATAGTGCTTGTTCTTGCACACTCACACACAGCCTTGCTTTCTTGTCTTAGGCATTCGTCTCTGTATGGTCCTATAATATGTCCAGGTGGCAGGTCTTTCTTTTTCTTCTTTTCGTTGACTGTGCTGGCGTGATGTCAAAACTGGAGAGGTAAATATGATATAAGGTTGCGTTGTAGAGTTTCCTGAACCAAAGATTCAGTTGTCGTATCACCGTACATATTGATATCGGCTTAAACGTTTACATTGCAAGCTAACAAGCTAAACTGAGAAGGTGAACATAATAAATATGAACATGTTGGCAATATTAATGTGAACATTCTACTATATTAATGTCAGATTATAGCACCACTGTGCGTAACAACAGAGAGAGCAGCTAGCATGACTCTGGACAGCATTTTATTCAAGCTGCTACTAAATACACTACAGGGTTTTGTCTAATGCCCTCTTACCTCTGGCATGCGCCCTGATATGAAAATGCAGATTTCCCCCGTAAAATATTAAGGTGGTAACAGAAAACAATATCTCTGTTTGTCAAAATCGGTATAATTACTCGAAAATATGAAAAATGTGTAAAATAAAGCGTCAGATGACATAGACAGCTTTATCTTACAGAACTCCGAATACATATGGGATCGATGTCCGGTCAGTCTGGATGAGTGGCAGCAGGCTTACACTTAAACTGGGATTTCTTAATTAGATTGTTTCTTTTTCTGTAGAGGAAGTAAAGAAACCGTAAATTTGGATGTATATGTTCGAGGTGCAATATATGATTCAGCAGCTTTAAGACCTGAAGAAACTATTATTTTCCGCTTCGTTCTAATGCATTATTTTAGCGGGAAAGGGGGCGTGGCCCTAAAGCTCTATTTTGAATGCTTTTATACCAATTTGGTAAATGAACTTTTTTTAAACCCATGACAAACTGTACAAATGATAGTGTTTAACTATTCATCTATTTTAACAGTAACAAAGCAGTTTAATTTTTCCTAAACCCTTTGAAAATAGTTACCATGGGAATATTTTCAATCACTATCTTCCATTTCTCTGTCATGGCTTTAAACCTCTTACCCAGTTATACCCCAAGGGAAAACAAGCCTTGAATGTAATGTTGACTCGGATTCTAAGTCAATAATGGCCCGTTAATGATGCCAGAGAGTCTAACTCAGAGGGATCAATATTTTAAAACATTCGGTTGGCATGGTTTTTGTGACATGGAGACTGGTCCATGTTGTCTTTGCGCCTGCAGCCAGTTTTGATGAAATGCAGAGGAAGAGGTGGTTGAATTGCGTTTGGCTCTTTCCGCTTTCCTCTTTCTGTTATCATACATAACCACTAGAAATGGAAATGTGTTACGCATCCACAGAGTCAGTGGCTCTGCACACTGCCTTTCCAATTTTGTATTTGTAGTTAGTTCCCAGCCAGTCAGCTCCAAAAACTGGATCAGTCGCTTCTGTGTGAAGACTTAAAATGAGGCTTTAATTCAGTCATTTCTGGTATTCATTCAAGATACTGTTCACATGCTACTAATAGGCTGTCACCATCTGAGAGAAAAGATGCTAACCACTGCCAAAATATAATTGCGTCTAATCGTTCAGCGTGGAACTTTATTTAGATGTTTTCTTTCACTCTCCGCCTAAATGTTGCATTTTAGTGTTTCTTATCAATTAGACATGATGTGCTCGTTTTTCCTGTGATTGCAGAAGTGTTATGAATGCTCTTCATCGTACTTAGCAGGTGCAATGTAGCTCTTTCTGACAAGCTGTTGTGAATAAAGGATCAGAAAAATGTTGTTTCACGCAATCCCTTCTCCTGTTTAATGCGTTCTGTGCTGTCTCGCCCTCTTTCTCGGTTGCACTTTCTAATGCTTTACAGCTGTCTTTCCCTTTGTCTTTCTTTCTCTATCTCAACATTCCTCTTCTAAGCTCTCCTCTCTGCCTGTCTAATGCTTTCACACTTACCATTTGCCCTTTGCTGGTACTTGAAAACTTGTCTCTGATGTTTTTTGTAGAGCTGTTCAACAGTCCCAAAACCCAGCACTGATATTTAGCGGAGCTCAAAAACAGTTTATAGTTTTAGTGCAGGCTATAATGGTGCATCTAGCATGAAAACTATGATTGAATTTGATAGATTCTATACATGTCAGGTTTTAATAAATGTGTGCTTGTGTCGAATAGTAAAGAAGCAGTATCTTGGATAATTCAATTTAAGGCCTGTTCGTGTTGTTTTTCTTTGAAGGGGTCACTTATGTTTGGGTTTCTTACTCTTTATCTGATTAAAATTGTTCAAAATGGAGTTCATCCGAAAGACACATAACACCGATTTTTTTGCTTCTATTTATATTCTGTGTATCAAATTTGTAATAGAGTTTAATTACATTTTATTTCCATATCTACCTTTTCAAAAGCAGGAAACTATTAATCGTAAATTATATTGAGCTTTTTTAATCCTAGCAAACAAACAGTGATTCATATCATAAGCCAGCCCTCACCCATTCAAACACTTGTAGCAGCGGCTAGAATATAAGGTGCCACCCGCTTATCAGGAGTGATAAACATGGACACACACACCCACAGAGGTTCAGAATCTTGCCCAAGGACACTTCGACACGAACCAACGTTCTGTTAAATGTAGGATCCTCTAGCTCCTCAGCCCCAGCTGCACGGAACAAATACATGTTACAAATGTTTGCTTCCCAACAATTTCAGCATATTGTGTCTGCTCTGTGTAACCGTTTATCTTCAGGTCTGCTTTCAGCTTTGTGACATTAATTTTAAGAGTAATCCAGGACTTCAGGTTTCGACTAGCTCCTTTTCATTGAGGCAAGCCTGTGGTTTTTCCTGCAAAGCTGATGAGTAGCAGAATAACACGAAAGCCGCAACTGAGCTCGGTGACCTTGTTTGAAACGGAAACAACAAAATGAAGAATATGTGATCATATGAGATTCAGAAGTCTGACTGACATTACTATATTGACATGTCTTCCAGGTGTCCGCATGGGGAGGTTATGTGTTCATTATCAACCTGATTCCTCTGCACGTGTTTGTGCTGATGCTGATGCAACGGTACAGCAAAAGAGTCTACATCGGTAAGCTACACACACACACACACACACACACACACACACACACACACACACACACACACACACACACACACACACACACACACACACACACACACACACACACACACACACACACACACACACACACACACACACACACACACACAATTACTGTACTTGAAGCACTTGATGTTTAAAGCACCCCCACAAACTGATGTTGAAAGTGGCAGTCTTTTCAGATCCTCTTCCATTAGAATACAATAGTATGCAATAAACAGTAATAAAGCAGTTCTCCTTCCGATGCGTTTCCAAACATCGTTGCCTAAGCATTTGGCCCTGAAACGAGCTCAAATGCCTGTGCTCATCTTTCACAACCATAAGCATTCCATCATCTGCAGTGCAGACATCCACACACCCACTCACCACTTAACAGTAAACACAGACACCTGCTACCTGATCTATTGTCTTTATTTCTTTTTTTATTTATTTATAAGCACCAGAGGCAGAGCGCTGGTGAAGAGGGTCGGCTTTTTATTCCAGGGAACGTCCCAGTGTCACAGCACATTATCTGTTGGCCCAGAGAATCTCCACACATTCATCCTCAGCTTAAATAGGAGCTCCCGACAAACACTTCTGTTGTGGTCAAGAAAAAAAAACACAGTGCCAAGTATATTTTGCACATGATTATATGATGCATTTATTGTAACTGCAAATGATGGTCCTCAAGAGGTTTGGAAATAAGTGACGGCCTCTTCACCGTGAGAGGGTTTTGACCTACCTCTGCTCCATCTCCAAACTGTTATTCAGCAATGACATTCTACTTGGCGATGCAGCGCTGTTACATGAAGTGGAAAACATCTTTGCTCCCTCTTTGTTCCAGAAATATGCTCCTGCTACATCATGCAGCTTTTGGTAGCTAATGAGAGCTGGAGAAATATGTCGACATACGAGGTGACTGAGAAGACATGAGGTCCTTATGGACGTCTCATATTTCTCACCTTCTCTCCTCTTTACATCTTGCAGCCCCCCTCTTTAGAGCCAGGTGTCTCTCTCACTATGAGGCAACATAAAAAATCCCGGTTTAATAAAATGCCTCGCAGTCTATGTTCCCTCACAATTCATCTCTCCCTGTCTTAAGTCAATAGCAGATGTGTGAGTAAGAGTTAGCTGAGGGCGATCACAACTTCTTCAAAAACGAGGCACACTCTTCAGGAAGAGTATGAAATCTTAATTAAGATGGTGCGTCTGCAAATCGGTTCCCCCCAGCTACAAAGGTGGGAGTCGCACTGTTTCCAGCACCGTAGTCACACTCCAGGCCTCCCTGTCACACTGCACAGAGCCAGCTCCCGTTTTCACAGTAAATGATATTAGATTAGGTATTTTGTATTTACTCACTCAGAGTAAGGCCGTGAAAATCAATAGACTTTAAATACCTCTGTTGAGGTTGATTTCCCTTAGATGGATCCAAACTGGAGTAGTGGAGCAAAATAGAAGGTTTTTAGTGCAATACATCCTTTTGATTGGTTATTTCTAATTTTGTCTCTTCTCTGTTCACAGCTTACAGCACTTTCTACATCGTGGGTCTCGTCCTGTCGATGCAGATCCCCTTTGTGGGCTTCCAGCCAATCAGGACCAGCGAGCACATGGCTGCTGCCGGTAAGTCTCCCCCTCTCTTCTTCCAGAGTAGCTGATCCGGCGTTTCTTCTTTGAACGACAGTCACGTTCGAACTTTCCAGAAGTGAAGTTCTTCATCTGAGTGCAGTGATGAAGTCAGCATTTCTTGGCAAATCTCGCTGCCTTATTTTTTCCAAGTTTTGACTCAATCATACCTTTATCACCAAATGTCAGAGCAATGTCTCACAAGTAAGATACATAGCAGCCCTCAACCTTACTGTTACTGTTCTCCCTCCTCCTGTATACCCCCCGCCACTGACAGAGTAAAGACTAGTTTGACTTTTGTGATCTTGCTGCTAAGTGCATGATTACATTCACACATTTTGAATGAGTTGGAGGGGATTAACTTGAATTCATCAGGTGGTTAGAAACGCTACTAACTAATAAATGCTAACAGAAAAGACAACGGTTTGCCATACTGACTTTATTAGATGATATGTTGGTGTTTGATTGATTTTGCTGCCCAAGCCTGACAAAACAAACTCATTAATTCAGGTTTGAGTGTATATTTTTCTTCTCTAAAAGAAGGATGTCAGAATGCATACCTTGAATAACATCAAGAATGTTCTGACAGTATTTTTGAACAATCCTATTCCAAGTTGCATATGTTTGTGAACTGACGTCTTTATCCAAGGACACGTAATCACAATACAGAGACTGTATTCATGTTCACTTCCCTCCAACCTCTCCTGACCCTGCCAACAAATGTATGGTGCAACACAAGAGGTTAAGGCTGACTGCTGTAACTCGCGCATTAAAGGTGTGACGTTACATAAGCCACTAGCTTGTTATCTAAAGCACCTCACACTCCCATGGATGCGCACACTTTAAGCTGGTTTGGCTGCAGCCGGCTTTCAATCCCCTTGTGCTGACAGTGTTAGTCATGCTCTCTGTGGAGAAAAAACACAAGACCTCCTCAGAATATATTTACTAAATAGAAATAAGTAAGCGGCTTCACAAGCCTCCCATATGGGTTTAGCACTTTAAGTACTTTTCATTTCATTTTTGGCCTGTGGGTAGTTTATTAAAGCTTGTTCAGTTTCGCCACTCAACAGTGGGCCCATCTGCTGCCTAACGGCACGAGTGGGTGCGTATGTATGTGCATGATTTGTCTGTGTGTTTACATCCAGATTGTGAGAAGACTCGTTGGCAGCTTTAGGACGCTGAGCAGCACCTTTTTGGAGAATTCTCTTAACACTGCAGCAGGCTGACGTTGAAGTGTCCCTGTTTTCTGTTGTTTTTACAACACAAACAGCATTATGAGAGGCTCTTAAAGAATGCATCATCAAAAATCTTCCCTGCCTCGGCTCCCTGCTCTCTTTGAGTGTTTTTTTTATGTCATTTGGGTAGCAGCTGCTCTGAACATCTGGCGGTAACATTCAGGGAGCACAGTGGGAGACAGGAAGAGAGTGACAGAGCCGCAGACCTGTCGATACCGCTGAGAATGTCAGACCCTCAGGCAGGCAGGCAGGGTGGCATAGACTGACAAATGTGTTAGCACCCGGCCGGCTCTCCAGGAGACAGGCAGCACTTTAACCTTAGAAATGGGTGAGACCTGCTGTGGGCGGTGTTAGCGGATGAATAAGGCGATTTGGTGATATTTGTCATAGGAGGGGAGGTGACGAAAGAAGGGGAAACCAGGCCTCTTTTACATCTTGTATATCGAATTCACCAGTCAAACGGAGAAATGCACTGGAGGAATTGGTGCTGAGAAAGTGTCACAGCAAAGGAACAATGTGTGACCAAAGGGGCAGCTGGAAAAAAGCAAGGCGAGGGAAAGCGAAAAGCTTATTCACACAATCTGTCTCATGCATTCGCAATATGTTGTCCCGCAGTATTTGCCTTTTCACATCTGCATGAACTGCCAAAGGGGCTTTCCCAAACTGCTTTGTAGAGGATTCTGCCAAACTGACAACAGCACTCCTTACCCACGTAAACCTGCTCCCTGCGGGAGGACACATGAATCAGGGCTTCCTCAAGTATTCAGTGTTAGCTTCTTCTTGTATGTTTGCTCATTCTTTTGTTTCTGTGTGGCTTCTTCTCAGGTGTGTTTGCACTTCTCCAAGCATATGCACTTCTGCAGTACCTGAAAGACAGGCTGACCCGACAGGAGTTCCAAACGCTTTTCCTCCTCGGAGTCTCTCTTGCCGCCGGCGTGGTCTTCCTCACCGTCATCTATCTCACTTACACAGGTCTGTATGTCCGCTCACATGCTGTCACATTTCATACAATGTACACCATCTCTTATTTTTTTTGTCCTTGTAAGTAGAGCAGAAATAATTTGTCACTCACGGAATTTGAATCCGCACGGAACAATCACTAAAGTGAATTATGAACTAAAAATGTCAAACAATTAAGGTTTCAGCTTTACAACTCTAGTTCCTGCTGCTTTCCTCTGTTTCATGTGAACTAAACATTTTCAGGTTAGTCTGATGGAACAAGCAAATTGAAGAAACCTTGTCAAATTGAATTAAAAAAGAAGTCAATAGATTCATGTCTAAAAGACGTCATTATTAGTCGTATCCCTCTGGGTAAGAGATTATTAATGGTTGCAACCAATACACAAAGTAGTCAATCTATCAAGGTTAGGCAATACAGAAGTAACAAATCACTCCTTTATTAATTAATGCTGTATTACATATTGTTTTTCATTAAATGTGTCAATATTACACATGTCATTGTATTTACCAGGTTGTATGCTTTCAGTGAATATTCTCATGTAACCAAGCCTACCTGGGAAATAATCTGTGTTAGGTCAGATAGATAAACAACCCTGCCCAGTCCAGAGAATATTCCATTTGAGTCTCCCAAAAACACAATAACTGTAACAATAATGGCGATGAGCAGACCATCTTTCACAATGTGTCAAGCTACTGTCAACAAGTAAATACATCTCACATTCCCCCGCTTTAGTTCCTGATAAATATTATTGTCAAGACAGTTGATCATGATATCATTTCTCTTTCTAATGATTTGTTTTTGCTATTCTTACAAATGGAATGAATTATCCTTGATTTGGCTGGGATTTTGTGGACCAATAGCATTTTGTTGAAGGATCAGTTGACTCGATTTAATGATGCTTTTCCAGATCTGGGAGTTCAGCCATTTTAGATTGTGTTTTTCTTATTTAGCCAAAAGTTACAGCATGTTTATATACTATCCCCCATTGGTCTGACCTGCAAGCCTCCCCAGTGGGCCGCTAATCAGTGTTTGGTTCGTCAGAAAATGAAACCCGGAAGGCACATGATAAGCAAATATAAACAGATAGGGAAGCGGCAGCTTTGCAAGGTGTAGGACTGTGGAGCAGTGGTGGAAGACAGTGCTCTATCGAGGGCCCTTTTCTGGAGTTGTATGTTGTTTTTGACTGGCCTGGTTGAACCCCGATGCGCACAGCAAGCCGGCTGAACTTTGTCCCCAGTCAAGGTTTCTCTCTATTGTTTTCAGCCTGGCCTGCATTTGTGGCCACAAGGTTGCAGACCTTTGAAATGTTGCCTCCTTGCTATTTATTGATTCTATCTGTCTCCTGCTGAAGTGTTCAAATTCAAGTTGACAAAGCATACCATCTTTTGGCTCTTTTAGCACTTGATTTGCTCTCCCTATCTACAGTAGTGGTTCATTACCTCAGACTGGTCCCAGGAAAGCTAATATGTGAAGGAAAAAGAGCGCTCTCTGATCCCCTTAGGCTGTGTATGCACACATTCAGTCTGTAATGAGCCTAAATAAAGCATGGGGCTTTTTTTAACCCAACATGATAAATTGGTTTTCTCACCTTAATTAAGGCAGCAGATTATTTACTTGCCTCAAACAACAATCTCACTTTCTGTCACTCCAGATTATGTAAAAACTACAGCCAGGCCTTTTGTGCAAAACGATAGTGTCACATTACATCTCGGGTAATATTTGGCGTCCTCAGATATTTTGCCTGCCTGCTTTAGAGCTCATTGGCCACTCATGCGTATGCAGAAGTCTCGTGAGAGAGTCTGAATTCAACTGGACGTCTGGTAAACGCTGTGATGTGTCAGCCATCTGAATTGAGCAGTGGGAGTCGGTGGCTGTTTGGGAATATGCCAGTTTTCTAGTGAAACTGCGCATGTGATTCTCTGGTCTATTAGACTTTTGCATCTCTTACAAATCTCTGCAACTCAGAAGCCTGGTGGGTTTCCTCAGTATATTGAACTCGGAGCCAAGTATTGATTGCTTAAATCAGTGTCATCCTTTAAATAACCTCTCAAAATATATCCTCATTTCATTTTTATTACTTTTTCATGACTGCTTCGGTTCTGACATCTTATTTAAAATGTTTTTTTCTCTGGTGCTTATTTCATCATAAATGCTTAAGAAACAATCTCTTCCAAAGAGCTTCAAAGGACAGGATCCAGCTGCATGTTGGTGCAAACCTGCCACTAAATGTGTAATATGGGGCTCAGGCTTTTGTTTATGTTTGTGTCTGTGCACACATCTTAGTGTGTGTGAGAGCCCCTAGGCAACAGTTCAGAGCTGAAATGTATTCCACATCAAAGCCTTACCAAAATAAGACATTTGTATGCGCACATAAAATGCCCTGTGCGGTCTAATTTGCAGCTTAAATGGTTTCAGTTACATTTATAAACAAGTCAATTTCAGTAATTAAGTACCGTCAATAGAATACATTTAAAGCTTTGACATGCTCTCTACCAGGGTCCTCTTGGTCAATACAAAGCGGCTGCTGGGTTATATAGGAGGTTTGTAAAGGCTCGAAAAAAAACTATTTCCTCTGTTATTTTCAATCAGAGTAGCGTGAGCGTCTAACCGACGACAGGATGTAAATCGTGCTGCCTTGAACTCGTCCATGTGTATCTTACTGCAAGTGCAAATAAATAATTAGGTGATACACAGGGTGCATTAAAATAACGAAGGATTTTTATTACCTCACTTTACCTTTTTTTTGTTGACTATTTAGTCTTTATTATATATTGTGTTAGAGAAATTAGTAAGATCGCAACCCAAGTTCAAGCAGCGCGTTCCCACATTATGCAGAATATTTCAGTTTGGTTTCACACAGCGAATATTAAAACTATATTTTAGACATCCATTATTTTATCCTTAGGCAAACGTTGCTACTTGTACACATTTTCTAGGCCTTTGGGTCAGATGGTGTTTGCCATTTTATTTATTCAAAGCTGCACAGTTGGGTAGAGTTTCCTTTATAAATAATTATGTTTGGTTGTAGCAAAGGACATTCTAATGAGTATTTTTAAATTGTTTTTCCTGGTCTATATAAACATTATTCAGCTTCCTGCCCCCCTACCAGCAGGCCCTGTATTCTCGAATGAATGAATGAATAAACAGATCTTTTCTTTCCTCAGGATACATTGCTCCGTGGAGTGGTCGTTTCTACTCTCTCTGGGACACCGGGTAAGATCTGCTGACCTTCACACTCTCACCGTCGATGGAAAACTTGTTCAATCAAGTGTGTTTTCAAAGCCGTCTGTAAACCCCCCCCTGTACAATCCCAGAGGGGGAAACTGTGCAGCACAGGCTCTGTGTTGAACTATTGTCTTCCTTCCAAACAGCACCAGGCACCCCGTGTTCTCCAAATGCACTGCAACATGTTTGGTATTCCAGCACACCCAATCAATTCTCTCCCCCCCCCCTCCTTTTGTTTGCTGACTGAAGCCGTATGGGATAGTTTTCCCCCTCTGGAGGCTGATACTAATTCCTTAATGTGTTGTGTGTTTTCTCTTTCCCAGCTGTAATCACAAAGCACTTTTAGAGAAGTATTTGAAACTTATAGAAACTGCTGTGTAAAAGCCCGTAATGAATAAAAGGGGACACACTGCTCAGGAAGAAAAAAAAAAAGATTACTCTCAGTGCTAAATGTGTCCATATTTTATCATAAGCATGCAGGGAGGTAAATTATCTTCTTTTGCCCATAACTCTGCAGTTAATCATGAGGATCTATTGTACAATTTGTCTCAACACTCCCAATGGACTCAACCCAACATGAATTACATCCTGTCTGACTCGTGCTTCCCCTCCCTCTGTTTCCAGCTATGCTAAGATCCACATCCCCATCATAGCCTCTGTGTCAGAGCACCAGCCGACCACCTGGGTCTCCTTCTTCTTCGACCTCCACATCCTGGTGTGCACCTTCCCAGCAGGCCTTTGGTTCTGTATCAAGAACATCAATGATGAACGAGTGTTTGGTAGGAGCATTTTATTAAAAGCTCAGTTATTGCGAACTTCCACGCTTTGACATTCATTTTCATCTCAGCATGAATTGAAAAGACTGGCAAATAATTGAGCCATTTATCCGCTCAATAAACAGAAGGCTTAGTTAACATGCATTTTTTGTAAATGGTACATCATACACGGCCGTGTTGACACATTTTTGAGAATACTTACCGTTACTTTTTCTACCCAGGAGTCCTAGCTTAGCCTACCTTAAGATACTTTCAGAGCAAGGGAGATTTCAAAAAAGGTGTGGTTGATTAAGAAAAAAGATAAAACTGCAGTCCTGCTGATGAAGGGCAACGAATCGACCGTGACTTAACTAGTCGTTAGTCTTTATTTAGACATAGTGTAAATATAAACAATAATTATAAGCCATAATTATAAGTTGCCTATAAAATGCTAAAAATATACTGCTTACTTGCGCAGTAGCCCATTCATACGCTAAAATGTATTTACATGTATCAATTTGCTCACCTTTATTTATCAGCTGAAAATGTCATTAAGATATGTTGTCGGGTCAGCTTTCATCAATTTCTGTGAAGTCAGTTTTTATTAGTAGCAAGGTTGACCAGCGTTGTAAAGCTAGAAACCAGACAGAAAAGCATCAAGGGGAACGTAAAAAAAGCCCAATCATCTTAAACAAACGTTTCTGTTTACGGAGTGAGACAGCCGAGATCAAGGGCAGAAAACCTTTAAGCGCTCAGATTCAGCCCTCCAGCAGCCCGACCGGTTTCTCCCTCAGACTTAATCAGCCAATTACAGCTATTGATTAGCCATGCACCTGTTGAGCCGGGTGTTCACTCTTCAAGGACGGAAAGCAGCCAGCGCTCTCTCCATTTAGGGTTTAACCTCTGCAGAGCCGGTGATTATGCTGCGTTACAACTCATTTTCTCTTTTTCATGTCTTTATCTCCTTTTCACACTCGGCCCAATTCCCTCTGTCCTTTACATACACACCGTCTTTGTCCTTGACTGACCTTTCTATATTTTGTGCTCCCTCTCTCCGACCCACCTTCTATTTCTGCTCCCATCCAGTGGCCCTGTATGCCATCAGCGCGGTGTATTTTGCCGGTGTGATGGTGCGCCTGATGCTGACGCTGACCCCGGTGGTGTGCATGCTGTCTGCGGTGGCTTTCTCCAGCGTCTTTGAGCATTACATGGGAGACGACACAAAGAGAGAGAAACCCCCAGCTGAAGACAGCAGCGACGAGGACGACAAGAGGAATTCTGGGAATCTTTACGACAAGGTCAGGACAGGAGAGAATGATCCAAATTTCCATCAAACACCTAAAGGCGACCTTGAGTTCCTTATTGACTTTTACACCTTTTGAATGTATCATTCTCATGTTTGTCAGCTTTCCCCACTCCTCAACAGTTTAGCTCGCCAGTTTGGCTAAAGTGTGATTCAACTGTGATTCAGCAGCAACTGTTGGAGGCCGTTGCCATCATTTTAGCTGTCTCACTTTGTTGAATGTTGATCCGACTGCTGTTACTGCTGAGCCAAACTGTGGCTTTGTCTATTCAAGTCCACCTTGTAATCACATCACTGTGCTTCCCACAAATATCCATCTTTTAGAACGGTGTAGGACAAATCAATGTCGGACACCTGCGTGTGGTGACAAGGCTTGTTACAGATTATTGCTGCTCTGCATCCATGGAAAAATGCAGTGATGGACACTTGGGAGCTTTGATGTTGATACAAGCTGCGTAACACAAACTATGTGATACACATTGAGATAGTTGTTGCTAAAATAGAGGAACAATAGAACAGAACAAACTGACATAAACTAGCTTTCAAAACAAAGGGTTTTAAGGTCATGAATACATTCTGCATTAAGATTGCACAAAGCTTAAGGGAAAACCTCAAATGCATCTTATCATACTTATTATAAAATAATGCTATAAACAATGTTTACAATGAAATCTACAGATACAGTTGAGACTTTTGTACGTTTCAGCAGGCAGCAGGATCAAGTTTATTGCCAGCTAACTTCACACATACATGAATTAGATTTGGTGTCTGATCATAAACACTCTAAGAAAATAAGTTGTAAAAATATAAAGATAATAAAAAGTATTTTTAAGAAACTATTCAGCATTAAAAAAGAAAATGCTTAAGACAAGTATAAACACCACATTGAAATATACAGAGGACCTTAAAAGCTAAAAATAACACTTATAATTAATGTATGGCAAAATACTGTGTATTGTATCTTAAAGTGGAGAAATTGTATTTTATAGTGGCGAGAGCGCACCATAGCATCGAAGCAGTCGTCCACGGCGCCATCTTAGCTGTTCTATCAACCTCATGTTCATGGCTATGTCCATTTTGTCTCAATATTAATTACAGAGAGTTGGTTAATCTTTATCTATACAGGAAGTCTCTCTAAGCTCGAGATCTCATTGACAAAACATGTCTGAAAACAGATAACATAAACTGTGTATCGTGACAAGACACATGTACACATACACTCACTAAAAACAAGTCAGTCTGTACGGTCCTTCCAGTGTTGAGTCGGTCCATCTCGCTTCTTGGCCGTATTTGAATGTCATGTTTTATCTACATCCCTCCTCCCTCACAATTAAGGGGTGAGAGCGAGTAGTTGGAGGTGTTAGTAAAGACAAATGTTCCAATCATGCAGATTTCCTCCTCTCCAGAGTTTTTATTGCCCTAACAATTCTCTGCTGCTGGTGTGAAGTGATATTAACTCATCACAAGGTCCATCTCACAGTCCTTAGTGATGCATCATACAGCACCGCAAACACGAGGCTGCTGTAAGATACTTTGCTCAATTAGTTTATTCAATAATTTATTCCGCTCAATAATTCATCTCTCTGGAATGCTACAGACTCGGCCGTCCATCATAAGTGTGTGTCTCCCCCTGCAGGCGGGTAAGGTGCGCAAACATGTGTCGGAGCAGGAGAAGGCAGAGGAGGGTCTGGGTCCAAACATCAAGTCCATCGTCACCATGCTCATGCTGATGCTGCTCATGATGTTCGCCGTCCACTGCACATGGGTCACCAGCAACGCCTACTCCAGCCCCAGCGTGGTGCTCGCCTCCTACAACCACGACGGGTACGAATTACACATGCACACACACTTCAGCTGATGTTAGATGTTAAAAAAAAATACAGAAAAGATGGATTACTCAAGCTTGCATTCAAATGAGCGCACGTGTGAGTGTGCACGAACACACAGAGCAGCACGATAGAGGCAGCACATTTATATTTCATAAGCGCTTTGTGGAAATATTGATATGTGCACCTATGAGCTTTAAGATGATCGCTTTACTTAGAGTTTGCGGGTCACAGAAAACATCTGTGGACCATCTCTGAATCTACAAAAAAAGCTGATCTATTATTCTCTCTGAGATTCTTTACAGGCTTAATAATTCTCTCAAGCATCGGGGAGGAAATATTGAAGGACACCACTAAAATGGTGGTTGCAAGTCCTCATGCATATATTAATGCTGCCACGGCAGCTCTCAGACAATGGTTTCAGCTGTGCAACTGGGAGCTGTCACTCTGCTCTGTTCTCTCGCACACAGTCACGCATATATCACACACACGGATATGACATGATTACCATACCTAAAGTTAATTGGTTGTTTGGCTTTATGTCGGCTCCTGCTCCTCAAAGGTAAATTCAGGACATGAGTGTTCAGAGTGTGAGCTGTTTTTTAACCCTCGTTTTTATTATGCATGGGTGGTCTATTTCCAGCTCTTGTTGCCCTTCTGAAAGTCTTGACTGAATTATTAATTGTATCCGCAGCTACATGTATATGCCTGTCAACCCTTTTACCTGTCAACCCCACTCTTTGTTAGGACCCGCAACATCCTGGATGACTTCAGGGAGGCGTACTACTGGCTGAGGCAGAACACAGACGAGCATGTTCGCGTCATGTCGTGGTGGGACTACGGATACCAGATAGCGGGCATGGCCAACAGGACCACACTAGTAGACAATAACACATGGAACAACAGCCACATAGCACTGGTGAGCCTTCTGTCTGTTTCTCTCATGCTAGTTGAATTCTTCCCTTTTGCTTTCTCTCTGTTTTGATTCATTCACATGCTAAAAGCAGCCTCTAGATGATTAACAAGCTCCAGTGATTTATTTATTTTTATGTAGCATAAAACCGCTCCTTCCAACAAGCCAAATAATCTTGTTTGTTCAAATTATTCCCATGGAATCTACACTGTATGGGAATTGCAGTTAATTGTTTTGAGATTCAGTGGGTTTGATTTATGTGTTTTATCTCTCTGCTGCCAAATGCAGTCGAAAGTTTTGTCTTTTAGTTAAATTGCGAAGGCTCTGTAGTTTGGTCTCTCTTGCTTTCTACCTGCTGCCGGTTCTCTTTAGCATCTGTCCACAGGAAATGTAATTACAGAGAAAAAAAGGATTGATGTCTCTTTAACAAATCCTTCTTATTCTCCTTTCCTATTGCTGTATTGAAGCATCCTGTCTTGTAAACGGAAGAAGCTCCAATCAAAGTACGACGTGTCGCTCTGTTTTGCCTTTTTTAGGTGGGGAAAGCCATGTCTTCCAACGAGAGTGCAGCCTACCAGATCATGAGGTCACTGGATGTGGACTACGTGCTGATCATCTTCGGAGGTGTTATCGGTTACTCAGGTGACGATATAAACAAGTTCCTGTGGATGGTGAGGATAGCAGAGGGAGAGCACCCCAAGGACATCAGGGTGAGTGTCTGACCTGCCTGCCACTGCAGCTTTTCTCCAGGAACTCGTACACAGCAGTGAGATCAATGTAGCTCTCTTCACTCTTACACACTCTATAATGGTGCTCACAGACAGACTCTGTTCAGACCACTGTGAGGCCTACCTGGCTTGTTTCCTGCGACTTAAAGGCTAACACTGGATTGCAACTTTAGTTTTTATTGTGAGAAAATCCCAATTTTCAAGGTTGTCCCCATTCAGGTAGCAGTCACAAAACTATTTCTGCAGGTTTACTTACATGTATTCAAGATTCAGGTTTTTCAGAGAAACAAGGAAATGCGGCTAGTTGCAAATCCACCACTATGTACCATCGATCACCTCTAAAGATCATTCATCTTAAAACAGTCATACACAAGTACCATCACAAACACTGGTTTAGGAGAAGATAGATTTACATACGTTGTACTACATTGCAAAGCTACATTTGGACTATCTTTCTCAGTGTAGGGCAGTCGACTCTAGAACACAAACAGCTGAAATCAAATATATTCCACATATAAAATCCTGACAACAAAGGTTCAGTGCTGGCTAAAAGCAAACCTGAGCTGTACCCTCTGTTAATAAAGTGAACTGTAAATGACCACGGTGTATTCGTGCATGGTGTGTGTTTCGTATTGTGGGTTTATCCCACTGACCGTATCCTCCCATACTTTCTTCTTGTCCCTTCTAGGAGAGCGACTACTTCACCCCTCAGGGAGAGTTCAGAGTGGACAAAGCCGGTTCACCAACTCTGCTCAACTGCCTCATGTACAAGATGTCGTATTACCGATTTGGTGAAATGCAGGTAAGAAGAAACTTTCCCATCAAACATTATTCCCCTTTATGGAAAAGAAACATTTGAAACAACTGTGCAGGTCAGGGAGAAACTCCAAATTCAAAGAGGTTTTATGGGGATCCACTTCCTAGGCATCAATAATGTCTCCCAGCTTTGTGCAAAGATCAGAAAGTAACAAGCAGCTGCCATTGGCAAAGAAGAAAACATACTACTGCTAGATATTTCTTTGCAGCATGTGGCTTTACCAGAGGATAACAAGCAGCTGCCACCACCAAAGGTGTACAACTTCTCGCTACTGTATCTTAAAAGCAGAGGCTGCTGACAGACAGGAGGAAGAGGATGTCTTGGAGGGCTTCTGAGGTTGATAGAGATGGGTGTTTGGGGGTAAATGGGATGGAGGCAGAGTATGAAGGATTGGTGGAAGCTTTCACATGTGCCACGGCTACTTCTGGAAGGCAGAAGAGGAGAGATGAGAGGAATCCTTCTCGCCAGGTGCTTGCATCCCCACTGCAGATGAGGCCCGGCCAACAGCTCAGCAGAGAGGGGAGAATCAATGCAGCCACTATCCAGAGACCGACTGCCAGAGCTGTGTGTGGCTCACAGCACTGTCACGGGGGAAATAGGTGCAGAGACTGAGGCATAGAAGGAGATGAAGGACAGAAGGGAGGGAAAAAGAAATGGAGAGTAGGAGGGATAGATTAGGGTTACGGAAACAGGATGTGACAAGGGGAAACTGAGGCTTAGATGACAACAGGAACAGGACAATAATAGATAGTTGTGGATGCTGCTTGTAGCAGGGCGAGGAGATTAAAGGATTATACTGACATTGCATAATACATACGTACTATAAAGTATGTAGTAAATACAACCAGGCTGTGGACATTATATTGGCAAAATAAAAAGAATGTGTGTATCTCTCTTTCCTGACAATGAAATGACAAGTTGAACAGCAAGACGCACAACCATTGTGACTAAAATGGTTTCATATTTCCCACTCTGTGTCCTCTGGAGCAGCCTGAAGGCATAAACGAAATGCCAAGGTGTCCTGTAGATGGGAACGTGGAACACAAAGGGGGAGTGAGAGTGAATACTAAAAAGACAAATTACAACAGAAGGAAGGTAGCGTGTAGCTTTGAGAGGAGGTGATGCTAGGAACATGTAGGAAGGACACAGTGAGGACTGTTAGAGCAGAAGAACAGGAACATCATGCTGTGAGTGTAATGCCATAGTGGCCAAAGGGTGGAGGCTGGGCTGTGAGCGTGAGGCTTTTGGTTTTCTTTTTGTCATTTTTGTTGAGTGTAACTTCTGATGCTACTTAAATATAGTGACAACTAGCAGCTAGTGACCTTAGCTTAGCATAAGGACAGAAGGCAAGCTCACCTGGTTCTGTCCAAAAGTAGGGCACACTAAATAAACCTTATCTTGTTTATTTAATCCTAATAAAAACTCAAATGTACATCGATAAATTGTGCAACACTATTTTTACTTTGATTTCTGTAGACAGGGCTAGTTTAGCTAACCTTTTTTTTTTACTGACGTTTCAATAACTATTTCTTGAAAACAATTGCACAACAAATCCAGTGACAAGTTTTTTCGTCTCCCAGCTGGACTTCCGGACGCCTCCCGGCTTCGACCGAACACGCAACGCCGAGATCGGCAACAAGGACATCAAGTTCAAGCACCTGGAGGAGGCGTTCACCTCGGAGCACTGGCTGGTGAGGATCTACAAGGTGAAGAAGCTGGACAACCGGGAGCCGCTGGAGCACAAGCTGCGTAGTGTGGTGTCCAAGCAGAAGTACACCTCCAAAAAGGTAACGGGACACTTCCTGTTTTATTGCTTTAAAAATACTGAATTCATGCCTTTCGGTTTTGGAAAGATGCAATGATGCTGCCCTGAATTTCACTGCTTATGTTGCTCTAGAGGACAGATGACCAAAATAAAATGCAGGGAAATGGTTTTCCTTGGAGAATAATATCATTATTTATAATACAGACTATGCGCTGGGAGCAGCTTATGAAATATATATCTTATAATTCTTCTTATAATTGTTATCCCGACCGTTTATAAGGCACAGGCCTTTTGGGGAACCACTTAAGTTGAATTATGTAAATGAAATTGGAGAGAAATGAACCAAAGGATCTTTTTTTGATCTAATGGTTTGAGATGGTCCCAAGTGGACTTCTTTTGCTAGTTTTTATGCAACATTTTAGGTGCTTTAATTTATAATCTACCTTACCTTTCCAAACTGTTGTTCTGTACACAGATGTGGTACTAATAGCAATAACCCCTAATGATGGTAAATTGTATCTTTTTAATTGGGAAGAGACCCAACTCCCCCTTTCATAAACTTAGGGAACACTGTGTGTCTGTTGTTGCTGCTCTTTAACAAATATATATAATAATAAACAACTGTTCAAAAGTCTGCCTTTTAGATTTCATGTTTTTTTCCTTCTGTCCCTTCACCCAGACTGCCAAGAGGAAGCGTGGACACATCAAGAACAAGCTTGCTCTGAGGAAAGGCAAGAAACTGCAAAAAAAATAATGGTGACGATGAACTCTTCTAGGAAAACAAACAAAACAACTGCGAAGAAAACCTCCAACAACCAATGAAGAAGAATACAGGGGCCATTTATCTGGAACTTGGTCTCCAGCGCTTCTCATTAGAGCGCCCCCGTGTGTTGAGGAAGTGTAATCTCTGGCTAGCTCCAGAACTGTTGTCCGTTTTTATCCTTAGGATCTTTGTCTTGCTTTTTGTTTTCCCTGTTTTTTTTCTTTGTTGTTTTTGTTTGGTTTTATTACTTTGTACTTGAATGTGTGGCGAGGCATAGGGCTGCTCTGCTTGGTTTCGGCGTCGATTTAAATTTGTGTGGTACGTTTAATTAACTGCTTATCAGTGCAGGGATCGGGGGTGTGAGGAGGTGAAAACGAGAGAACACTGGGAACATTTGCACCAAAGACCCATCGACCTTGCTCCATGGCACATGTGACCTCATTACTGAGAGTGAGGACGCGCGGGAGTGAAAGCTGAGGAATGTTCCTGACACGTGTACAGAGGACAGTATGCGGTATGGAGGAACGCAACCGTCTGGCACAGCCCATCTGTAATATTAGCCTTTTTATCATCGTCCTCTCCTTTATGTCTGCCTGGCTCCCCAACCTTCTTTTTCAACAAATTCTTTAGAAAACAAATTGGCTTAACGTGTAAATATGTTATGTAAAGACTAAGTCTAAAAGGATGATAATATATTGGATTATTGTGGTGATTTTAAAATATGCAGTTGTCAGTTTTTCTCTTAAGTTCTTTATGTGATAGTTCTGTTGATTCTTTTTTTGTTTTGTATGACAGCAAATAGAACAGTGAATGCAATAATTCTTGTACAAAGGGGCTTGAGATTTTGTTGGAAGAATGAATGTGAACTTTTACAATGTTCCCCTTCACATCCCCCTTTTTTCATGAATTGCATAGATTGTACATTTCTGCTGCTAGGGTTTTTAAAGACGGAAGCAAGCAACTGTGTGTAAAAAGTAGTGATAATGAATTAGGCTTCCCTTCCTGCAGAGGGAGCTCTCTAGTTTAACGTGCAAAGCCTAGTGCCTCATCGCCGGTCACCATCGCTTCGGTCCTTCGTGACTCTGTTAGTTTTTCTTTCAGCTCAGCATATCTCACAGCGGCAGGTTGAGTTACACCAGACTGAGGCTTTGGTATCGACTGGTGAACTGTGAAGGGGTGGTTAGCACACAGGCACTGAAACCAAGACTAGAGAAGAGGACACGGGTCAGGAGCCACTCATCACCGTCTGTGACTGCGGTGGCTCTTCGTGCTTCCTTAGAGCTGTGTCCTAATTTCCTCCTGCATACACATCTAAAATGGTTTGGTTAATTCACACAACACAATTTCTCAAATTATCCAATAAACAATTGGGCTGCAAAGAAGGATTATTTTCATCATTTTATCTGCTTATTATTTCCTCAGTTAGTTGTTTAGTATATCAAATGTGAGTTTCCCAGAACCCAAGGGGATTTCTGCATTGTTTTCCTGATCAACTGCCCATAACCCTGAAAATATTTAAAAATACCAACACAGCAAGGTTGCTTGAAGAAGCTGAAATAAGAAGCATTTGATCATCACACTGCATCCTACAATTCCCATGATGCACCCTGAACAGTGCTATGAATAGACACTATACATCTAGCATACACCCATGTCTTTGAAACACTGCATTCACAATCTGCAAAACAAATTTGGTGTGTGCAAAATGAAATGAAATCATAATAATAACATTGTTTCATGTGTAAAATTAATGCACGATTGACAAATTAAAATTCTAGAAATATTAATGTGTGTAGCTGGTGTATAATAAATAATGTGAGTATATCGTAGAACTGCAAACTAATTGAAACATAAAGACGAGGCAAACCAAATAAATCATTTACAAAGCTGCAGCTGTTAGTTTTCTTAAATGCTAATACAATATAAAAAAAGATGTTCAATTTTCTTTCAGTTGACATATTAATTCAATTGTTTCAGCCATATTCGGTGCTTTAAAGTTTGGACACAGCTCTAAGGAGCCGTACCCTTTGACCTCTGATCCTGCGGGCACTGCACTGTTTTTGTGTCTGTTGTAAAGACTACAGGTGTTTCTGTATGCGCACGCTTCAGTAACTTTTTTCATTTTTTATCAAGTGACACATCAAAAGGCTAACGCGTCATTGTTCTGTCACGTCTCACAGAAAGGTGGTTTTTATTAGTATAGGCTGTTTGTTTTTTTTACACTTTTAAAAGAAAATGTCTGAATCGCTTTGTTCTTTTTTTCTCTGATCATCTCTGAAACTTGAGTGTCACATTTCAGACTTTTGACACAATGCCACATTTTTATTCAGTCACACGAACGCCTAAAACTGAGTCCTGTCCTTCCTATTTCTCATTTGTCAAGAGAGGAGAGATCTCAGACCAAGCCTTAATGTGATGTACAGTTTGTCGCCCTCTTATGTTTTCATTTCGTGTCAATTAGCAGCGGCAGAGCGGTTCTTCCTCTACTAAGTTTACTCGTTTCTTAGTAGCTCAGTGCCGTCTGTCCTTACACCATTTGTTTGATGAAATCCCTCCCTCACCTTCAAAGTTTACATCTCTACATGTTTCTGTTCAGCCATCTTTAAATATACACTTTAATGAAAATGTGTGTACGTTGTTGTTATTGACGAGTTTCTGTATTAAGTCCTTTTGAACATTAATCAGGATTATTAATGTACAGTTCACTCAGTGTACAGATGTTGTTCCGGTGCAGAGCTGATGAGTAACCCAGGTGAACACAAAGCCAACCACTTGATGGCAGCATTTTTCTTTGGAAGAAGACATTTGCTTCAGAATCTGCAACAGTGTTTATGTAGAATGATTTACCTCTCACACACGGACATAGTTGGTGATGAGTTTGGTTGTCACAAGGTGACTTGGGGAAATATTAGTTAGAAAATGTATTTGGAGGTAAATGTATCTCTAACAAGTATTAAGAGTGTATAACCAGGCTAGAATCCCGCCTGTGGCTGCGAGGGAATGCGGTCGTGTTTCAACATGAAGGTCATTGGTTCTATCCAAGCCCGTGCAGTCATCATGTCGATGTATCATTGAGAGAGATACTGGACCCCGAGTTGCTCCCGATGGCATGGCCAACTGCTGTCCATGAATGAGGTGTGAATGGGTGGAGGACTCGTATGTAAAGCACTTTGAGGGGTCCAAAAGACCTGATTTACCATTTGTAATGCTAATGCTCCCTAAAATGTAAAGAATTATATAGAAAAAGTTGTAGTCCAATGTGCCTGTAGACTAAATCGAGTACGATGGAAAAATGTCCCTTTACACCAAAGTGGTCCCAGATACACTTCCAGCAATATAATACAAAAAAAAAGTCCTTTAAACGTTTAGACGTTCATCAATTCAGGCTGTTCCTGCTAATGTGTTAACCTTTAGCACATCACATTTAGATTTCTAATATTGGATGTTAATTTTCCATTTGGCTAACCTGGTGCCATGTGAGCATGCTGTTTAGTGCTCCGTAATGAGAATAATTTGATCGTGCTATCAGGTACATTTAATGTTAGGGATAATCTTCCAGACATTGAACATTAGTTTGAAACTGGTTGCAGGATTCAATATAGCATACTTATGTTTCCAGGTTACACTCTTCCCCAGTTCTTTATTATTTTGGGGTGTAATTTGACCCAAAATAGCATTCTCTTTCTCTATTGAAACAGTGCTTCAAACAGCTGCATAAACACAAGAAAACAAATTAACTTTTCATTTGATTTGGGAGGTGTCTAAAGGTTTTTTCATCTATGGTGGTCCAGAGAATAGTAAAGGGCCTCTTGGTGTTAATAAAAAAAAAGGTCAAACTCTTGTTCAGTTTGAGCCTCAAAGCTACCTAGAATATGTTATTGCTATGTCCTGTACCAATGTTCTCTCCGGGTCAGATTTGGATGATTTAGTTGTCAGGTAAATAAGGTTTTTGGATAGCAACACTTGAGGTCACAGATTTATAAAAGTTACGTTTGTGTTTTTGTTGTTAGAGTTTGATTTGTTGTGTTGGGTGAAAAAAGATCATTATTCAAATTTGACCGAAGAATGATAAAGGTACATTCCCCCTTCAAGCTCTATTTGAGGGTAAAGTTATCTTTTCAAATGGTTCTGTTTGGAGCTGGGCGACAAAGGCATAAACCTGAGTGAGTCAATGACTGCCATGGCACATTTATTTAAAAAAAAATGATCACAACCAAGTTCCTGCTTTGACCTTTGTAATGACAGATGAAATGTTTCATTGGTCCTCCACCGGTGGATTAAACAAGGAACGGTTTACAGTTTAACAATAATCACATTGATTATTGCAGAACAGATATACATTCAGGACATGAGAATACCTGTTTATTTAAAAACAAAAAAGGAGACGGGTTTCATTAATTCACTCTTTCCTTCAGCCACAATCAAAGTGAATTCTGGAGACTCTCATAGCAACAAACTGCTTGTTAGTGTCACGTCAGGGTCATAAAACAGGAATGAGCTCGCTGTAGATGACATGTTTATTAAATGGTTGCAGGGATATTCTTTTATCACAAAGTAGGCATCTGGTTATTTCACCTGGCTTTAAAATTGTATTACTTCTTGAGTATGTAAGTGAAAAATCACCTGGTAAATCAAGCAGGGAATGTAATGAGAGTTAATGAGAAATACATGATTAACGCACGCCGCCCACACGCTTTGAGTCATACGTGAGAGAAAGTGATTACCACGGTATTATGACCCAACATGTTTCCCTTTTTCTCCAACAGTTCCCAGTGATTGTTATTCTGCTGGATTATCCTCTCATCTTCACAGAGGCAACCTCCCAGCGAACCCCAGATGTGAGAACATGGTTGTGGGTTTCTGCAAGCCGCTTCATCCATATTCATCACCACGGGCGACCTGTGGAGAAGGATTAACTTCAAGAGGCACGGGCTGCCTAATTACACAAGTGCCATGTTTGGGGCATGAATACAAAAAAAAAAGATAAGAGGACCCAGGAGCATTTTGCAACAAACAAACAAGTATTTACTGTTTTGAAGAAGGACGATAAAAAGTGACTAATGGCTGAAATAGCCGAATTAGAGAGGTAGTAATGGAAAGCGTCTGTTTTGCAGAGGCGTCTCACTCGATGGGTGAAATATTTTAAATGGAGCAAATATAAAAACACAAAGAGCATGTGTAACAGACAGTACAAGATGGAAAAGAAGCCTTTAAAATGTGCCCAGATACATTCAGAGTGCAGACAAAACAATCCTTTACCTTCTAGAAGCTCGCTGTTATGAACTGAATGATAATATATACTAACATTTAACCTAATGCAGTACATGTTACTCTTTATTCGCATCTCATTTTAACATGGTTAGGTGTTCTTACTTCCTGTAAAGCTTTTAAAAGACCACCCTGATTAGTAAAAGCTATAGATATAAAATATTAAATATATTTCTATGATAAAAGTGCTTTATAACAACTCTTTACAGCTACAGTATTATGTGTTACAGGGAACTTGTATCCACTCATTCTAACGCTGCGTTACAGACTAAAAGCTCAGAACACAACAATTACAATGTCCGGAACAAAAAACAACTAAATAAAACACCAGTGGCAAACTTCATTACAGTGCGTGTGCAAAAAAAGGCCTTGGCAAGGTGTAAAATAGAAATACTCTACTTTGATATTAATACTATTAACTGTATATAAAACCTACTATAGTCCCAAGAGATCCAACCATCATCTTGGTTATAACAGTGGAAATCGCTTTGGCACCTTGCTTGTTTCCTTTATGAGTCTCCATGGTGTCACAGAGTCTGCAGCTCAGGTCTGAAGGTCACGGCTCCCTTCACTTGACCTCTGACCTCAGTGTGGAGAGGAATCTCTGTTATTGTCTGTCAGTAGAGACCACTGATCTGCTGTCAGGTAGACTTCCACAGTGGGCTGTTGTAGATCCAACCTTCTCCCTGCATATGTGAGAATGAAAAGAGGAAAGTGAAAAAGTATCTATGATGTTTGTAATTTTGGTAAATGAACTATTTAAAAATGACCACCGAATTTTGATACTAAGAAGCTATGTAATGCAAAGATCTAAAAAATGTGGACAAAGGAAAATACAATCAAATACAGAAACGGGCTATTAAACTTGATACTCTAAAAATACAAATAATAATAATAATAATTCAGCATACGTATTTCATATTTGATTAAAATACCACAACATTCAGCTTCATAATTAATTCTTTGTATTACGTTAGAATATTCAAAATGGCAGCCTAAAAATAACCAAAACGCTAGCAGCAGATATTGGCAGAAATCATACTGTTAACCACAGTAAATACTTTTTTGCTCCTTTTCCTACACCAAATGCAGATACTGGACTTCAAAAACTTCATCAGCCAGAAACCATTGCAACCACAAGCCTGTCCCAGCCACGTGCCTCCTGAGTGACGACCCCTTGCTACTGCCAAGCCTTATATCACAGCGTTGTCTATCCCCCTCCACTTTACCTCTTTAGTGAAGTATTTGGGTGTCCAGGGTTTGTTGTCAGCTGTTCTCTGCCTCTCATCTCCTCTCTGTCGCTCCTCCAGCTGGTGTTTATGCTCCGTGGCCTTGTCGATGTTCCCGTCCTTTAGCGATTTGGTCACATGATGCCATAACCGCCTAAAAGCAAAATCAAAACACACAACAAGAACATGTATGAGCATTTAATATCTGCTATATCCAGAGGTGGCTGGAGAACAGTACATTTACTTAAGTACAAGATGTGAGTACTTCTCCCACCTCCGGCCATATCTAGCAGTACCCTACTTCTTGGAGAATCGCATTAATATTTCACCTGGATTCTGTCCTCCCCTGTTTCTCCACAGGCCGCAGCTTCTTCCTGGTGACTGGGAGTTTGGTCGTGTCAATCACTTTGGTTTCTCCGCTGCTGTAAGTGAACTCCAGAGTGCCATTCCACTCGCCCTGAGCTTTGCACACGATGGTGTTGGTCGGGTTGTGTTTGACCTCGGCCGTCACTCTGAGTCAGCAAAACAGAGACATTGTCGTTGGGAATTGTTCTGTACGTCACATTTATAGCTTCATTCTTTTCGTTCGTTTTTTTGTTTTGATAAATGAAATACAAAACGATATAAATTAAACTTGCTCACAATCACTAGCTAAAGATGTTCTTCTTCTCCTAAATTAATGGGGAGATTAATTAATGAATTAAAAGTCATAGTAAAAAGATAATAAAATGTATGCTGTGAAAGATTTGGCTCAATTTATTGTTTAGTTTTTTACAGTTAAATTGGCTGTGCCCTCATTAAGAGATTTCTCACATTGATGTGTGAAGAAATAACAAAATGGTATAGAACTTTTTTTTTCCAAATATATTTTCAACATTCTATACTATAGTATATCTAGTATAGTATATCTTGTGTGTACGTTGTTAGTGATTATTTAATACAATAACATTCTTACAAATATTTAACTATTTTATATATAATAAAATAGTTAAATAACAGACCTCAGCCTGAGGTGTCTGCTGTGAGAGTGAGATGTAGTGTTTAGGGCAGGCCGGAGAGAACACTGACCTGTGTACCTTCCCTCCGTAGAAAGGCTTGGTGTGAAAGGTGACGGTGGCAGAGTAGCCGCTCTTGACACAGTTGATGGAGACTTTGCCCCCCAGCTCCACCCAGGGCACGGTGAGGATAGAACGGGCGTAGGCACAGGGGAGCGTGAACACATACTCCTCGTCATGCTCCAGGAGACAAAGGACCCCTGAGAGCCAAGAAGAAGAAACAGAAGAGGATAAAGGCAATCTTTAGATGAATGATGGGAGTAGAAATGCACTAAAGCGCAAGATAATCAGAGATAACATCCTGTTAGTGAGAGGTTTTTCTCCTGTAAAACATTGAGAGTGCACCTGGTTATGGTGAACTAATGACTAAATGTGGTCTGGTAACAATTAGCTGAGGTATGTCGAACTAGCAGATTACCCTGCACACTGCGTCTCTCTGTCTGACTGTATAATCAGATGTTGGAACAATTACCACTAATTCAATTCAAGATTATTTTTTCCCTGCCAGTTATCGGCATGATTTTCATTATGCACTTTTAAAACACAGCAGGCGGTAAACTGGCATACAGAAACCAAAGGTTCTACATAAACATTCATTCAAAAGAGCAGGCAGTGTGCTCCTGCATGCCGTTAATATTATGTAAGAAATAAAGTTAAGCACTTCTTGCTCGAGTTTTCGTATCTTGTATATACGCAATAAAAGCAGTTTATTTTTGTAACCACAATGAAGGCAGCAAGAGGCCAAATGTTTTCTATACTATGTAAAGCAAAATACTCAGCAATAGTTAATATCTTCTTGGGGCTGTTTGTGTTTACAGCTCTCGAGTCCATAATTCTTTACACATGGTCAACACCGGCATCATCTGTGTCATTCAGTTTTATAATGTAATACACAACATCTCTGAAGCCCATGAGATGTTTGTCTTACTGTTTGTCATGATCACATGTTTCCCACCAAAATGCGCACAAAGATAAACTCTGTGTGGCAACAGTGTGGTGACAAAAAGCCTTTAGGTGTGATGTATGATAAACTGTATCAGTATATCACCCTGCAAGCCTCAATACCAGATAAGCCTATAGAAAAGAATCCAGAAGGAGCAACCAATCTGTGAACAATACTCTTTCAAGTAAGTCCTGCATTCATAATTCTACCTGGGAATTGCTCTAAACTTGCATTCTCTCCAAAAACAAGCAGGCAGCGACTCCACAGTTCCAAAGAAAAAGATCCACCAAAAAAACATGGCAAACTCAAGGCTTTAAGACTCTTTTAAGCAAACCAATAAGTGAACTAACTGTGCAATACTTATAAGCAGTCATTAGTCCAAAAGGTAACAAAATCCACCAACCAGCACCTCCAAAGCTGCATCATTAGTAAAGGTCATTAGAAATGTCACTGTAAATGGAAATTAAATGTCACTAAGTATTGTCAGGTAATGATAATACTTAGTTACTGACAACGGTTTTAAAGAATAGATAACATAAATGAACAATGTTCACTTGATTGAAGTAACTTTCATGCATCATATCTGACCATATCGGCCTTTAGTTTGTGTAGCTATTAGTCATTCTACTTTAAGCCACAGAATGACCGATGAAAAGTGAGCATCAAACCTGTGATGATTGAAAAGGACCAACCTGAGCCCTAATCACAATGTTGTACAGGTCCAATCAAAACCCATCAATCTGGCTGCATCAGCTGCTGGAGCTCTCTCTGTTGCTGACTCGCTGCCAATCAGTGAAGTCCAGGCTATTCATAAAGTCCTGTATCAACTGCTATCAGGGTTGCAGCCCTTGCAAAAGAATATCCAGCAATCAATAGTTCCCAGGGTGAGGGTCAAAATGTGCTCTAATAGGCAGCATCTCGCAGCCGGTCGGGGGGACAGTGAAGCCTGAGAAAGCTGTTACGTCTGACTGGATCAGTTTAGGTGTCCAGAAACAGTCGATTGTGCTCAAGGACTTCCTGTGTTATTATCAGGGTGACTCATCTCCAGCAGCGGACTGTACATGGTGTAATGATGCTGAAAGAGAGGACTGGGTTATTGACTGCCATGGGAGCGGCCTCACACTCTGTAGGGGTCTTGATATACCTTTTTCGTAAAAACTATGACATAAATTCTGATAAGTGACATGCAGCCGGTCTTCCAGTCAGGACAGGAGGCTGTGACGGTCTCCGACTGTAAAGTGAGACTTTTTACAGCAGAAAAAAACCTTTTTGACCTTTTGTTCCTTCTGCTACTAATGTTACAAAGGGGAGCTAAATTTAATGGCAGCATGTTTTGGTTTGAAGGCTAACAGAACTGCTTTTATATTACTGTTTAAAACTGTTACAGAAAGGTCCTGTTGTGGATTAGCTCACCTTCCCCCACCATGGACACTCCTATAGACATTCCCATGAACTTGCTCTTGGTCCATACGTGGGCGTTGACGCACATGCTCTTCTCCCGGCACTCGCAGTAAAATCCAGACACAGGTGGATGATGGGACACCTGCTCGGCCACAAACCGGACTGTGTAGCAGTCCCCTGGTGAATCAGCTCCCTGCTGTGCGTTGTTGGGGCCCCTGCTTGGCTCCCAGGAGGACCCCTGGTTCGATCTGACCAAAGGTTTGACTTTGTCCCGAGGCACTTCCCAGGAACAGTGGAAGGTCTCCCCCAGCACGGGGTTATAGGGCTTCTTGGCCACGGCACCTTTCCGCCCTTCGTGGAAGGCGGTCAGGTAGTACTCGACAAAACGGACTATCCGGTCCTCGGCCGTGGTCCCAGCTGTGATCGACAGGAACATTTCAGGGTGGGCCATGAAGTTGGCGTACATCTCCAGGAGTGACCGCTTTTCCAAAATGAAGGTAGGCAACACCACCTATAAAACGCCAAAGATTTGAGAGGAAACCATTTTACGGCTCAACAAAATCCCATTTATGACCAGAATACCTTATCGTCATGAGCCTGCACAGTTTATTTATGTAGTTCTACTGTATACCCAGTTATATTGACTTACCCGTGTGAGGTCCATGCCCAGTTTGAGCTGTGAGAGCAGGTGGAGGATGATGCTCCGCTGGTCGTCCAAGACTCCCAGGTCCTCCTCTTCATTATCCTCCATATCTGTCACCTCTTCAGAGGGGCTGATGTCTTCTAGCCCTTGGTGGTGCTATGGAAACACAGAAAAAATGTAAACGTTAATGATTTTCACCTTTTCAACCAGGAGAAGTATATCATTGAGTGTAACTGCTTCAGAGTATGTAGTAGAGTTTATTTTTTACTTGTTGAGAATTGGCTAATACGAACTTTGCAATATGAATGTATTGTATTTACTGATGTATTACTCACATTTTTTTCTGTATAACAATTTTTTCATTGCTCTATTCCACATGTACAGGCAAGCATTCAGTCTTGGTACACCGTGAGATGATTCAAGGATGAGGTTGGCCTTAATTTATAACTTTAGTTTTGAAAATCAAATCAAAAATGCCATTGAAAGGCCAAAACTAACAATGTGTTACGCTCGTTCAAGCTTTTAATTGTCTCAAGATGAAAAAGTAAGACGTATGAAGTTGAAGTCAAAATTAAAACTTTCCAGTTGAATAATATGTAAGAAGTCATTGTCCCTCTTTGCCTACAAAGCAAGACATACTACTGTATTACTTATATTACGTTGACGAGGAGTTAAAATGTTGGGAACCATTGATAGAATTCTGATCAATATTCTACTTTAATCTCTTTGTCACTGTAAAGAGGAGAGGAATTCAGGCATGTTTCTACAACTGAAATCCAGCTGTCTTTACCAATGATAAGGTCACCTTACTCATTGAGAGGCCAGCACAGGACGTCTTGCAGAAGCAACCTTTAAATACCAAAGCACACAACTTCATTTAATCTTTTCTGCAGCCCATTCATACTCCTTTCAGCCATGTCAACCCGCTTTTCAATTTTAGGAGGGCTTAAAAAATAGATTTTCCACAAAAACTATTCATTAAATAGATTGATCTTTTAAATGTATGCGTTTTCCCATGGAGGCATCAATATTTTAATATTGGATCAGGACAGGTAAGAGGAGGTTCTTTTACCGCCATGCTAAATTGGTATTGTAACTCAAATATAACTAATCTATCCCATATTGAATCGGATATCGAAACAAAAATTGGAATCAGTGGCGGTATCAAGCCACTTTCAGAGTTTCACATCAAAGTAAGAGCACAACAAATTCCCAGAGTGCCTCATGTTTCCTTCTAACAGCCTTCAGCAAAAAACTACACAAGGCCTCATGGGTGTGTGTGACACTTGGAATTGGTCAAAGAGCACAGAAGTTATTTCTTCCGTTTGTGTTACAGCATTCAGCCGGAAACGGATCCAGTCGAGGATAAAGAAGCACTGATGCCTTTGATATGATGCATATTGCAGAAAGTGCTCTCTAGCCTGTGGGCAACAACAACTCTTTGTACAATCCCCTAATTGCTCTATATCTTCTGTTTCTATCTGTGGCAATAACCTTTGATGCATATGTTTTATTTGTGCAACTTAAGGACTTTTCATTTTAGTGAAACTGAATAAGGGATCAGAATCCAAACTGAAGCTCCCGACAGCATCATTGCATGAAGTGCACTGAAGAAAAAGAGATTTCCAGGACCAGAGTGCCTGCCTGCTACCTGAATATTTCATTTCATGCATGCCAAAAGCTCCACACATCCACTCACATTAGAACCCATACATTTTGAACCAATGCACACACACACACACACACACACTCACACACACACACACACACACACACACACTCACACACAATCTAAGAGGGAGCATGCTTGAACACACAAGTACAGGGCTCCCAAGAGCTGATCTGTTCTCGGAGCAGTGATATATATAGAAGTGTAAGGAGGGAAAGAGGGGAAGTAGGTAAGGGGAGGTATGTTATGATTGCAGTGGTTCTAACTAATTAAAGAGGCTCTTGACAGCGAAAGGAAATTGCTGCTGAAGAGGGCAGGACAGCGGAAACCCTCAAGTGGATTTATCGGTGGACTTAGTGGTTGTCATTAGCTAACCATTTTTAATGCAGTTTAACAAGTCCAGAAGTGGGTAATAATATACCCTGTGTAATGAATAAGTGGGTACAGAGAGTGTTTGGATTCATAGCTCTGGGAGGAGACCACCAAAATAAACCCAGTGGATGTTTGTACCCAATTTGAAGACATTTCAACAAGGCTTTCCTGAAAAGTTACATCATGATAATGGGATGGATGGACAGCCCCAAAATATAATACCTCCACTCACAGCGTGTTCCTGCCTAGAGATTTAACACATGTTGCTGGTAATCTGTGGTAATACGCCTCAAAACATACTCAACGTGACTGAATCAATTATTATATCATATATTTGAACTGTTACCACTCTCTGTTCTGACTGCAGTGCTAGCACTATGATACACTTTGAAAGAATAGTAATATTAAAAAATAGAATGAATGAATATGATCATGTGACATAAGTATCAATATAGACAAAGCTAGCTTTTTTTTTTCCTTGAAAAATAATGTCTGCTTGTGCTGGGTTGAGCTCATTAAGATGGGGTTGAGCATTGAAGAATTGTGCACCATACTTGACAACTAGCAGAGGTATGATAATGGTAAGTGTACTCAACATCTTTTTAGCTTTTAAACTTGTTAGATTATCAGTGGCAGTGGCTCAAGGTACGTTACAGGTGCAGAGGTACAGAATCCTTAGAGTTTGGGAATGTGGACATTTTTATTTGGGCACATTATATACGCTGTCTCTCATAGAGTTGGAATACATTTGTTTTCAGACACATTCCTATTTACACACTCAATCATTTCATGAGAAGAGGTAAAACATATATTATTCCAACTTTATGGGCAACAGTGCATTTGGTTAATACGTTGCAACTACAGTATTACCATTATTAAACGTCAATGAGTCACTTTTACTTTATTAATATTAGTTGTAGAATATTTGTGACAAATACCTTGACAGTTTGACTGCTCACAACCCACATCCATTTATTGTGTGTTTGTGAATGCGTATGGTTGCTGCAATTGCAATTGTATGTTTGTGTGAGCGTTCGGGCTCACACCTGGGTTCCCAATGATGGAAGGACCACTGGTACTTTGAAACAAAATATATTTATTTCCGCACAGCCCGTTAACAACGTTCTTGCTGGCTCGTTGCTCTCGTCCGGCGTGGGAGGTAGCGACAGTTCTCCCTCAGGACCCAGTCTACTGCCCCAGAACCAGGTTACGACCATGACTTCAATCAGTGCCTGATTACCTGATCCCGATAAGCTGTCTGGCCTCCGGCTGAGCCACTCCTACCACTCCAGCAGCCGGCGCCCTAACCACACCCCGCTGCCACAGTTTGTTTCTAAACAAAAACCCCTTTTCAAACTTTTGAACACGGTGTGCGTGTAAACTTTTTCCACCAGAATTTCCCCTGCACGCCAGTTTGTTCTATAATTTATGAAGTCAACAAAGGCTGGAGGAAAAGGGTACTTCCTTCCCTAATCAGATAATAGTGACTGCAAAAATGCACCCAGTGAGCTCTGTGTAAGTCCTTATGCTGCCCCTACACTAATGATCCAATCTCCAAAACAGAAGCAAGACCAACAGTACACCATGCACAAACACACACATCTGCTGTCAACACTCACGCTGCATTGCTGTGTAGCTGCAGGCTTGACCTGCATTGAGCTGGATCGCATCTCCAAAAAGGGTAAAAAGTAAGATGGCCTCAGGAAAACAAAAAAGTAAGATAGCCTCAGGAAAACTAAACCAATCCAGCAGGAGAGAAGTTATGACTCCACAAACAGGAAAACAACACACAAGGCTTGACTCAGTGTACGATCCAATTAAAGAGGTACTTTCCATGGAAAACCTGTCAAAAACTGCATCTTTTGATGAGTTAGAAGCTCTGATGGGCACTGCCGACAAACACAAACACTTCCTCAGCTGAATTTGCTGACTGAGTGAGCAGATTTCTTAGAGGAGTCCTGGGTCTTGTTAAAGAGACCTACATGTGGCTGAGTTGAGGTGGTGAGCTCCTGTGCGTGACTTAAAGAAGGAAGTCTCTGCCCACCACCCACTCTGAAAAACAAGGGGGAGGGGGAAGAAAAAGCTCAGGGAAAGTCCCAGTGACGTTTCCCCTCTGCGTCCTCCCATCATCCCTCTGCCTTGTTTCCCTGCATCTCTTTCCTCTTTTACATCCTCTGGTCTCCTCCCTCCTCTCACGTGGCTCCACTGCCTTTACCCCTCCTTCCACCTTTCCTGATTGTATCTAGGACAAGTGGTAGGAGTAGTTATATCAGCATGCTTAATTACCACTACTCTGGCAGTGGGAACCTACAGTCTTTAACACATTTTTCTGCAATTCCTCTCTTTTCTGTTTCGCAATTCTTCGTCTTTCTGTTACTGTCTTCTCTACATCATTCCAGCTCGACAGTCTTCCTTTTTAACAGATTCCTATCACATTTTTGAGTCATTCTTCCTCTGTTCACCCTCGCTCTGCCATCGTTTCTTCCATTCACCCTCCCTTCCCTTATCTCCTCATTCATGCCATCCGCTATTCTGTTTTATCGTCATCTTCCTCCTAAACTGTCCCCCCCACCCTTCCTGTTATTTTCTCTCACTCTGAATACTTTTTCTTTTTTTGTCTACCTCTCTGCATCTCTCTCTGGCATCTCATCAGGGGAGTGTGTGGGCGTCTACAGAAGACTTAGTTAGGGCACGTCTGCTTTTGCGCTCACTGCAAAGACTCCTTTACTTGTTCGGTTTAAACCTTAACTTCTAGAGCTTGCCCTCCATCAACGGTCGTCCTCTTCATCCTCTATCATCATCTCTTCCATCTCCCCTGTTTTTTTTAAGTCTTGTTGTATGAGACGCAACATCCTGACCCTTTTGCTAGGAAACTCTCTCGGTCTGAATGCTCATATTTCCAGTATTACCTTTGAAGCTTGTATGTCAGAGCAAAGTGGGTTTTCCTCTTTACACTCCTTCGGGAACAGTCAACAGAAGGCATCCTGTTAACTTTAATCGTCAGTCATCACCTGTGCCGAGATAACGGCTTTGTTGTGCAAAATACAGGAAAAGGAGATTTTAATTGGCTGTGTTTCGTGCTGTTTTCCACCTGATTAGATGTTAAACTTGACACCGAATGCTCAAGTCTTACGGAGCCAGTTAACACCGTCAGAAACACATGGTTAAAAGATTCTCACCTTAACAGCATTGTGAAAAATAAATTATACGTTTTCAAAAGCAGGACACTATTTGTGATAGTAACCGATTAGGTAATCATCAATAAGTGTTCCCCACAACACATCAGTTAACTGCCCGTGAGCCGTGTTTCCAGTTTAACAGTAACAATCAATTCAGAATCACTTAAAAACACCTGATAATGTTTAGATGCTTAAATAAAATAAACAATTTCAAAAATGTGTCAAACGCTGTGTGCTATACAGTACTTTCCTTTATTTCAATATGAATCCCTTCCTGGAGGAACCAGATATATTAATACATTAACAGGTTCACAATCGAAGTACAATTTATGTTCTTTAGTTACTTATCCCTTTCAGTTCAGGTAAGGTGGGTTTTAAATGTCACCCTCCAGAGAGATACTGAAGGTTTATAAGGTCTTCCAGTTTGGCATTTATCTCAAAGTAACAAGTGGTTTATACTTGAATGTTTCTTTTTATTTAGAGTATAATGCCACTGCCACTGGGCCAAATATAGCTCAAGTAGCTTTGAAGCTCACATTAGGCACTTCACGTCAGTCTCTGTAAAACAGCCTTTCATTAAATACATGAGGTCAGGTTTCTTCTTAAACTCTTCAGATTCATCAAATCACAAGGGTGTCATGCTTCATACGAACAGCAGCTTAAAAAGTATTTAAATGTTCAAAGATGTCCAGACAGACTGCACTGCATTTACTATTTAGTGTCAAATTAAGTCATAAAATATGTTGCTCAGGAACAGACACAACACTATGTTAAAACATGCAGTAAGTTTCAAAAGCTATTTTAGTATTTTAGGTTGGGGAGTTGTATCATGAAACAGCAGAGCAGAGCTCACGCAGGGAAGTGACAAAGTCTGTTCTCGAATACCGCAAAACAACAGAAAGTGGTGGGAAGTGACCCAGATGCAACATGAGATGCATGACTGCCACAAATAAAGCCCAGGCTTAGAAATGCATCACTTCAGTGATTAAAAATGAGGGAGCGATACAACACTGTTCCAGAATCTGACCCCCTAAATCTCTCGCACTTCTTAAAAAAACATGAGGCAAGTGGGGCTGTTTCAGCACCTAGTGTATAAATTATAACGAGACGTTTCATCAGCACAGTATCTAATGAGGCGCTATATGCAGACACAGTGATTAGATACACACATGTTTACACAATGATAAAACAAACGGTACACCATGACACTTGGTGTTGAGTTATCCTGAAGCCAGTTTCAATGACTTAAAAAAGAAGACTACACCACATATGTACATTTTCGAAACACAGAGCACAACACCGTAGGACTGTTCCAAGTTCTTTCACAATAGTCTGATGAAATAATAGTAAAAGGTGTCTTTGGGTACACTTAGGGCTATCCTAAAGCTCTGTGGACCAAACTAATAATTTATTAACTAAGAAAATAACTGTTGGATTCATCCATTATTGAATTAAGCTACAGCCCTTATATGAACATGTGTGTGTACAAAATGTCCTTGCATGTGTTTGGAAAACAGTATGAGTTTTAATTAGAAGAGTGTAATACCTTCTGTGAGACAAAGGAAAGTATTTTCCGACTGGCAGATGACATTTCCAGATCCCTAATCTAAATCTAGAGTTCAGTAAAGTAAAGAGAGTGGATTACAGAGAGTGAGTCATGGGTTGATATTTTCCATAAGGAGCTAAAATGTGAACACACTACCCTTTGATGTTTTCACTACAGGACCTTTAAGCCTGTTAATAAGACCGAAGGAGCCGACTGTAGAAGCAAAACAAATCCTATTAATTTAGTTTAGATCAATATTTTACTACACAGGTTGAAAATTAACCATACAATCAGACTTAGAAATATAAAGATTGTTAGACACTGATGTCATTAGTATTAAAGTCTTAACATAATTTTTGTTCTAATAAATCTCCCCTCTGGCAGTGAAACAGCCTAATATGAATCTTACATTAGAGGACGCTGCTGCCCTCTGCTGGAGCTAAGAAGACAAAATAAAATGGTAGTCATTTTTATCTAAGAATGATGAAAAAAGAGGAAGCAAATAAAGCTTGGAATTATTTTTAACGTATTCCTGAAGGATTTCCACATAGTTTTTCTCAGAGGAAAGTCTATCTTTAACATTGATATCAGGTTAAAAAAGTGCTTTACCAACAGGCAGATTTCCTTTCCCACTCTTCCTTTTCATGTAAATGAAGAACTGACTGCAGGCCTGCACTCCCTTTCCTCCAGCAGCAGCTTATATCCATAATAATAGAGAGGACAGTGTACCGGTGCTGTTGCAAATGCATAGCCCATCCGGATTACTGCAAACGTTAGCAATTTCCCCCCATTTTCCCACAGTCACGAACAACCCCCGTGCTCACCCTTGCTGGCTTCATACTAGGTCTGAATATCAAACACTACTGTGGTGCTACATAATTCAAATAGCTAACCTTTATTATTCTGGGGTAATGTTTTTCTGCCTTGCAGTCAAGACTACTCATGAGATTACAGGGAGAATGGAAACTGGAAAATGACCAAGATTATAAATTGAAGATTAGATCAGGAACCGGCGTTTAGCACCTTCGAAAAGGAAATTATTTTGTGCATCAATTAGGGTGGGGTGAAACCTGACCAATAAATACTGAAACAAGAGCTAAATAAGACCATTAAAACCAATAATAGTTACATTTTGTTTCTATGTGTATGTTGATGGCTGCATACTAAGACTGCATACTAAAAACATATTTCAAATATCAGTTATAAAACCTTCTTGATCCGAAATGTACTTTGCATTTGTACCCTTCCACAAGATGGCAATACAAATCTCACCAGATCTAACTTTACCCTGCCAAACAATACACATGCCTAAATGTCATCCCAAGAACACGCCCAATCTCTGTCCTTCAAAATCCAAACACAACCTTTAGTTTGTGGAAAAATCTCCCCCTCAGCTTCCCCACGTCACTCCGACTGGACATGCAGTGACGATGGTGAATCTCATTAAAAATGAATAGACGTGTCAAGCTGGACTAAAACGCTACGGAAATCTGCACTGCATCTCCTCCATCATTCTGCCCTTTTTCTTCAAAAGCCAGCCAGAACGTCTTTGAATGCTCTAATGAAATTTGGTTTGAGCTGCAGGGCAGCCGAGACGCAGGCGAGAGGAAAGTGCAAAATACTACAGAGCAGTGACGGGGTGGGGTAAAATGCGAGAGTGAGTCAAAGCCATAAAAAAATAAAAGAACTAAAAGAACCAAAACTACAGGAGTCGGTCTTTCTGAGAGGACCTCTTACGTTAAACATGGTCGTCTTTTTCACTGTGAACATAAACAGTTCCAATTTAATTATATTTGGTAAGATTTGTGGGTATAACAGCTTCATTCTTAACTCTTATTGTTGTAGCTACTTGCGTGACAAGTATCAAATTTATGTGGTACTTTTTTTTCCTGCTGGTTCTTTATGGGCCTCCATAGTTTATGATACAATTATGAGGGTCCACTCCCAGATGATACATTTTATAGTTTGCCCAATGTCTTTATCTTAATTTATGACAGACATTACTCATTACTGGATCACAGTATCCTAATGGCACACTTAAATGGGCAGAAATGAACTGACAGTGGCAGGTCATTGCAGACGGTTGGCTCAGGCACCCCCCACACTGATGGTCTGAAATGTCTATAAAGCGTTATGAGCTGCCCTCCCTCTTTGCTTTTAATTGTGCACCATGAAGTATATTGAACAGCTTGACAATTAGCTGGAAATGGGTTGACACTGCAAGGCTGTAATGCTCATTTTACACTCAAATGTCAATAGAAAACGATCATTAACATGACAAATTACATCTCTGTGCTTCTAGATTAGACTGCTGCCAGCACAGTCCCTTGTGGTGCTGCTTCACTGCTCACATGAAAATGCCCCCCCCCACCTTGTCTTGTGGTTAGATTTAAATGTTTGTCAGCCCATTATAAGATGAGAGTAAAAACCTATGTCAGGTGATCCATTTTACGCCAAACATTTGAGAAAATGGTAGATACTACCCTTTGACGTTAACATTTAGCATTTTAACAAAATGATCAAAAAGTATGCCTTTCAATTGGGACAGAGAGCAAAACCCTCCAAGCCTCACATGTTTAACCGACCTGGCACACACTTACATCAGTGTCACTTAGTCTTTATTTCCTGTCACTGATACAGGAGTTCCGGACAGTCAGACTCTCTGCAGCAGGCAGGCCAAAACATTAAGTGCCCCTCACCCCGGGATCGGCTCACTTCCAGCTCTTTACTTTGTGACCCACTTTTTTGACAGCAGCTCTGTTAAAACTTTCAGAAGCAATGAGTGCTTCCCTTTTTGGGCAACA
Organism: Eleginops maclovinus; assembly: GCF_036324505.1. Lineage (NCBI taxonomy): Eukaryota > Metazoa > Chordata > Actinopteri > Perciformes > Eleginopidae > Eleginops > Eleginops maclovinus. Next base: position 11,618,717 of record NC_086361.1, read on the forward strand.
AGGTCAAAAAAGTGGGGCAGAAAACCATAAAATCACTGCCTCAACATGATTGAAAGCACTGATTTGTTCTCAAGTGAATAAGAATTTTATATTAGTTAGCTTTTTTATACCGTTTCCTGTCTTGCAAGTAGCATTTCACATTGAATTCACTTCACTACAGCAGAATCAACTACCATAGCCTAGACAAGATCAGATATCCAACATTGTACTATTTTACTCAGCTTCTTGTTTAAAGATCTGTTTTCATAAAATGATAAAGCATTTAAGGAAGCACGGTTATAAAAATGTCTTTTTGGGATTTGAGAGCTTACATTATATACTCAAGGCTTGACTTAATGACAGAAGTAGAGTAAAGTCTTCTATAAAAGTGTTTGTATCAAGAAGCGCATTAAAACGATCCCTAAATTGTCTTGCTGTTCAGGTTTTTTTCTGCAACCTTTTTATGATTGTAATGCATGTCAGAGAACAGGGTGTACTAAAAAATGTATCTTAAATAAGATGTTCTCCTTCACAGCCTCACCTTTCGTTTAAATGTGTTCATTTGGTTGATAAAAAATATGATGGCGACGGCTGAAATGTCAAACTAACAGTAATCCACAGTGTATATACAGTGGTCTGATCCCACATTTGAGACACTATAAACTCAGTTCTTTAAGAAACCAAGACAAATAGGAAAAACAAGACAGAAGACTAAGGCTATTTTGTCAATATGATGTATTGTTGCTCACCTCAGCACCATGGGACAGACTCCTTTTCCTGAAGGCCGGAGAGGGCTCGGCTGATCGTAGAGGCATCAGACCGCCGTTCTTCAACTGCTCCCCTGAGGGTGACTTTGGTACAGTCCACACAGGAGCACCATCTGAAAAACGACAAGGTCAGTTAATAACAGAGTTTACAACAGTGAGAAGGAGACAAATAGGGTTTACTGAGATCTGATGTTTGTATAAATATTTGATTCTGGGTTAGGTGAAATTGATAAGAATAAAAGGTACTAGGAAGACCACTGATATCACACTCTAACAAACTCTGACAGGTTCCCATAAATGAAACTGTGTTATTGAAAGATGCTACAGCTCAAAATACTGCGTCTCTGTTAAAATGTATTATTTGTTCATTGTTTCCTTGCCTGTTGTACTGCCTTAACTAAAATCATATACAGAAAAGATGATTCATTTAGACTCCAAGCCAAAAATAATAATGTCCTGTACCATCCATCTCGTGCTGTAACTGAGCTTTGAAACAACTTCAGGTATTTTAAAGCCATTTAAAAATAAAAACATTATCTGAGAGTACATAACCCGTCTTCACATACAGAGGATGAACTGTCAGAGGGGATAACTCAACTTTTTGAGGCTCAGTTTGCACTGATAAGCCCCTTTAAATGTGTTTCAGTCAGTGTTGTAGCTATATGCTAACCTCAGCATGCTAACCTGCTCAGAATGACAATGCTAACGTGCTACAGTTATGTGTACCAGATTAATTGCTAAATAAAGAATGAGGAAGAAAGAAAACTTGAATATCAAGCAGAAATACACTGTCCCACATCTAGCAAACGCAAATTTAAGCTACAATCAAATACAAAAATATATTTGTAGTAGTGATAAAAGTAAATGACAAAGAAAACCCAAACACAGGAAGACAGAGAGCAGGGTCTGAGATACTTTCTTAGAAAGCCTCCGTACTGGATATCTGTTCAACATCCTAAAAAACGTTTATTTTTCAACTGTTGCACTAAACCTATTTTGCAACTACTATAAACAGATTCGTCAGAATCTGAAAAAACATTAAAAAAACTGTAACCAAGCTACAAGCTTTGTCATTTAAAAGCTTCTTGTATTCATCTTAGATCAATTTCAAACTAGTAATGGAGCGGTAGCACAGGCCTCAATGCCCAAATTGGGTTAAAAGTCTAATGTTCCAAGAGGCCGTTCTTTGATATCCATTAGTGAGAAGCAAGGTGCACTGACACAGGTTGACATGCTGGAGAGCCTGAGGCGAGTCTGTTTCGACCAAATGAGCAGAAAAAGCCCTCAGGACGGGTCTCTGCTTCGGTCAACTGACAGCTTATCTGACTGGAACCGAAAAAGTATTAAGAGTGAACCTCCTCCAGCTGGCCTCCTGTCCAATGGAGACATGAGCAGGTGTGGCTCTGCCCGAAGGCGAGTGAAATGTGAGGGTTGTACACATTGAGAAATTGATTCTTTAAAAACATAAGGTTATTCTCAAGACATTTGGGGTTCAGAATTTATTTTATCCAAATATTTTAGATTAAATATTCTCAAAATAGATGTGTGTGTGCAAGTAGCTAGTTTACAGATACATCTACTGGTACTGTCTCTGAGATGTCACAATGTAGCAAGGGAAGTAGAAACACTAAGTGAGCAGGGGGTTGTCAGGGCCATTGGATAGAGGCATGCAGGTGAATCAAAAGGCTGTCGCAACTCAATCAGTGGAAAGACAAACATTCATGCAGTTTCCAATACTTTCCATTTTTGATTGATTCAGATATTGTGACGCTCTCCCATGGGATTCTTATGTTACATGTTCCCCTTGTGCGCTCCAGTATCTGCTCTGGGTTTTATGATGTTGTGCTGCAAGGGGTCTTCTTGGCAAGGTAAATTTCCTTTATGGATTGTAATGTCCTTAAAGGAAAATGTACTGCGTGTGGGGTAAAAGAGACAAAGGGTTGGGCTTCAAGCAGCTCGTTGCAGTGACAGAGGGAAGCTAGAGTGAGCAGCAAAGATCCTGTGTGATCAGCTGATAATATGCTGTCTGGTTTGTGACTGGCAGGTTTTTGGTGGGAGTTCGCAAAGATCCTTCAAGTTCCTTGACTGTCTTTATGTTAACTACAGCTGACTCAGAAAAGCTGCTCCTGTTGTGTAGTAATAGGAGCCTGGAGGGACAAACGTGCCAGCCAAACTCTGTCCAACCTCATGCTCGGCTCTCTACCACAGAGTCAGTTGCCCATGCAGTGGCAAAGCTTCCCTGCGTGGGTGTAACAGAACCATTCAACCACCAAACCGACCAGACAGTCACTCCTTTATCAGCTACATCAAATCTGGATGCTGCTCATGCCGGTGAGCCTCAAAACCCATCACTTGACAAAACCGAGGATCCTAACAAAAAAACTCCTCACTGAGGTGTGGGGGGTACATGCCGGAAGCGAGGAGCAGCTGGACCCCCACAGGAGTTATCAGCCAGGCAGCGGAAGGAAAGAGGTTTGTACTTGCGGCCCGGTGGTCCCATTCCACACCACCCCCTGTCTGATGAACAGGTACAGGGCAGCGTGACTGTTGGCGCAAAGAGAAGACCAACAAATTGTGAGGATGGGTAGATTGGCGAGGGATCCGGCACCCAACCAACCCAGACCCAAAAAAAGATACTCCCAAAGTCATACAGTAGATAGAGTTTGACCAGACTTTCTTTGCTTAAATACTCCACCAAAAATAAATGTACCTGTAGGGCTTACAAGACAGCAGCTGTCATAGGTTTGGATTTACAGCAGTAACAATGGATTCTAGTCAGGAGCCGTGTGAGATTAGGGAAACTAGCAAATACATACATTTCCCTAGTCTAATCCTCCAGCATTTCCTGGGAGAGTTCAAAGGGTTACTTTATCCAGATGGGACTTCATCCTCTACTGATCTTGCCAAAGGTTGTACTCCAAGTTGGAGGTAATTGTAACACCTCCCTAGAGAGGTGTCTAGGAAGCATTCAAATTGGATGCCCGGACAGTCTGATATGACTCTTTTCAATTAGAAGGCGCAATAGTGCTACACTGAGTTTTTGGGGGATGTCAAAGCTTCTCTACATCAAAATTTCCAAAGGCATCTTCATACCAAAAGTAGGGTAAATTATCATACGGCAGCACGAGTTGAGACACAAATGCATTCAAGCTTCATCAATGACGACAGGTGGGAAAATGCCAGAAAGAACGGGAGTTCCTGGTGAGTTCACAACACACGTTAAATTAATTCATGGCTAGCCATCTGTCAGTGGGTACACAACCTTTTTGCAGTGAATAAACCACAGAAACTCAGTATAATCTACTTCTTCAGTACACAGGTTAAGAAAATCTAAATAATGGAATGGGATGGTTTTGTCCAAGAAATGGAATATGCTGCAGATGTTTGTGAAAGTTTTATGGAGTTAATTACGGATGGCCATTGGGATCCATTGTAACTGCAGTGAATCCAAACTGACTACATCTGCCGTCTCTCAAAAAAGGAGCAAGAAACACATTAAGAGCCACCTTTCAGGCCTACAGGTAGTGAATGTTCAGGGCTCAACAGATTTTTAGTGAACTTTGAATCATACCTACTCAAAGAAAAGGGTATACTGGTGGGTCTACCTTCCACCTTTGGAAGCTATTTCCTAATCCTTATCCTTGGTATAAAGCCAATAGAACCACCCTTAGGCTGAAATTGTTTAAATTGAAACAACTTTATTGGATCCATAGTGATCTGGCACAGAGAGGGTTAAACATGGCAGAGGTCTGACATTTTAGGCACCAGTGTGGATTCCTTTGGCAAAGAACTAATCCTTTGAGAAGATTTAAAACTGCATAGTATTAGTCAATATCATTAAGTCATCATTCACACGTAAACTCTTTTTCTTCTAACATGCATATGGGGAATCAACCTAGAAGGCTTTCAAGGATTATGTAAATAATAGTGACAGTAAAATCAGAACATACACACTTCACATTCATGCTTGTACTTGGCACTACCGTTTTAAGGAACTATTGGTATTTCAATGCAGTTGACAACATTGAAGACACACAATGAACTGAAAAGAGGCACAGAACAAGACCAACAACTGTAAACGGAATAAAATAACACAATTCAACACACATGAATGCAGCATTCAACAACATTTACTACAAACATTGAAGTTCATGGTACCCATCAGGCACTGACAAGAGCCACAGTCCAGTTGCCCTGGAAAGCCCTTGCCAGTGGGGCTGGGCTCTGGAGGAGGGGTCTGGAAAAGCAAAAGGGATGGGGGAGATGGAGGGGTCGGGGGCTCCAGTAGCAGCACTGGAACAGGGCCGAAGGCGGACTCACCGGAGGGGGCTCCGTGGGTGGCGTAGTCGCACTGGGTGCCTTGGGACTGAAGCGGTGGCTGGCTGTGGCTCTGGGTCTTTTGGAGGATGTTCAGGCACTCTCCCAGGCAGCTGAGTGTGGCGGCTGAAGTGGCTTTGAGTAGCAGCAGGTCCTGGTCCAGACAGGAGAGAGGCCCCCGGGTGGGTAGAGAGTCTATGGTCTGGACCAGGTTCTTCTGTTGGCCCTCTGCTTGGGACATCACCTGGGAGGGGGGGAAAGCAGAGTTAACAATAAATGAAAGAAACCAGACCTTTAACTTTATCTGTAGATTATGAGGATTTACCCTTTAATGATATTGGCTATTTTTGTGTATTTTAACGTATTAACTTTAAAGGTGCCATAGAAAGCATCTATCTGGTATTTTAAATGGTTCTCTGATGTCTACAAAGAAGGTATATAACTTTGGTTGATCCAAAAAATGTCCAGATGCGGTTTTACAGGCCCATTTACAACCCTATGATTTGGTCCTAAAATGAAACAGCTGAATTGCCTTATTTTGGGGCTCATTTAAATAATTATGACGAGCTCTGCTCTGATTGGCTGGTTTACAAGGAGCAATCCATTGCTGCCTCAGAGCCCACAGAAGTAAGTGAAGTTTGCAAAACTGTGAGAGATGAACCATGGAGTCTATTGGCATCCAACCTTACATGTTTGAGACTTTATCGGAGGAGGAAACCGATGAATTTGAAGAACAGCCAGCTGGTCGGAGATTGGAGAGCAACGTTACGGAGTGGTAAGTGTTAGTGTTAGTGTTTCCAGCAGCTGGTGTATGCATGTTGGGGCTGGACTACCGTGTGTGACGTAACACCAGGGATTGTTGTAATTCGCCCGCTTTCCCGCTGTGATATGCATATTCATGATTTGCACGTGAAGGAGGAAACAATGGTGGTTGAGGTTCACGGTATGTCAGTTCAATGAACAGAACTCTCCTTATTCAACTATGCAAAAGTAAATACAGTTTTCCATTCTATGGCACCTTTAAAGAACAAGAACTTCAGTGTGTAATTTTATAAGTCGGCATTTTCAAAAGCTGGTGGGTTTTATATTTTCCTCATTCCCCTTTTAATTATCCAATAAAAGATCATAACCCAACACAAATATAGTTTAAACCACCTCCATATAAACCTTTCACCACCTCATACATTGATACGGTTTTATTTGTGCGTAGGATGTGACACAACTTCTAATAGTGTCACCTCTGTCACCTTGACAGCTGAAACTCTTTAAACTAAAAATCTCTTCCCTGTGCTCCCAGAGAACCTTTCTTACTGAGAATTGTATCTTTATGACTCACCTATTAAGAGTCTAAATGTATCACAAAAGGAAGAAGACAAAGTTGGTTCTCGTTAGCGGGTAATAAGCTTCTCTCGGGGCTAATGAATCAGTGTTGTTTATCAGCCTGGAAATGTTGTATTCATTAATATTGTATGGTTTCACAAACACTCTTCCTCGGCACACACTTCAATAGCACATCTGTCTTCCTGCATCAGTACACAGAGCTATTTCGGAGAGACTGGGAGCTGTTGCAGTGAGGTTATTTGTGCAATAGACATTCATGTAAAGGAATTTAAAAACAAATAAAAAGCACAGAGCTTGTCCTACAACACTATCAGCTAATTACTCAGATAGGATATTGAATTCCTCAGGCAGTTGGAACTCAAATTGTTGTCTCCAATGGTTGTTATAAATAGATTACCATTCTTCAGAATGCCAATACCATATACTTACAGAGCGCTTGAATTAAGGAAAGCCTTCATTTCACTAAGGCATTTCATGTGCCCCTTCATAATAAGCATATTGTACAACACTGCTTAAATTCATAAAGAGTTGGATATCTAATAACTGATTGTCCTTCTTTAATATGTACTGTTGACATATCATAGCTAATGAATTTCATGCCTGGGTGATACAATAATCCAATCAATCAATCTGTTGAACGTTTTTCCAAAGTGATACGGGCAAAAAGAACCCATAAGACTAAAGGAGTTTTAAATGATTGAGAAAGAAACAGCACACAGGTTAGTCTTAAAACACTAAGGGAAACTGATAGACAGCAGAGGGGGTTGATTATCCTCCTCGGTGAAGTTTTTCGGGAGTTGCTTTTCATGTTGAGTCTAAATGATGAGTGTCTAACACAACATAGATATATTTCGGGTAGTGCTTTATAAATAAAGAGACATCGATTAATACTGAAGTTATAAGATAACTGAAGCAAAGCTGCAAAACTGTCCATTTCACTATATTGTTCAGTACAGTATTGTGCAAGATGCAAATGCAGACAGAAAACTACAAGTTTAACTGCATCAGCGGTGTACTAGTAACAACACAAATCAGGGCTGCAAGTTTTTGAGCAAATGTGTTGCTATGCAACCTTGACAAAAAAAAAAAAGATACAGAGTTTAGACTGGGTTTGATGATGTAGAGTCAAATGCAGTCACCTTCCTTAATATAAGTCAACATGAGATTTTTACACATACATGATAAGGAAAACGATGATAAGACGTGTGCCAAGAGAGACGCATAAAGAGGATATGAAACAGAGTTCTTTTTGCCAAACTGTCAGAAGGTGAACATCAGAAGTACATCCTAACCTCATGTGGGCTAGAGGGTCAACATGAGGGTAACAGCTGCCTTCAAGTAAAAATCAACTACACATGCATTAAATATGAATCAGTGTTTCCCACACCTTCATTTATTTTTGTTGGCGTGTCACATTATCGACACTGACTGCCACATATTGATTTCTGCTCTTTTTATTTTACTATTTTAAATAAGTCCGATCTTTTGTAATGTAGAGCTGCAAGAAACACATTGATTTGCTCAGCCCTTCCTTGCCCCTCGGTCTCTCTCTCACACAAACACATTGACAACAGACCACTCAGTAAATAGCTTCTCCTGTCCATGCACACTCTGAATTCAACATGTTCATAAGCTGGAAGAAGAACTTTGGTTGGCAGGCCATTCCTGAATGTAATCAATCAGGAGCTCTCAAATCGTTACACCTCTGCAGAAATGTCTCCAAAATGGATTTATCCAAGTTAACTTACACAAACCTGTCATTATTGGAGACACTACTCTTTAATTAGGTTAATCACACAGGTCTAAGATAACGCAAGAATACAGCCGTGTTGTCAAAGTTAGCACACCATAGCTGCTATTACACAGCACACAAGCACTTCCTCAAACCTGTTATTCCAGATATACCAACAAAAACTAGCTCATGAATATAACTGATAAAAGACACTAATTCAAACGTTAATTTAAAAAAAACTAAGCATACATATTTAAATCATTTTGATCTCTAGATTTCAATAAATACATATTTTTTGTTATCATTTGGTTTTTGCAGGTTACATGTTAGACCTGGCAGCTGACATGTGCTACAAGGCTAAATCAGGGGGTTTACAGTAATGGCAGCTCTCCCCACCAATCATACACTCTCTCTCTGACACACACAAACACACACACACCTCTCTGGAGCCAACAGGACCAGTGATGCTTCCAGAAATAGCCTAACCCCAGTGATCCAGCTCTGCTGCTGCTGCAGTGCCCAGTGGTGCTGCTGCACTGAGAGTTGAGGCATTTGATGAGTTCACATCAGCCGTGACAGGCTGGCTGAGGAGAGACGGTAATGTGGTCTGACTCCCACCGTCACACAGCCAGTGGAAAGACAGATGCATGCATGGATGGTCAGATGGATGGGAGGTGACAGCATGATAATAGCCTGAACATTCAAACCAGGACTTCATGAAATACTGAATCTAAAATGCTGCATGTGTATTTAAAACAAATATTCCAACATTACAATTCTCAGGATTGCAACTGAAAAGAATATATGGTTCCTTGTTTTGATGACTTACTCGTATACCTGCAAAAATAATACAGAATATCTGTGTAATTTGATTACTGTTTTAATTAATTCAGATTTCAACATACTATGCCTAATATATGGCAGTAGGTACAGCATATATATAATGATGTTACTGTTGGTAAGATGGAAATACAAAACATGCTAATTTGAATGACAATGTAATAAGGAAATAGGTTGAAGCCTAACAACACAAATGTACCTGAAACCAAATAACCATGGATCATCGCTTGCCATCCAAGCTTTAGTGTCAATTCACTGCAATCACACTTCCATTTTCAATTTTCAACCATAAGCATGGATTTGTACTCTCTACCATCCATCCCACATGTCATACACAAAGGATTAATTAAACAGTAAGGGATGAGTAAAAAAAACAGCATATGCATAGAGGGGTAACTGACGCAGAGGGTTCTAGATAAAACAAAAGCTAAATAGTTAAAACTGGATGGAAGAAATGGAAAATAACATGGTTCCTATGTTAATTGACCAGTGTTGTAACATCTAGGCTATGTTATGAGCTTCTGCATGGATTGGAGACAAACTCATGATCTGTAACACAAACTCGCCCCGACAGCCTCTCATTCCTTCCTGAATTGCATGATATTGTCTTGATACAAAACAACAAAAACACTCATCAAGTTTGAGTTTCTCACAAAGCGTTCTATTAGGTCTGATAAAACTTGCGTTATTGACTTGTGGCCATTACTAGGGAAATGGAGAAATAGAAATGGACATTTTGCAGGGCCTTTGAGCCAGGTGAGCAGTTGAAACTGTAATCCTATGAGACAATCATGAACAGGCACAACTCTAACTCTGTGCTGCTGCACTGCATGTGTGAGCCTCCTGCCGGATGCGAGGATGGTTCAGTGAGCGCTGGCGGGTCAACATGGCAGAGCCGAGGAGGCAGATCATGTGGAGGTTCACTGAGGCGCAAAGACTTGTTCCCACCATGAGTGTTTGAAAGAGAGCCAATGTTGTGCGCATCTGTACCTGGGTAGGGGAATCAAACGCAAAAGTATCAAGACTGGTATGAATATTATCAGCAATAGTGGCCATAAAATAAATGGGATGTACGCAACACCATCACCAATGACGGTGTTTAACCATAAATCCACTGATAAATCAGCTCGGGGCAGCTTTCTGGTCTCTACCGTGTACCGTGGTGCATAAATAATGGAGCAAGCACACTCCTTTACTGTCGATACCAGCCTCCCCTGGCCCTGCGCCAAACCTGTCAGACAAGTTTATGAGCCCGTTATGGATAAAAGGAAAGAGAGCAACAAACGACATGAGGAGGGAGGGAAGCGGAGAAGGAACTGTGGAGAGAGAAGCTAAATGACGGCAGATATGAATCAGGTCAAAGGAAGCAGCAACCCAGTTCTTCTGTAAAAGTAGAAATGAATCACACATCACAGAGGGCCTTGTTTTCTCCGCCTGTAGAGAAAACACAAGCACCAAAGGAATGTTTGTTTTGCTTAATGATCACACCATCTGCTCAGTATTTACTCAAGCTTTCCCGGGTTCACTTGAGACAGACTCTTCTCCGGAGAGGTGAGAAAGTACTCTCCACTCATGACTCTCTTTCTGTCAGTGAATCACTTAGGCAAGATATTGTTAGCGAGAGCGGGCAAACACACAGTGTGGTGCATATGAATGGGAATTTAACAACTTGAAGCCAGCCAGGTCTTCAATGAGCAAGAAAGGCATGAAAGAAAGATCTTTGCATGAAATATTGATGCGACTCCAACGGCGTCATCCGAATGACAAGCCGAGGAAGCAGATGAAGCGGAGAGGTAAATGCCAAGTTTTAAAAACAGTTTTTTCTGATGGTGTTGTCATCTGCTCACATATTGTTCCAGGTTTATGAAAAGGGGACACTAAAGTACTCAGATCCTTCTGTGAGGTCTCAATTAAAATTATTAGGCAAGCTGTACTTTTTACAATAGACAAAAAATGTGAAATTTATCTAAATAAGAAGCTAAACATGCACTGCTTGCAGCTTTTCAAGGGTGAACATTAGCTTTTTTTCCTTGTTTTACATACATTTGAAGCTGGATATCTATTAATGCATGTACCTCCTTTAGGTACACATTTTTGGCTCACTCGTGATGGGCAGTTTTATATTATAGACGGATACATTAGCAAGATATGAAAACAGACAACAAATTAATTGATAATGTAAAAGAAAATGTGTTTTGCATTTTGTAAATAAAACACCAACATGTTCTATTTGATATAGCTAACATACCTAATTTCAAATCGAACAAAACAGCTGAACTTCAGTAGTTTAGAATAACATTCGTCCTCTTATAGCTGTTTTTGGTCTCCATCAGCTCCTGAGAGGCCATTTAGCTGCAAACTGCTCAACTATATTGAACAGCTATCGGCTTTTTGTTGCAGTTAGACTGAATCAAAACAGAGTTAGCTATGAAGTCAAATGAGCTGAATGAAATTGAAGGTGAGCTGTGGAGTCCAAAAAGTACAATTTGTCACTGCTTCTGTCTTTGACAACGTTCACCTACACATCATTATTCAAACTGTTTGAAATGTAACTTTGTTGTTAAAATAAGTTTTACATATGTATTTTTGATCCACATTTGTTTTCCGTTTCAAACCGCTGAACCTGCAAACACAAACCGCTTTCTGTGCAGGGATCGCTGTGCATCCTTGTGTGGGTTTTTTGAGACTCCCCTGACGATCACCCGATTCGTATTTGTAATGTTTTCTATCTCTAGCCAATCAGATGTCTTCTCCTTTCTAAGCCAATCACATGAGCGCGCCCCCACGAGGGTAAGATTTCTTGCGTTCATGACGTAGCGCTTCGTATACGCATTTTGCGCTGTCCAGAGCAGACAGGTCAACTTCAATATGGCGTCTAGGCTAGCGCAAGTGTAAGTTTCTCTGCGTGAATGATTAAATATGTTTTAGGTATGAATTATTGTGACGTGTTAGTGATGTGTTGCTGTTAGCATGGAAGTAATATGGGTGGCAAGTTATGCTAATGCATTAATAAGGTACCATTAGGACTACCTACCTACCTTATTAGCTTAAATAGCTAATATTAGCCATAAATGTCTTTAATTCTTTCATTCTCTTTTTTAGGGACAGTTTAGCAAGAATGAATCCAAAATTTCCTGCTCAAATTATTATTCAAAATATATTCCATTGTGTTTAATGATGGAGTGGAATTGAACATTTAGAGCAGACGTTAAATAGGGTTAACCAGTTAAGGTCCTAGGTAGTCTATTAGCATTATAAAGCTAACTTGCCACCCATATTACTTCCATGCTAACAATAACACATCACTAACGTAACAGTAATTCATACCTAAAAAATATTTCATCATACACGCAGAGAAACTTATCACTTACACTTGTGTTAGACGCCATGTTGAAGTTGACCTGTCTGCCCCGGACAGTGCAAAATGCGTATATGAAGCGCTACGTCATGAACGCAAGAAATCTTACGCTCGCGGGGGCGTGCTCATGTGATTGGCTTAGAAAGGAGGAGACATCTGATTGGCTATACACCGATTCGGCGAAGTGACCGGAAGTAGAGCGGCCGCCATTGATGCGGTGTGCGTGCGGTGTGTATTTCGCGGTATTTCCATAGACAGTAAAAGGGATATTTCGCTGGATTTGTGAACGAGATTTGTGAAAAGCAATAATTATGCCCAGGCAGTCTGGAAGGGCGTGTGCCGTCATCGGCTGCTTCAATAACAGCCAAAAGCTGTTATTGAAGCAGCCGATGTGATGTGTTTTTGATGTGATTTTCAAACTCTGACCAGGCCCTTCACATGGACCCTGTAGGTTTTCTATTGAGTCAGGTAAGACATTTTGTAAGGTAGACTTATTCCATGCACAGATCTGGTCTGTACAAGACATTCCAGTCAAACCATGTTTGACTGCCTCCTTGACTTTATACAGTAGTGCTGCAGCGTGGCTGCAGCAGCTTCCTCTGCCAGCCATGCAGTCACACTTCACATTCTCAACATGCCCCCCATCTCTCACTGTAACTTCCACAGTGTGGTGGCTGTGGATGGCCTCACCGATCCTTTCAGTATGACATGGTCGTCCAAAAAGCAATGTAGTATTTGCCCGACCCATCCAGAGCTCAGGTAGTTTTGACCTTCTATCAGTGACCTGTAGTTTTTGTTTTGTTGGTCATCACTGGCCAGCCGAAGAATAAAATACTCCTGAATATCTAAAACGAAGCAAAAAAGTGTTTTTGTTTTTGATCACGTCGCAGCCATATCATGTTAATGAAATGTCATGTAAGCTTGCGTTAGCATGTTAGCTACAACAAACGTCAACACATAGCGATGTGTGTTGACAGTCTATTTTCTTGCTGTATCCTATTTTAATATGTCATACTTATTGCTGAAACAAGTATTTAATTCCAACATTAATAATTACATTATTTTTTAATCACGTGGGCTGTCCTTAAAGATTAAATGCTAGTTAGCATGCTAAGGTCAGTAAGTCAATTCAACGGAAGCTAGCTGTGTTTACATCTCCTTCTACTTTCCGTTTACTAATATTTAATTATATTAATTCATGAATTAATATCAGTAATTTCAGATACCTTCATCAGTAACTGGAGGCCACTGTCTGACATCGTCCAACCAAGTAACTTTATTCATTTGGGGTTATGGTTATCTTGCTATTATTGATAGCATCAATGACTGTTGAATGGATAATGAGTGTAATGATTGAGCACGCACACCGCAGCAATGGCCCCATCGCTAGATGGCGACATACACAAATCGCTCACCGAATCGGTGTATAGATGGAAAACATTACAAGTACGAATCGGGTGTCTCTCATTGGAGTCTCAAAAAACCCACACACGAATGCACAGAGAGCGGTTTGTGTATGCAGGTTCAGCGGTTTGAAACGGAAAACACATATGTGTGGATCAAAAATACGTATGTAAAACTATTTTTTGTATTTGGATTTTATTTACATGTGTGAGTGCTTTTGCGGATCTTGAAATACAAGTGGGAATCCTTCTGTGTGCATTTGCGTATTATGAGACTGATCTGACCCCATATTTGTTCATGGTGGCCTCCATGAAGTCTTCCCATTCAGCTTCAGATTTGTGTACTCTGCGCCAACACTTTACATGAACAGTTGTGTTTTACATTTAGAAAGCCTCTTGTCTCTCCTTGTCTACGTTTCTTGCTCCTTCCTTTCTGCCAAGCCATCTTATTTCCATAATTCAGTGGCAAGATGCATGGCTGCCTGGCAACGATTCAAAGAGCACATTTCATCTCTAAACTAAAGGGAGAAATCAAAGATACTGCAGCTAATATCTCCAAAGTTCTCCAGCTGGGTATAAAATCATGTATTCATCATGTTTTATCATTTACTCTTCGAAAACCAACTTCAGGCCTAATCTATGTCATTAATCACTATATACTAAATGCAGAAAGGCTATTAAGAAGGGACAGAAACAACTTTCTTCTCCTGAAAGATAAGCAGAGAGTGAAGCTGGGCTGAGAGTATGGAGATGTGGCAAATGAGGAAGGAGTGGTCACTACAACTGGCAGGTCTGTTAACTAAGGCGAGGAGAATTAATGAGGATTTAAACTTCAAACCAGAAACTGATTGGAAACTTAAAGTAGAGGGATTTTAATTAACTCAGGACGTGCTTGCAGGTCTGTGATTTTAAGCTCTTGTGGAAATAGTAGTGAAATCAAAATGTATACATTTAGGGATTAGCAGGACAATGTGAATGAGCATACTAAAATATCCATATTGGCCACTCGCTGGCACAATCTTCTTTGCACACATGGACACTTAAACATCTCATATGTTGATGAGTTCACACACTGACCCTGATTCAACAACAACCGCTCCACTGGCTCTTCCCTCTGTCAACAGCCATGTTAATCAGTATAGATATATACCATAAAAATGCCAACAGAGCTGAATTTAGAGTGAAGATGGAGCACACTGCAGTCAGTGTCAAGGCTGCCAGGAAGCCAGAAATATCTGCTGAACTCACTGCACCAGTGTCCCTGATCTGTAGAGGCTCTGAAGGCCGCGCAAAATACAAATGATCAGAATAGACGAGCTCAATCAGTTTTAGAATTTGTATGGGAACATTTCTGGATTGCATCATCCCTATTAAAAAGAACCTAAGTGAGGTGCTTTTTAATAAAATGAGCTCCATTATGTTGATACCTTTTTGCATGATTATTGGAGGAAAACCTGAGTTGTGTTAAAGGAGGGTAACCTTTTGTTACAACCAACAAGCGGCAAACAGAGTGTTAGCTAATCAGAGGCAGAGCATGGCAGTTCATTTTGCATTAATGGTAGCTATGTGTTACTGTTTGTTGCAGAGCAAAGGGCCTTCTGTACAATTAGCCTAAGTTTGGTGTGCTGCTGTGAAAGATATGATTGTGCAGTAGTTCCCACAGAAGGGTTAGCTTGCTAGTGGTCATGTTGTCTAGTAAAAATCCATCTTCACCTGCTTACTTTCCTTCCTTGCAAAAACGGTTAAAACAATTGGCTATGGGTCTGCTTTGAATTCCAAGCATTGAAGCCAAGGGTTTAAAAAAAAGTACTGTTATGTCTTTGACACCCACCTCTTTGACCTCCAGCAGCCGTTCCGGGTACAGACTCTTGGCCCGCCGAGCTGCAGCCGGAGATTTGTGGTGGGTGATGGTTACGATGTTGCCGGGTGAGGCGGCGTGGCTCAGATGCCTCTGAGAACCCGGGGATGAAGATGGGGTTAGGTGGGGGAGGAGGGAGAAGCTACGGGTCCGACCAGAGGTTGAGGAGCCCTGGGGGGAGCAGGGGGTGGCACAGAGAGAGGGAGAGAGTAGTGTGGGAATTTTAATGTGGAAGGAGCATGATAATGTAAAAGGAAGAGCATGCTCTTTTAAATCGTATAGAAAATATTTTCAATAAGGTTTATATTCCCAAAATAAAACCTTAGTTCGAAAAAATTAAGTGTTTTCTCTGTTCCTTTACTGTATGAAAAATGATACACTTAAGTGCCAGTCAGCTAATACCAACTGTTAGCTAGTCATTAGATACATTTCTAACCAATCTTAGCTAGCAAGCATTCTGCTTTGTATTTTAATAAACCAAGTGGGTCATAACTCAGCATATGTATATATATATATATATATATATTATGATGTGGAAATAGCTCAAGGAGAATGCTTTCGCTCAACTTTTATAAAAAAAGCTAACATTGGCCAAACCTGTTAGCCAGTGGATCAGGAGGTGTTTTCCTATTCTCACCAACTTTGGGCTACTTGCTCTAAGAGGTTTCAGGCCATTGATTCCTTAAATCATACAACTTTAAAATTAAAAATGTTCAAAAAATTCAATTTGGGGTGCTTAGTTTCTGCAAGAGAAGACTGGGAAAGAGATTCCTGTACTGTACACACTAGAAGCCTTACCATTTCCCTAGCACCAGTATCTAAACTACAGTATGTCACAGTAAAACAATAGAATACAAAATATGCCATTTCTTCATTCTGTCTACAAGGGCTCATTAAATGGAAGCTTGAACAAGAGAATGTAATTTCTTGTAAACTGTTAAGCTTGTTAATTTGATATACTGGCCAATTCCACGAGTGTGTCATTTTTGTATTTTCCCGTTTATCTAGTGCTTGTTTCAGTTTAAATTGTTTTGCAGTACTTAAATTATTAATTATTATTTTACTTCTAATAATAAGATCCACCAGGCTTGTGGATGCTGTTTTGTTTTGCTGTTGTCATAATTTTTGTTGTTTAGTCTTTTGTTGAACTGACCTTTAAGCTGAACATTCATGATTAAGTGTTAATGCTTGTTATTTGCTCATTTCAAAAGTCTTTAGGGAGTAAAGCTTCATGTAAAGACACCACATTCTTAAAAAATAAGAGCATTTTCCTCATGATTAGATGCATCAAAACATTAAATAGAGGGCAGGTCCTTGTGTAGTGATTTAAACCGCGCATAATCAGCTTACAGGAGAGAACACTGTTGTATTGTGCAAGGCAGAACCACGAGGCGTGAGTAAGCAGAAAACGAGACGGGATTTCAGGAGCGCAAACAGATAAGAGACGTTGAGGTTTCGTCCTCCAAAACTGGCACAAAGCCTCGAGCATTTCAATAAACTGGAGTATCAGAACAAGAAACTGCAAGGAGGAAAAGTAAAGGAGGGGAAGTGATGGTGGGATTAGGTGGAGTATTGAGCAGAGGGGTGAGGTAGCTACATGCTAAATATAGGTGTTGTAATTTGTCTAAATTAGATTTTTCAGATAAAGGAGTCGATATACATCTTACAGGGCACTGTGTTCCATCACCTTTGGCTTGTGACCCTTTAAAATCAATCGGTGTCGACTTTTGAACCCCGGACCAGTTTTAAAAAAAAATGCAATGTACAAACACACACCATTACTGTGACATCTACCCCTAAGGCCTTGATACAATTAGGACCACGATTGGGCCTCCAGTCTTCTAAACTTTTACATATAAGGCTGGATACTCCCAGCTTGACTAAACTGGGGGTTTAAAAAGTCCTGATGCGTGCGGCTTCACAGGTGCTGTGCTGTCACTTGACCGTGGGCGGACTTGGCCCTGAGAGAGGCAGCGTGGGTAGCTGCTGACCTGTCATTTTCTGCACTGCAGGGAACAACGCTAATTACACACAATTAGCTTCTCAGTATAATATAATCTTTGTTAGAGGGAAAATAGTTTTTTAAATACATATACAACTATAGATACAACTATTTTTAGACTTGTAGATTTTCAACCACATATCAACATGTAATCATAGTATTACTTGAGTGATTTGAGTTTAAAGGCGAAGACAGACAAACACAACAGCAAGCAGAAGCTGCTTTTTCCATTCAAGCAGAAAGTAAACATCATTATGAGGCACAGTCAAAGTCCATAGCCTGACTTTTAGTGCCCTCTCTGTCCAGGGTTACGTGTGCATGTAGTTACATAGTTACTGGACTATTTATCATGTTGCTAATTAGCTTGCAGATGTGCTCACTGTCAGACCGGGGTTGCATTGGATCATTTTTTGCTGAGGAAGGTTCCTAACTGAAATGACAATACAATGCAGTGACCCAGGAACATCTAAATGGCAGCGATTATAAGAAGGAAGCTTGCTTCAATGCTGCGTTTCTTATCTCCTTCAGTATATGGAACAATGGACCATCCTTATGAATGGAAAGGAGATAACGCCTTGCCACAATTCTTTCCTTGCAAGAAAAAAAAACTACACAATTGTGTTTTTGTGCTGGACCACATTTTGTTGTTGGGCACTGGTATAGAAACGCCTTTTTATCTTACACCTGACAAATCACTCACAGGCTTTGCAGGAGCAAGACATTTTTTTGGGACACTTGATGTTTATTTTAACTGGTCTTAACTGAAATTATGAAACCAGTAAAACTAGAGTTGAACTTTAAAAGCAGCTATCATAAAAAACACCAACTGTATCCGGATAATCTGACAGAGAAAACTGACTGAACAAGGTGAATGTCTTGTACTGAACCTGATGACAATCCATAAGTATCTCCAGCCACACGGAAGAGTTTCCACACACAGAAAGTAGAATGAGAGTATAACAACATTTAACTCTTTGTAGTGGTCATAGATTCATTCAGATAGTTGTTAGATGCAATGATGACAAAACGTTAGTAGGGCAGCTAATGTCGATGCGGTTATGTCCTTATGCAGAATATAAACTGTTCATGTTTCTTCTTCTACAATTGAAGAGATAAAGTGTTTCAATAATCAACAAAATAGGTGCGGGAAATAGAAACCTTACCATTCAAATAATAAAAGTTCCTTTCAAAGATACAGTACATAAAAAAACGAACACTTTCTAACCTGAGATACATTTTGATAGGGATACCCAAGTGAAAGTGTTGATTTATTATTCAGTATTGGATTCAAATCGATTACCATTACAATGCTAAACAGGTGTATCAATCAGACCTTAAGAAGAATAGCTCTTGTTTCTTCTACATAAACCGTTGTGGCTTTATGGGTCATGTTTACTTTGCACTCGCCACCCACGTCTTAGAGATCCGGAAAATGAGGACTCAATCAAAACAACCTACATAGGAACGAGCTACTTGAGCCTCTTAAAGTTCTATCTTCACACATCTTAGATCAGTAGAAATGATCCATAAACTGGATTCTAAAACTAGGATAATTTAATTGAAAGATCAAAAATCCATGTCAGCAGGCCTTCATAAGACTTTATGCCAAGTCATTTTGTTGATAAAAATCATGAGAAATGATGAAAAACTCCAGAGCAGATATTCAATTGACCTTGAGATGAGATAGTAAAGCTTAAAAAGTCTGCTGTGTCAAAGAAGTGCTGATTCAATGGCTTTTTTTATTATTTAAATTTGTGATACAATATCTTCAGGTGTGACTGCCATATTTCTGGCGATCCACAGATAAAGTACTGAGAGAAAAATTGCAAAACAAAATATTTGACCTTGTTCTTCCACCACATTGAATTCAAAATAAATGCATCCCTAAAGCAAGTCTAATAAATGTTTTTACTTATAAACACAGGGACAATAAACCCCTGGTCTTTCATTGGTGAAAAATAAATCCTGCTGCACCTTTCCTGTTATCAGTGATGTAGGCGACGCTCCACTGCTGGTTGTCACAAGAGGAGCTGCGATTGCGATCTGAGAGGCAGACAGTGCAGCTCAGGGACGGATTAGACCACAGCAGTGGGTACAGTAATAACAGCTGCTGCCGTGGTAATGCCCCACAGCCGACCATCAGGAACAAAACGCCTGTTCAGCTCCACAGGGTAGGAAGAAAAAGAGAGATAGACTGTCTTCCTTCCTCCACTTTTTCCTTGATTATCCAATTTTTTCTTATGTTTTGACTGCTTTCTCTCATCATGGCTGAGCAGAGTAATTGGACTTTCCCCTCGCTCCAGCTGTGCAGCAGTTTGTGAAGAGCTACGTGTTGAATGAGCGAGCCGGTGATGAGGCACACAATGAGGCTGCAGGGATTGTTTAAAAATATGTAGAGAAATTGGAGTTTTACATGTCCTTTCTAATGGTTGAAAAGGTAAAACTATGTGAAAAACAAGATATAGGTGAATCTCAGTGTTTGACTCACCAGCAGCTCCTGGCCTCCTGCTCTCTCCACACTTAAGTGTTCATCGGAGCCCTTCAGCTTCCTCACCTGAAACCACACACAGAGAGAGATTAATGAAAAATATAAATGAAATCATGTACTTTCTCATAATATTACCTAAAGATGTATGTAAGATAACAATGAGATTATCCTTTCCTTGTTTTGACAGCGACAATGAATAGAAGCAGGGACATAGTCTAGGAAGTGTCCCACACGTATAATTCAACAATGTCTTTCGGTCCAAGACAAATTTACTGATCAACGGGTGTTAAGCCGAACAAGTAAACATAATCATCGTGGGAAATCATGGAAACTGTTTTGTTGGCCTGAATCAAGAGTTTTAAAGAAGCTAATTTGCTAAATAGATTAATATCTTTAACTTAACAGAATGTTATTTCACTTATATGACAAACTCAATAAGGTTGAACATAATACGGATTAAACCGTAGAACTATAAAGCAATCCAAACCACCAAGTAAAACATCGTGTTTAAAACCCTTTAAGAGAGTTCACTCCTTACCTGTCTGAAACTGTCAATCAAGACTGTGAGACCAACAAGGTGGGATTAACAAGAGGTCAGATTTAGTTGATTGGTTGTAAAGATTTTTCACAATTATAAATTATAAAATAATCATCAAATTGAACTTCAGAAGTTCAAAACATCGAACAGCGAAGCATCCCACCATCAGCGTGTTCCTCTACAGCTCTGGCAGACCAACAAATATACCTTGACAGCACATTATTCACTTTAATACAATAAATCAACAAAGTAATACAGTTTGAATCTACCCATTCCCCACTGGATCAGGGAAATGGGGCTACATCACAGCAAAGATGGAGTCAGCCCACAGATTAATACCTTCAAATTCTAGCAGAATATTTCCCAAATACTAATCCAAGATATTCAAAAAGACTGGTTGTGGATAAAGATAGTTCTTACTGCACCAAACACTGTAATTTTTGAGAAATGAGGCCACAGAGACATGAAAAGGACCATAAAACCAGGAATATTAGATACAATCATTCTCAAGTAAGGCAGCAGAAGCGAGCTGACATATTTCACAAAATTGTCTTCTGTCAATAGAAGAGCTAAAAATATATACAAAGTATACAAGCAAGAGAAGTTGCACATGACACGTTAAAGCTGAGCTCTGCATGGTGTGTACGTTGTGGTGTGTACGTTGTGGATTTCTTTACAGTTTGTACATTATTAATTACATTTCAAATCCATCAGACATACAACAAAAGTGGTCCTGACTTTTTTTTGTATCCTTCTTTTTGTGTTAAGTATTTTAACAAAAGTCAGACGATTTATTTCCTGCTTAAATGATTTGCTATTTTTAAGTGGGGTGCTTAGTTATTAAGTTGTACTCACACAGACAGATTTCATTGATTAGGCATTACTTGTTGACTGCAGGGACTTGGCCTTTGTTTGGATGGCATTTATCAAAGTCTGTAACTGTGGATTTAATCTCCCTGCCATTGTTCATGGAGAGTGAGGAAGGAGTGAGAAAAATTAAAGAATACTCTGAATAATCCTTTATAGGAAAATGTGAAACATAGTGTAATGAGACCAAATAAGTTGAGTCAAGTTTGCTGCTTTTCATATTTTTTTATATCTGTTTGAACTTGTTTCGTCCTAGTTCAAGTGAATTGATCAAAAACAGCTAGTAATGAATCCACATCCTAATACAAACCTCTGAATTATTAGCTTATGTCACGTTATGACACTGAAGTAGTTGGCAAATATCAGCAACAAGGCTACAGCGTGTGTAGATTAAGATACACTAGAGTTACTAGAGGCAGCTGCAAGAGACACTAGTATTTTCCTGACTGCAGCTCTAAAAATAAGCTATTCAGATGATAAATAGCATTATACGTTTGTGTATAAAGTCCAACTCTATAGGGCAACTAGCTAGTTTGAAACTTGTAAATGAATAACTCGGGGTGCACAAAATATCTTAAAAACTTGGATAGTAGACTTGATGGTGTGTTGGCTACTAGAAAACACCTGTAGCATTCAAATTAAAAGCAATCATCTATTTAAACTAAACGTTACTGTAGCATTACAACACAAGCTGTGACATAACTTCAAAACATTCACATTATTCAATTAAGTGACACTTATTTGTAAATGTAAGCTCAACTGTTTTCTTTATTCATGTAGATGTTTGTTTTTGAAGTATTATGTCTTGCATCTTCAGATATATTGTCTAACTTTGGTAAAATGTAATAAAAAATGATCTTTTAAAATACATTTTGATCAAGTGTCTGGATATCAACCATAATTCAAATTAGCTCTTTTACTTATTACTTATGAACGTATAAGTGTAGTAAGCTTCCGTAAGTTTTGTCAGTTAGATCAGTTAGCTACAAACAGATACACCTGGCAGTTACTGGTTGTCAATATTTAGCAATTATTTAACAACTAATGAATACGTAAAAATCTAGTAGTTTGTGTGGAGTGTAAATGTTTAGTAAATACTTATGTAAGAACTTGGCTAAAAGCTGGTGCTGGAGGCTGCTGCACGACTACATGGAGAGGAAAGGTAATTTTATAACGCTGTGATGATGAGAATAAGGAGCCAGGAAAGAACTTTAAAACTCCAGAGGGAAAGTTAAATGAGTCTCCTGGGGGATGATGCCATTTGAATTGAAAAATGGCATGGAAAAAATGTGTTACCTTTAGACTCACTAAAAATGTCAGTGAACTAAAAGCAGAACAAAAAGAGAGAAAGGGTCACACATTTTTGGGACTGTAGAAGGTTTTACCCTGGTGGAGGACCTCCTCCTGTGCACAGAATGACAAACTGTTGAACTCAATAACCTGACCTGAGTTTACTGAAATGGGAAACCTGTCATATTCATAAACAAAGGCAAACAGGAATCTCAAGTAAAAATGTTGAGGCTTTCAGCTCATTTATCTCCCTGAGCAACATACCTAAAGCCAGGAACAGTGTCATGTTTACAACATTTTAAAGTATGTGTGCGTGCGTGCGTTTGTGCGTGTTTTACCTTGGCACTGCTATCAGAGTGGCGCCTGGCACACGTTTGGAGCTGATTGATCCAGAACTGCTGCTCCTTGGCGTCGGAGGCTAAAAAAAAAACAGAACAAAAATAAAAGAGATTACAGTACAAGCCTTAACTGCCTTTACACACACAAGACATTATGAATCACCAATAAACTGCTACACAAGTTCACAGTTGGGTCAATAGGCAGTTATAAGAAAGCTGTCTGCCATAAAGTGTCTTTCCACATTCATTCCATTTTTATTATTATTGTACTTTGGATCCCATTTCCTCTGATGAACTTCTAAATCTTTGCCCAAGGGTTTTACACGGCGCTAAACATCAGCTGGAGGACCAAAACTGCAGTTATCACAGGACATATTTTAAATGTTAATCTCTTTGGAAGAACATTATTTAATAAACTGTCAATGTTTTAGTATCAATTTACTGTGTAAATGCTTTTTCACAGCTTTCCTCGAAATCCAAGGAATAAAGTTAGAAGACCAAATGAAATTAAAATTACTGTAATTTATAATAGTATAGAGGTCCTTTCCTCAATATGATTTCAAAGATTTTAGGAGTTTTAGAAACCATGGTGGAAGAATGAAGGTAATAAACAATCATGGGTATTTAATAGGCTGATTCTATTTAGACATCAAATGTGCCTATTTTTGACCAATTAATCAAAAGTCTATTTGCTATCAATATATACATTTCTTATTTAACAGTGAAAAATCTTAACAATTGAAACAAATTCAGATTTTCTGAAAGGAGAATTAGACTCATGTATGACTGAAAATAGTTTTCTTTAAAACATCAAATCATTGATATATAATGTCAGAAATGTGTTGATATGAAGAACATGAATTTAATGTCTCACAGGCTAACAGAAAAACTGAGATTTTGAGAAATAAAAAAACACTACACATTCTTGCTTGATTATAGCCATTTGTTGCATATTTTGTTTGTTTCAGCTCTAGATTCTCGTAAGCTCAGTATGTATTTAACTACAGGTTAGGAGGATCAAGTTCAACCGGTCTGAAACGTTGCAGTGAAAAGTATTTTGACCCAAAACTCGGTTCAAACAGAGACACACACATACAGCATTTAGTGCAGGCATTGAGTGTATGAGGTTTGAAGTGTGGTTTGCTTTTCTATGGGGCAGTCTTTCTAACCAACAGCCCTTTTAGGCACTACATTTGTATCAAGTGAAAGAATAACACTAACTCGAGGCTCATATTGCACCAAAAGATAGAGATGGGTTCATAAAGCACAAACAGAAATATGAATACATAATAACGCTAGTATAAACACTGAACACGGGTAAAAGTGTAATAATGTGAAGCTAGGTGTATGTGCTCAGCTAATATAACAGACTTCTGGCTATATATGGTACAGACATGACACTGGTATTGATCTAATCATCTAACTCTTCCACTGCTGTAAATTCATTAAACTGCACAGCCCATAATATAAATCAGGGAATTGGCATTACTATTACAGAGAAGGCTTAAAAAGGTGGATTTCCTGACTAAATGTACCCAGTGATCAGTGAGGACCTCCTGCTGGATGTCAGTTATCTCTTTTGCAGCCAAAATGATTATTCAACTGTCCTCCAGGCCATGTGACCCTGATACATTCTCCATGATGTCCTGAGGTCTGTGCATCACATCTGAACCTCTTCATTTTCCCCTCTGTGCTAAATTGAACATTCCCTATTCAAGGGATAGAAGCAATTAATTTGGCCGATTTGCAAACAGCACAGGAAGCAGCTTGATACTCTCTGCATGCTTGTGGTTTTTCCCCTTCGGCACAGAGACAATACCCCCTGTTATCTTAACACAAATAGCTGATTGAAGCTCAGACTTGCTGACTAACACAGCGAGCTGCAACCCTGACATTCGAAGGAGATGCTGACTGTCCGCTTGTTTTGACCTGCTCCGGGTCAGACTGGAAAGTAATATCCTTCTGATCCCATTTCACTGACTACTTATTAGAGAACAATGTCTTTGGGGGGTCGGATAACACTGAGTACAGGCTGGAGGTCAATCCCAGCAGGAGGAACGCAAAATAATAAAATAAAAAACTAATTTTATCACTTGACGTATGTTTGTTCATTTTAAGATACTAAACTCTTTATTTTAACTCTAGCTGTCAGGCAATTTAATCAAACTATGTTATAGTTGTTTCCCCCTATCCAAAGAAGAGCTTTAAAATGCAGCACTGTCTCTTAGAGAAAGCATGGCTTTATTAGATGTATAGGGAGTTACATGGACACTGAAATGAGATGTGTAAATTCTCCGTTCAATGTAAGTATTTTTTGACGTGCTGCTGAAAGGTATTTTAACATATGGAAAATTCTATTTGCACTTGTCAATCAATCACAGCTGAGACATCTGCAGTAGTCATGAGAGCACCTCCTAAAGGCCTCTTTACGTAAAGAGGCAACTCTGAGAAAATGAGACGTTCACAGAGCTCCTGTCAAGTGCAGAGCTTGAGACGCTCGCTCCCACTGGGAGCGGCTGCTCACCTCTCCGGGGGAGAACACAGTATTCAGACAGAAAACACCTGTGCCAAGCTCGTTCTGCAAAAAGACCAAATATACATTCCCACTTATTCCTCATCATCCACTGAAATCGCTCTCTCTAAAAAGGACCTACTTACCAAGAGAGTGAGCCTAAATCTGATATTTGTTCTGCAATGTGCACAAGCCTAGCTGTGATTAAAGATAATTAGCTGTCTCTATTGAGCAGAGCAGTGTTGCTATGCTAATATGCACCTGTTTGCATGGTGATGCAAGAAATATGCACACTGCTTTAGCTCAGAGCAGGACGTGCTGTTCTCATTCAGAGAGAATACTATGATATTGATGAAAAATTCAAAGCTGGTTTAGAGGTAACATGCTGACGGCTCTATTCAAGTGATAAATGCATGAGGGTTTGGGCTGTTAACTGAGGGGACTAACAAGGACTTGAGAAACTGGTCCGTCTGCACATTTGAAAAAGCAACAATACACACTCGTATACGTCCATGTGTAATGTGAATATCCATCCCAGAGAGATGGCTGAATAATATATAAACTCTTCAGGGTAAAAAAGAGATAAACCTCCTTCTCAGTTGATCATCGCCATTGTTGCTTTGTCCAACCCATTTTAATTACAGCACTGCAAAAGCTGTTATCTGTTTTAATAATGCTAAGAATGAGTATTAATCATCACCCCAGCAGTTATATCTGCATATCTAAGTCTTGGGAGATTTAATGAGCGAGTCACTAAAAGGTATGTTTCAAGAAAATCTACAAGCTGACAGGAGGAGTGGTAGCAATTACAGCAAGCAGATTTCCCTCATTAAAATAACCTCCCTGTTATTATTCACACTAAATCAGTTACACTATATTATAATGTCATTTGAGGTTTGACTTTAGGTTTTAATTGGATCTTGATAGCTTTTCTTCACTTGTGATTTAGAATGTTGCACCTTGTGTGTTTTGTGCTGAGCAGTTTATTCAAATATTCATGCAAGGGGAATGAATGTCATGTGTAGGCAGAAACATGTTCTTATACTTTACTGAACTACATCAGAAGACAAACACTATTGAGGGAAAAAAAAATTAATTGAATGGGGGCAACTTTAAAGTCCACAAAATATGTTATGCTATATTTATATATATATAAAGTGGACCGTTATTGACAGAAAAGGCTGACTTTTTGAAGAAAAAGCACAAAACTATAGTTAAAGCTTATTTAGGGAACAATAAAATGTTGACGCTAAAAACAATCAGAAAATAGGCTCATAAATGACTGAAAGGAAATGTCTTGCATCAACTTTCCTTCAGAGAGTTAGAAGAGAAGATTGATGCCACTCTGTAGTTACATATTGATTCTGGCGCGCAGCCAATTAGCGTAGCTTAGCATAAGGACTGAAAGCAAAACAACTACCAATCCCTGGAAAACCAGCAGCGGCTCAGTCAGTAGGGGCTGGGACTGGGAATCGTAGGGTTGTCGGTTAAAGTCCCCGAACAGACTTGAAAATATGGAAGGTGGACTGCTACTTGGAGATGTCCCAGTTCACCTCCTAGGCCCTGCTTTGGTGTCCTTGAGCAAGGCACCAGACACCTCCAATCCCCCCCTCCCCATTGCTCCCCGGGCACTGCACAATAGCTGCCCACTGCTCCTAGCACTAGGATGGGTTAAATGCAGAGGACAAATTTCACTGTGTGTGCTCTGCTGTGTGCATGTACGTGAAAAATAAAGAGGGTTTCATCCTCCGATTCTATCTATCTAAAACCACAACTTGATAATTTTACATTTGTGGTTTTGTAAGAATCAAAAGTGCTTTTGTTAAGATAACCGCCTGCCAACATGGGATTGGTGTCCTACTTTTTTATCTTGTGCTCAAAAAGAAATCCCAAATTGTAAAATCACAGAATTACCAAACAAATGGCATATTTTGGCAGGTTTGTAATGAAAAATGTTCTTGCCGGGTTTACAATGGTCGACAACAACAACAACAACAACAGTGTGTGCATAACAATTCTGCAACCTGCTTTTATTATTAGGACGCGTAGTGATTGTGTCAGACATCCTAATGAGCCAGTTTAAAAGCTGAACACAGCCTGACCCCCTCATTGACTGACTGTCTTACTGAGACATAGAATGATAAATGGCTTGATTTGCCATCTGTGCAATGAGACATGTTTACAATCCCACTGCTCTGACCTTTGCCCGATAGTCTCGCAACATCCGATTATCAAGGCCTCGCTTTTTATTGCTCTGCTTTAACATATAACGCTTTAGGTTTAGAGCCAGAAAACCATTCAGGCTGCTTTAGCTGGTGTGTTAGATGTCAAATGTGAGTCTCCTGGTGAATCACAGTATATCATTTGCATTTATAATGAAACACTATTAAAAAAGGTGAGAACAATATATATATATATCTACGCAATAATAAATCATAGTTAAATGGGTAATCATGCTTTCCGTAATAATTGTTTAGACAAATAAGGCACATAACTGTCATCTTACTGCTCAAACCCAATTCTTACCAATTATTACTTGATACCTTCTGATGAATACTTTTATGCCATATGTTATGTAAAAAAGTTTAACCAAAAGACTGAAACACTCAATAACAACACTACCTTTAAAGCTTAAATCATTTTCCAAATAGTGTTCAAAAACTAAAACATGACCTAACTGAATATAAACTCAATAAATATTGTTATATTTCTTTCTTTACTACTACCAGGAGCACTCACTTTTACTGCATTATCTTTGATTGCTGATCAGTCCCAGCGTCTTTTTAGGATGAATAATCTGTATAATCTGTTATCACTGCTCTGAAAAACCACATCCAACCAGAAGGCCAACAGGTATCCTGCCTGAGAGGGAAATCTTGAGCAAAACATGTGAAAATCCTTTGCTAAGAGATCACAATTTAAAAAATGTTAACAACTTAGACCAACTTGTTTTGGTGGTTGGGTATCAGATAGCATTTAAGTCTTTCCAAAGCTTTTCAGATAAGGAATCACTGTGACACCGAAACGCCGCTTCCTCAAGGTAGCTGCAGATTAGCGTATCCAGTATCTTGTTACAGCAGTTAACGACAAGGACATTTTGTGAAACCCTCTTGAAAAGGTATCAAAATGAGAATAAAGGTGGCATTTATAGCTTTAGACAGACCATCAGCTTACAAATCCTGGAAAATGACTCCCGACTGAACATTCAAATTATTCTTGTTCTACTGCAAGGTGAGCTACTGGGGATTCCCATGGTAACCAATACTATATCTGAAGCATACTGGCATATCTTAATAGCCAACTGTTCAGGACGTCCATGTGAGCCTCTTTGTTCGCTGCCGTTTGAGCAAATTTAGGTTTTTGACAACAAGTGCTGATATTTAACCGCAATTCTTTTCAGAGGAATGATATTTAAAAGCAGTTCAAGGTATTTGGAAATCTTCAACTTCTAAACCAGCCTCGTGTTTGATAAGCTAAGTTGTATCAAAAGATAACTTTTCTCGCTCAATGACTTTCTTGATCTTTCTCAAATCTCACTGAGACATTTGAAACTGTGCCTGTTAGTTACTCAGCCCAACTTCATCTTCTCTGACGGATCATTGTTTCCTCTTAGCTCGATACACGTGGAACACTGAGTTATTTTGTTTCCTCTTAGCTCGATACACGTGGAACACTGAGTTATTTGGGGAATATAGGCCAAGTTATTCTGTTATCCTCCCCCTTGAGAGTGAAAAGGGACATTCCAGCGACTCAAGCTGGGCAACAGTAGAAAGGAGTTTCTCTCGCTTTACCAGATACAGGTCACTGAAAGCAAAGGCCTTCAACACAGTGACAGACTACACTCACTGGGTCTTAAAGCCATAATTCTCTATAGTGTAAATGTTATGCTTTGGCCAAACGTTTCACTCAACATACAGAGTTTTTAAGAAAAAAAACGCTGATTGAGGTTGGGTTGCCAATAAAACAACTATAATCATTATTTGTAGCTCTCTGAATTGCACCATAGTGGAATAACAATTCACAAGCTTAATTACTTTTTAGTTGATAAAATATTCTTCTTCTGCTGTTATATGGCTTATTCTGTGTGAGCTATAAGAATTCAATTTACAATCCTTTAAAACAGACAGAATCAGGAAATCCTTAGTAATAAGAAGCTGACACTTAATAGGTTTGATAAATTAAAAAAGCAATTATAAAGGAGTTTGTAAGTTGTGTTTCTGAAATAAACCAATATTGACTCTGTTTTAGCTCTGGTTTTGGTACCAACCAGCTCCTGGGGTTGATACCTAAATGCTCCACTTAGTTCACAAGCTAGTGTCTAACTGTGTTTGTCTGCTGTTGGGTGCTGGGTAGGTAATGTGAGTGGATTTATTAGAGCTATTTTGTTGAAAACAGATGTCTAATGCAACTGGAAACGCAGCTATGAGATCATTGAGAGTTAATCAAAACAGTTGTGGACCATAAAAAGCAAATATAAATATAATATAAAACAAATAGCCAAAAGACTATAATGTGCACAATGGAGCAGAGGGAAATAATAATAATTCCTTCTGGGATCCATTGTTTATCCAAAAGTAATGATGAGCTGTAGCTTTAAGAGTAAAACTGCTCATCCTCCCATAAGGTGTCCGGTGCATTCACAAACACTGGACAGAAAAAGTACTACAACATTAAACACACTCTGTTTGTACGTTTCCATATACGGGCAGCCTGCAGCGGGCATGAAGTCTCACCTCTGAGTTTGTACAGCTCTCCATTGACAGAATTTACAACGAACATGTGCGGAGCTTCATCGCTCGGGGTTACCGATGCACCGATTAGAGGAAGGGACCCGCGAGGCTTCTGGCTCTTCCCCTGCTCGTTGACAAAGTACTGCAGCTGTCCCAACTCCGGATCCAACACAAAGTACCTGCAAGGGAGAAAAACAAACACAGAGTTAGGGAAGTAATGGGCCAGAGAGAAGGAAAGGGGAGAGGGAAAAAGCAGAAGTCATTATCATTTTGTTTTATGATGTCATTATCGCGGCTTGTTTACCGGTAAAACTTTTCTTTTACTTCTGTTGCGCAGACTTGTGAGAGAGATTAGGAAAGAGAGGAGGGATAGGCTATGAATGAGAGTGAAGTTAGGCAAAAGAGAGCTGCTGTAAACAGACACAACAGCCTTACATTTCTCACCTCAATGCCTGCAGGATGTTATTTACCACATTTTTCCAAGCAAAATTAGTGAAAATTCCCTCCTGTGCACCTTAAGCTTTCACCAACATCTAGCCGGCAGCTCATTTCCAAATTACTCAAGGTAGCGATTAGTGCGGTCATCTTGAGCAGATGCCACAGCTCGAGGCAGTGTGGGAAATTATACCCCACATTTTTCCCTTTGTGATTAATAAATCACATTCAATCACTGCATAATTGAATCTCTGCCTGGCTCACCGCAGGCCTGAATATGCAATGCCAGACAGAAACATAAGAGAGGACACATTTCATTTCCTGTGGCCAGAAAGGATTGTGTATGACATTCAAGAAACCGCCCTCTCTGCCCTGCTTAACGCT
Source organism: Eleginops maclovinus (assembly GCF_036324505.1). Taxonomy (NCBI): domain Eukaryota; kingdom Metazoa; phylum Chordata; class Actinopteri; order Perciformes; family Eleginopidae; genus Eleginops; species Eleginops maclovinus. Next base: position 11,649,896 of record NC_086361.1, read on the forward strand.
TTAATTTCGCTTTGCAGTTCGACACGGGCCAGAGTGGCACTGGGTGGCTTTGGCTGACCTTTCTCTTGTTTGTGTTGAGTGGCCCGAGGTAACAGCGGTTGTCTTTGTCCTGTCTTATGATCCATGTATCGGCCTTCTTTTCTCTGATAAGCCCCGTGTTCACAATCAATGTTCTATTTCCAAACACGACTACACTAGCTGCAGTATTGATCTGGCCTTTACCAAGAAGCAGCACTCTTCACATGGACATCTGATTTTTCTTTCTATTGCCACATCATGGGTGTCTCTGATGATTTAAGATGTCAACTCAAATTTACCAGAGGTGTTGATTTTTCAATAGCTGTGTTACAGATTGAAAAAAGACCTGCAACAGCTCACTTGAATCTGCTCTCCCGCCGAAGTCACACTACTACATTTTACTATTACAACTAGTATTTATTTTCATCTGCAATACAGACCTGTTTGTATATGACCAGACTTCCTCCTCTTTTTACACATGTATTACAACCCTTTAATCATTTGGACATTACCTGGATGTGTGTTAATTTTGAACCAGTCATACCAAACATTGAAATGGACTTCCCCTAGTCAGCTCCCTGTTATAGAAACTTCTGAAGCAATGGACACGAAACTCAGAGAGACACGAGAGGGCTGGAACTTTTATGGCAAACACTGAAGGTTTACCATGAATTTTACAGCCGCAGAATTGACAGGACATTTGCTGCAGCCACGAATTGACACAGCGGTTGCCCGACCAATTCTCAAGAGGGAACCTACGTTCCTGATGAGAAGGGCCTTTAGATGGCCCTAAACAATAAACTATCTCATGTCAGCTTGTGCTCGTTCAGAATCTAGCAACAACAAAGCGCCCAAGCTGCTCCTCCTTAACGGGGATTACAGCCCCCCAAGGCCATGCCGTGGGAATAGAGACAGAGGAAGGAGAAAATTATGAACTGTGTCAAAGGTTAAATACTTATAATATAATAATAATAATATTCCCTATCACTCCCTATTACTAATCCAAATATTTCCTCAAGTAATTGATAAAAAGTCAGAAAATGATGAGAAATATAAATCAAACTTTCCTAAAGCTGACTATCAGTTTAGATTTAAAACATTAAACAAAGCACGGCAGCAAATCTGCCCAATGAAGACGATGTAAGTAGGCACATTTTGGATTTGGGCAAAAAAACTGAGAAAAAAACCCTGCAAAATCTGACATTTGAGAAGCTCCCCAGCAAATCTTGATCATTTTGTCCTTATTTAGCGAATCAACGTTCAGCCAAACATGACTGTTCCACAGTTAACACAGTTTAATATGCATGTCATTATAAAAACTGTTATATAATTTATGTTGGGCCATGTTTTAGACAAAATGGTCTAAGTTTGCCTTCCCAATGAGTACCCCACAGTCAGATTTAGAAAAGGTTACATTGGGGATAAGGGAGCATTGGCATTACATCAATACTCTCCAATGTTTAGCAACTCGACAAGTGTGAAGCTCAAGGGACAACGTTGGTCTGACAATCATTCCACCTCTCTGGTCCATAGTGAAATCTCTCAAAAACTACGTGGAATAAAAACATGTGTGATATCAAAAGGTGCCCAGAGGAATAATCCTTATAATTTTGACGATTCCAGCCCAACTTTCCACTTGTGCCACAATCTGGTTGAATCTTTCATTGGTCCAAAACATGAAGGCATTATAATGGGCTTCAGATGCAAATTATGTTTAGTGCTAATTAGAAAACAAGGGCATGCTCACACACTAAAATAAGACGGTGAACAGGGACCAACATGGTAAACATCTTAATTGCTTATTTAGCTTTGTCATTGCTGATGCATAGCACTGCGATGTAGTAAAGCTTGGTAATGCCGCTAGCAGCATTGTAGACTGAGTATTGTTTTTTACTTATCATTATAGTGTATAAAAAGGAGGATACATAAAAAGATGTCATTCACAGAGCACATGGTGACATTTTAAAATGCTTGTTTTGTCCAACCAATATTACAAAACAAAAAATGTCAACTTACAATTATATGAAACAAAGCAAAGCAGCACATCTTACATACGACTCTGGAGCAGGCACATTTTTTACATTTTGCTCGACAGAAGATCAGATTATTTACTCATTTATTAATCATCAACTAACTGAATGGCTTCAGTCTTCAAATATGCAAACAATAAGAGTACAAAGGAACTCTGTTACTGCCTCCTTCACATCAGGCATTTTCCCATGAACCTCCACAGTTCCCTAGAGAGGATGCAGTGAATACTGTTCTCTGAAAATTGATCCCAATCACAGCCTTGCCCCCTTCCACCAGGCCGGAGATTTATGTCAACCACAGCCAACTAGGGAACGACCAGCCTTTCTCAGTTTTTATCCAGCCATCTCACACACACACACACACACACACACACACACACACACACACACACACACACACACACACACACACACACACACACACACACACACACACACACACACACACACACACACACACACACACACACACACACACACACACACACACACACACACACACACACACACACACACACACACACACACACACACACACACACACACACACACACACACACACACACACACACACACACACACACACACACACACACACACACACACACACACACACACACACACACACACACACAGTACATGAAGTCAGCAGAGTGGAGGCTTTTACCATTGACCCCTCCAGGCAAGTCCTTCATTTTGCATCTACACCACAGTGTAGACCTTTAACATGATGGATGGTGCTGGATAACAAAACAGCAGCTTTACATTCAGCCTCTAGTTTTATAGCAGAGCTGATAATGTTCGACCTGCAGTATTTCCCCTCTGGTAGCATGAACCTGCAGCAAACTGGGCCAAATCAAATATAAGGAAAGGACAACACTGATCATCACAGAGCATTTGCAGCAGTGTTATTGCCCTTTTACGACCTAACACCATGATCCAATGATATGTATTTATCTCAGGGAGGGGGAAATATCAGAAAACGTTGAATTTCACTTTGGCTGCTTTTTTGATTCTTCATCTAAACCAGGGGTCTCAAACTCAATTTACCCGGGGGCCGTTAGAGGTAGAGTCTGGGTGAGGCTGGGCCGCATCAGGTTCCCCACAAGAAAAGTACTAAAAAACATTCCAATGTTATCAAATGTCTTTATTTTTATTTTTTAACACAAAATAAGATGAAAAAATAAATGAACAAATTCATAAGAAAAAAACCAATCAATCAGTAAAAAATAAATAAAATAATAATAATAATAATACAGCAGATATAGAAGACTGAAGAAACCACATATAGTTGCTGACTAGAGAAATGTAATTATTATTATTCAGATTCAAATATCTGTATTAACAGTTCTTTAACATTTAACTTTCTGAACATGAATGGAACATTGAACATAAACTGTTCTGAACATGGCTTCTTCTACCTACTTCTTGCTGCTAGAGATCTGGCAGCGCTTCCTCTCGCATAGCCGAGCCACATTTGGCTTAAGCAGGGATGAAGCAGTTGAGACCCTCAGTAGGGCTTGAAGATGCTCATCAGTAAGTCTGGACCTGTACTTGGACTTATTGAAGTTCAACATAGAGAAGAGCTTTTCGCACAAGTATGTGCTCCCAAAAAGACACATGGTCCGCTTGAACATTCGTGAAAGCTCAGGGAAGCTGGGGGGCAATTCTCTCAAAAATTGCCCGAGCTTGTCTGCTTTTCCACTCACCTCCCTGAACTTGGCTTTGAGTTCAGAGTTGCATTTGAAGCACAGGAGGGGCATCTTGCACATCAAAGGAGAAGGGGTCCGCAAAAATTTGAAATGTGGCTCTGTGCGTCTTGAAGTCTGCAAATCTGTGATCAAATTCCTCCTGTAGCTTCAAAATGACCTCCACATACTCCTCACCACTGAATGGTGTGCCTGCATCCATGAGTGCCTTGCATGCTGGAAAATCTGAGAAAGCTGGGCTTTCCATAACATAAGCTTTGTAGAGAATGCTCTCACGTTGTCATAGGCAGCACTAACAAGTTGCCCTTGGCCTTGTAACTTCTTGTTCAGTACATTAAGCTCATGTGTGATATCAACAAAAAAAGCTAAGTCCATGAGCCATTTGGGATCACTTAGCACAGGAACAGCAACCCCATCTTTCTCCATGAAGGCTTTCACTTCCGCTCTCAACTCAAAAAATCTCTTCAACATGTTTCCCCTGCTGAGCCAACGTACCTCGGTGAAGTAGAGCACCATATTCTGGCTCCATTTCCTCTAAAAAAGCACGGAACCTTCTGTGCTTTAAGCCCCTGGATCTGATTTGGTTGATGCATTTCACAACGAAAGACATCACATTGTCAAACTTCAGGCATTTGCTGCTAAGAGCCTGCTGATCGATAATGCAGTGCAGAGCAATGGCCTCCTCCACACCTTCCTCTTCCAGTTTTTTTTGAACAAGTGCCACCAGTCCATTTTTCCTCCCTGTCATTGATGGCGGTGGTCTGGCCATGCATTGGAATCACTGTGAGCAACTCCTCTATGACTTCAAAATTGTCATCAACACCACGGACATAGATTGCGAGCTGGGCAGTGTCCGTGATGTCTGTGGTCTCATCAAGAGCGACTGAGTATACACTGAAACTTTTTGCTTTCTCACACAGTTGATCATAAATGTCACTTGACAGGTCAGAAATGCTCTCTGCCACAGTGTTGGCAGAAAGGCTGATATTGCTAAACTGACCTTTATTTTCTGGACAGGCAATACTTGCAGCCTGTAATATACACTTTTTGACAAATTCACCTTCTGTGAATGGCTTTCCTGCTTTAGCAATCATCTCACTAACCACGTAGCTAGCTTCGACTGCTGCATCATTCTCTCTGGTTGCTTTCTTAAAGAAATCTTGTTGCCTCAGTAGATATGTTTTAAGATTAGCAACCCGGTTGGCTCTCTCATCTCCCTGGTATTTTGCATACTCCTCAACATGTCTAGTTGTGTAATGACGTTTCAAATTGTATTCTTTGTGCACTGCAACTTTCTCTGTGCAAATAAGACACGTCGGGATGCCCCTGTGTTCAACAAAGAAATATTGCACTTCCCACTTTTCCTGAAATTGTCTGTGCTCATCACCAACCTTTCTCTTCACTGCAGGCTTAGAAAAAGACATTTTTGGGGCTGTGTAATATATATTTCCACTTGGTGTCACTGTCGCGTTGAAGTTTCAGTGTTTAGCCGATACGTCTTTTCCGCTTCTTTTTCTGTCCCACTGAGCAGCAATTTCCGCAGCCGCCTCCGCTTCTGAGCCCGCGGCCGATGTCCCGCCCCCGAGAGCAATATACCCCACCGTGATTGGTAGGTTCGTTCAGCTCTGCACACAACACTGAAAAGTGCCATTCGTATCAAACTCGCGGGCCGCATTAACATTAAACTTTCATATTGAGGTGGGGGCCGCAAACTATCGTCTTGAGGGCCGCAGTGGGCCCGCGGGCCGCGAGTTTGAGACCCCTGATCTAAACCTACCACTGAGACGATATCACTCACAGACACTAGAATACACATCTGTAACAAAATAAAGCCTTCAGTTACTGATGTTTTTCTTTGTTTTTCATTCAAGTAAATCTGCACCATAACAATAACAACACTCTTAAAAGAGCTTAGTCACGCACATTTATCCTCAGCGACAGAAACACAGCCATTTCCTAATGCAGGAAATAGCTTGTCAGCAGATTTGGATCTCCTCTTTGCTGCTGTTTTGGCAGTTAATAAAAAACTTTCAGAGGAACGTCAGAATGGGAGAAAGGCTGTAAATCATCCTTATTATTGGCAGGAAAAGTGACTTATACTTGTTAAGAAAAGAGGATGTGTGCATTGTGTTGTCTCAAAGAGGTCATGTAAAGCCAACACTTTATTCAAATATGTCATTGAATAATCTTAATGCTGTATACATTTATTTATAACCATGAGTGGCAGACCAGCATTCTCAGATCAGATTAGTCTTTAACAGGTTCCTCTAATGCTAGTGGAAATAAGTTTCCACTACATGGTACAGCTCAGCTCAGATCCGCTTTAGGTAGCAGCTACTTTCCTACGTTTCTTTTTGTATGAGGAACTGAGTGGAGATGTTTTTTTCAACTTCTGAAGAAACTGTATTTTGCATCTACCACCAAACCAAAGGACTATTCCATATTGAAGACAAATACAAGCCACCTAAATAAGGGCAACAAATGAAAACGAGGCTGAGCTTTCTTCCTGTTTTCTGCTACAGAAACACCACATAGATCCTCACAGCTTTGATCAAAGCAGCACAGCAGTGCTCCTTTTCAAGTGAACACATCTGCAAAGAAATAATTCATCCTGGACAATGTACTCCCCACCCTGCCGGCTGCTATAAAAAGACAGAAAATGTACTATCTAAACATGTAGTAATCTTTTTGGATGCAACCCTTATATTACAAGATAACTGAAAAAGCAGACAGAGAGAGCTTTGAATGTTTAGTACTCTGGGATCTGCATGCATATATTGTACCTACATGTGACGCATAAACACTCATCCGTCTAAGAAAAAGATTATAAACAAAGAAGGAACCAATAGCTCTTGCATGAAAAGTTGACCGCTAGACCTCATTGGCCTCTACAGATGGAAAAACTGAATCATCACACACTAAGCATGACTAAGCTGATGTTATCACACACACACACAATGTAGATGTAGTGTACGCTGCATTACGTTACATCCCCATAAGCTCCCTTGTGTGAATCTTATCTGACCCAAAACCTCCTACACATATCAGTAGAAAAAGACCCTAGGCTCAGCAGAGAACATGTTCTGGGTGTTTGAATATGAGCGTGAGGGGATGTATGCATTTTGTTCAATACTTTAATATCGTTTGTATTAACTGACTGGTTTTTCTGTGTACATGCTGCAAACAAATATGTTTTCATCAAAACTGTGTGATAAAGGTGTACAAATAAAGATGTACCTTCCCGATCCATCACTGCATCATTTCACCCTCTTTATCAGTTTACATAAAGTACAATTTTTTTCCACTTTTCGAGTATTGTCTGTTGTCCCACAAACCAGAAGGTCGACTGAGTTTGCTTTCAAATGAGTTGAGTATGTGAATCCAAACGCAAAGAACTGTGAGTGCTTTATGTTCTCCAATTTTTTATCCACATTAAGAGGACTGAGTTTGATTAGTTTAAAGAGGAATATGTGTGAAAACACCATAACACTTATTTGACAAGCGAGTCAAAGGGACACAGCAAAGACAGGGTTGAATAGACAAATGCCACCTCAAATCACAACAACATCAACAACAGGTTAGACAAAAATACATCACATGGCATTAACAAGCTAGCAATATTTAGACATGTGTTTGTTGGTTAATTGAAGTAACTGTCGTTAGCACCACTTCAATCACTTCAACTTTAATATCACACTTGAATTAAGGAATCCATTACATTGGGTGTCCTCACATTTAAAGTAAAGTGTGTATCTTTGTCTATACTATAGAAACAAGAAGTGGCTACACACTCTCTGACAGAAACCTACACACAACTCCTAAACAACGTAACAGCACTTCACAGTGACACATGGCCACCCACACAGCGGCAGGATTAGCTCCACTCAGGTCTACTGCCCACCACGGCAGTACCTGCCAAACACACGATGAGTTCATCCGCCTGATAAATATTGGAACGTGACTGACGACTGTAATTACTCCAACACCGCCAGTCTCTATCAGTGCACTGCCTCCTCTCCTTCAAGGGTTTCTATTTATAAATGCTGAAGGCACTTAAAGATATTAACTTAACAAAACCCGAGCAAGGATTATTCTCTTCTTCCTGTAATGCTTTAGATATTTCAAGTCATTTTCAAATGTAACAAGCTTTATTTTGTACATTTCTTTCATCAACTCTAGTAAAAACCTCTAATTTAATTTATCCAATGTGGCAGAAAAAGCACTTATGGGCAAAGGTACTATTTGAAAACTGTATAGCCTACTTGTGGAAGTTTTCTCACAATCTACAAACAAATGTGAACAACAGTTTTCTAAATTCAATAGCAGGGAGATTGAACGCTGCTTTCACCACTTAACTTGAGTGATAGTTATTTTAAAACAACTTATAATTTAGATAATATATGTTTTCTGGTTTGTTTACACCAATGTCATCCGTAAACACAGGCCTTTATCTTTATCCTATTAATCCGGGAAACACAATATAGTTTTAGAAACTACATAACTGACAAGACCCAATCTTCAAACTATAGTTATACATATATTTCAAAAGACAATGATTTTATGGCTTTTTCTAGGCGTGTAAATTAGTAGCATAATGGCCTCATACAAAAGTAGATCATATCATGACTCCCGGAATCATCCTTTTCCGCTTTCAATTAGTCCATTTAAAAACAGTTCATTTTTGTCATTTGAAGAACAGAATAACCATAGCTGTTTGATTGGTTACATCCTGTGGTAGAACAACAGGCATGAAGCAGAGTATGATCCATACTCCATACGCTACATTTTCAGGATTCGTCAGTCAGCACTCCCTCTTTGCCTCAACGACTTGGATCTATCCTTGAAAGCAAGACCTTCCACTTCAGGCACTTTGAAATTGAAAAAGGTACCATCACCCCAAACAACAAACATCTTCTTTAACGTACCTCAGCTTACACCTTGCTCAGAACACTCTGCACATCTTATCAATTGTGTTAGCGTTCAAGAGTATTCCTGTGGGTGAATCAAGATGCAGTTCACTGTATCTCTGCCTGTCAGCTTGATGGGGGAGCAGGGAGCAGCCATTCTTTCTCTCCACCTCCACCTCCCTACCTCACCCGTCTCATATACACTGGCTTCCAGCCCAGATCATATACTACAGTCTCAGCTTCCTTCATCTCTGCAGCACTGCAACAGCAACAATGGGAGTTATTTTGTGTGTGCCTAATGGTGAAAAATACCTAATTTCATTACCAAATCTCACTATAGCTGCAGAACATATATTTTGCATAATTCATGTTGCTTACAGGAACTTCCCTAGACAACTCTTTCTATTACCACAGAGAGATGTTTTATTTGTGGCTCACAAGAACAAGAACTGTAGGCTTTGGTATTTTATATAATTAAACTCAAAGCTTCAAATAGAAACTCTCATTGTCTGACAGGGCAGGGTGCACCCATAAATGCTGCATGAAGTACAGTTGCACAATAACGTACCACTGTTGCTTAGATATTCGGCTCTAGATAATGAGAGCGGCTGCAATGCTTCATGAGCAATATGTCTGTTAAATAAAAAATAGTATCAAACATTCAACGTATTAAACCCATGGGATGCCTTATAAGATGTTTCATATATTCAAAACAGCACTAAAATTAAGCCTATTGTAAGGAATCATATAACTAGAGCTACAATGAGTAGTCAGTAAAAGCAATACAGGAACGCTATTTTGATAATATTTTCAATGATTTTTGTGCCAAAACGCAAAACACTCTCAAAAGGATTAAATGATTCAACCTAAAGTACACAGCAAATTTGTTAATAACAACCAAGGTTAGTTTTTTTTACAGTATTTGTGCATTATACAGAAGGAAAATAAACGTCTAACTAACTTCTAACTAGAAAACGACAGTACGTGATGGAGACATAGTTTCTCATTTAGCAGCAGACTGCCAATCCATACACTGATGTTTGTGTCAACATTGACAACTTATTAGTCTTTTAGATTTATTTGAATAATCATTTAATTATTTTTGAGCAAAACTCAAAATATTATGTGGTCCCAGCATCTCAAATGGATTTTTTATTGTTGTGAAATACCTTTTGGTTGCTTAAGTAGAATATGTATTGTGTGTCTTGTGATGGGGAATCTGCTGTTTGCTGATGTTTTATACAAAATAATCTTTAAATAGCTAATCAATAATGAAAACAATCTTTAGTTTAATCGGAATTCTGGGGTGTGTATAACTGGGAAGCATGTGTGATGTAGCACCATAACATCAGAAAAGGCGTTGCTAAACTACTATAGTACAATTTACAATTATTTTTAACCATCAATAATCTTCTGATTATCGAGATTGCTTCAAGACTTCCAAGAGCCCAAGTTGGACATCACCAGATTTCTTATTTTCTCTGAAAAACCGTTCAAACCCAAGTGCATTTTCAGGAAATGGTTTACCAGCTAATGGAAGTTGGCATTTCAACTCCAAACACAACAACAACACTAAATCCAGCCTCAGAAATGACTGTAGAGTTCGGTCAACACATCTTTGACAAAATGCCAACCAAACCTAGGTTACGATTCAGGACTTGTAGCTCAGTGAGATACAATATACAGCCTATAACCTGAATTTGTTACCATATATTAGTCAGTAAAGTAGTCCATTAGCAGGCCTACAAGTCATTTGTGCAGGCGGGTTTTAAACCCACTCACCTCCTCCCCCCTTCTCGCAATGACGTGGAGGTAAAAGTGCAACGTGGACGGGGCAAATAACAACACTGAAGTGAACCGTGCTCTCTTTCCCATCCTTGTCCTTACCTGTTCTGCCAGCCTTGGATCAGGTTGGTGTATTTGCTCAGCACTCCTTCCTGCTGCCTCTTGCGGGGCTGCTGTAGATTCATGCTGTTCCCCAGCACAGCTCCAGCCGGGCCGCCCAGGGAGCCGCAGCCCGGGCTGTGAGACCCGCTCCTCCCGGGCTTCCTCGTCGATGAAGAGTTCCCGCGGTCCGAAGAGGAAGAGTTGGGTTTGTTAGGGACGGGTTGCGGACTGCACAGAGTCTTGTCCATCCTGGCTACGGGACGGCGGAAAGCAGGAGGAGGAAGAGAGGGGAGGAGGGGACGAGGATGGACCAGCAGCAGCAGCAGGGAAGATTTCAGCAGAGCATAAGTGGCTAAACAGGACGATGTCTGTCCGCTGAACTAAAGCAGAGGCAGTGGGTATGCTTTGACTGAGCTGCACCGGTGGTGTAAGCGTCCCTCGTTTCGTGAGAAAGCGGACATATTCCCTGGTGGTGTGTGTGTCCTCTGCAGTGCGTGGCTGTGTAGCACTGTGGGCTCTTCCAGCGTTTTCCTGGTAGGCAGGGACAGCAGAGCCAGACACTCCCCCTCCACTCTAGACCGTCCCCGGATATTACAATGCAATCATTATAGCCTACACATCATCATACCGAAAAAAGTAACCCCCTCCCCTATATAAATGCTTCAAATGCCAGCAGGAAAAACCGGAGATGAGTCATGTATGAGGCTAATACAAACCAAGACTTTCTTAGGTATTTTCAAGGGCATTACCCCCAAAAGCTAAAAATATCCGAATGCTGTCTCCTGAATATTTATCTAGGCAAAAGGAATTTCATTTTCACTGTTAATGAAAAATAGAAATGCTATTCTTACTGCTTTACTGCGGTATTAATAATACATTAATGCCAATTCAAATCTTTTACAAAGGGACCACCTCATACTAAATGAGGAATAATACCAAGACTCACCCTTAAACACTGTTTAATTCCATTTCTTTGTCATATACTGTATAAACGCAATATATGTTTTTCTTCGAAGTACTTTTAAGAAATATATCATTTTTTCTCATCCCTGGTTCTCACCTGCAGTCATCCTCTCAGGGTGCAAGCACAAAATCCAGCAATTAGTGGGTATCCTCTGTAGCCATAGGCCAAACACAGGGCTTTTGACCAAAACATTTAGACATATTTTATTATCTTGTATATTTGTATTTATTTGGACAAAGTTAAGACTCATTTAGCCTTTTGAATATGAAAAGAAAAGGGATCATAATGATCAAAATCATAATTACTTTTTAAGTTAACCTTCACTGCCAAACTCTTGAATTTAAAGACATAAGAGACAGTGGCTGGAAACAAACTATAATAATTCTTGGTACACATCAAAATAGGATATAACCTTTTCAAGCATACACACGTGACCACGACAGCAAGAATGAAAAGAAGACATTAATGAAGACCTGACTGAGGAGCTCTGCAGGCTATTAAGAAAAGGCAGAGATTGCGCTGAGCAATTGAAGTCATGCCTCAATGAATCTCCACAGGACACTTAGCAGAGCACGGATAGATTCCTGCTTCTCGTCAGCAGAGGCAGCCACAAAGCAAAGATCAATAGAAGAGAGTAAAACAAATCCCTGGGCAACAGAGTCAGAAAGATTTGTTAAAAGCTTCTGTTGAGAGTCAAGCGTTGGTCAGCAGCTTTTTATTACGAGAGGTCATGCCAGTTTGACTCTAAGGCCTTTCCTATTAACTTTCAATTTAGAGTGTGTATAAATCAAAGATAAAGGATTTATCATGTACATTTTTCAATATAAACGTATTAGCTGTTCACTAAATGTTACACATTGGGTTATTTGTTTCATAATTTCATAAAAGCCTTCTTCCTTCTTTCTGCTTTTAGGACATATTTGCAGCTACCAATCTTAGTTTCCTAATATGGATTTCTCTGCTTTACATTCGTCTGACATGTCTTCAGAGCTGTTTAAAAGATCCCAGGAATCACTTCTTCAAACCAGCCAATATTCTACCAATCGACTACCTATATAAACTCGGTCCAACAAATTCTTACCGTGGTCACACTTAATGCCCAGAGTTATAGCTTGGCTTCTTTTCTTGATTATTTGTGGGGTGTTTTACCTTTATTACCTCAATCCATAAAGTTGTGTTTTCAGCCTGGTTTATATGTATGTTCATCTGTTTAGTTTACACGAAAAACAACTTGCTTGATTTACATGATACTTGAAGTGAGTATAACGCACCAAGAAAAACATCCAATAGATTTTGGAGCAGATTCAAATGACATAGCAGACACCAAAATAACTTTTTATATTTCTTGTCTTCATTTTCGAGAACACCCATAATAAATATGACCTCTAGATCTCCAGCTTCTGCTGTCTTTCTTTCTTTATCTGTTCTTGAAGTTATTGTATTGTGAGAAGTGGAGATCAAGCTGTAGCGGCTCCAATACACTGAACTCTGTCCACATACCATATTACTATAAAAACATCTAGTAGCTCTGAAGATCATGCACTCCACAATGCTCTTGCATTTGTTTCCAACAATACACTTATACACTTGAAGAGTTTATGAGAATTTCGAAGGACAAACATACTGGCATTCTGAATGTCAAAACACACCGCTGTCCTTGATGCACATCACAACATACCTATTATTTACACATTTGTTCTCTACTCCTGTGGCAGCTCTATCCTCTGCTCACCTCTTGCTATGCCTCTTATGTTTGACAAAGAATGGATGAAGAGATGCTGGTTGTTGAGGTGGAGAAAAATCCTAAACTTTATGACCCAGAGTCCCTTGTTAGGCTGATTTTCTTTAACCAGTGTAGCATTCAAGCGTGGTGGAACTAGCTAGTTTGTTTCTAGGCAGCAGAGTTACAGCTAAAAATTGTTAAACGACCATCAATGTTGACTTTTTAATTCAAGCTGTATATTTTTTTTCTTATCAGTGATCGATAAACTGTAAAGGGTTTTGAATAATAGCAACTGCTGCGGAGTGAAGTTTGGCTCTTTCGAAAACTCTGCAGTATCATCACATTTAAATTGTCTTCATCATCATGATTCCTTTCTTTTAATGTACCTCCACTCAACATTTGAATCACACCCATCCATAGTATAACCACTTTGATAGAACTTCCATCATCTCTGCCTTGGCAACTGGCTGCCAACACAGTGGAGAAATGGATGTTTCCTCCCTCTCCTCCTGTATAACATGAAAGAACTCCTTTCCCCCCAACTATACGGTACGCTGACATCGTACCAATCTCCTCCACTACAGCCCTGGGTCAGCCCGGTCAGATTTATGGCAGCTGTGACTGCCTGTGGCGGGCCCTCCTCATCTTCCACTGCCGGGCTGCTCCCGGCACCAGAGCCATTACAGCCTTAGTTGATACTTTAGAAACCGATAGCTCAAAAATGTCAATTTCTTTGGGAACAAACGTTAGCAGCGTTGTTTGTAGCAGGATAGCTACACATTTTTTCATTTATGTGGTGACCTAAGAAGTTTTTAACCTCTAAATGTTAAGTTATAAACTCAACGCTCAGTCCTTCTACCTGTGTTGAGCTATCTCTGCTTTTTTTTCAAACATGGATCCATGTAATTTACTCCACAACCCACTCTTTTTTAGCCTTTAAGGTTTTCTTTTTCATCTCAGTTTGACAGTTTGGCTTGATCTCTATCACGTTGTTCCAACTCCTCACTCAGGCTATAACATTTTTACACTGAGTAAAATATACCTCTGTTTGTGGCTGTTTTTCATCGCTTAGGTTAGCTTGTTAGAGTTTATTTGGCTTTCTTGCTGGGAGTTGGATAAGAAAAGCAATACAATGCTCATTTCCGTAGATGAAGTTTAAGTCAGCCAGCAATAAGCCTTGTTTTGGCCTTTGTATGGCTTAACAAACTAAAGTTTTGGACTGAGGTGTTCCACATGAATCATTTGAGTTCATCTTTAATTCTTTACATATATTTGACCATAAGAAGTACTTTTTAAGGTTATTCGACTTTGAGAGCAGGCTGCCATAATTTGAGTAAGGTTGTGCGTATCTTTCTGTGCTATTGTCCGTGTGAGTTTATCTGCCCTTATCCCTGACAGATATCTGCACAGTGACTAAATATAGGCATACACAAAATCCACATATATCTCCTCCTCGGATACTGAGCTGCAAAACCAAAATCCAACAATAATGTACAGAGAGACACACCTGACCTTGATTTGTTTGTATGTTTCCGCTGACATTGCATTTACAAAACTGGATTAGATTAACATTTCACCTGGCCTAATTGTTCCTGGCAACAACAGGAACTGAGATTAGAACATGAGTTTGTTTTGGGACTTTTTATCTGTTTGTAAACTCGGCCAACATGTCACCATAAAATGTCTGTTAACCTTCGCTCTTTGGAAAGAAGCTTGACTGTAATGTAATCCAACAATTTTTCAGGTCATACATTTTATTTATTTTCTGGGTGAGTTTAGTCTGTCATGTGGTGATGCTTGACTTGCCAAACCTTGCATATGCTTGCACAACAGCATGCATTATTCACAAAAACCAGCAATCTTGCCAATAACTACTTAATGGACTGGAAGGGGGCTATTGACCCTGTACGCTGACAAGGTCAGCAGACTGTGTGTGTGTGTGTGTGTGTGTGTGTGTGTGTGTGTGTGTGTGTGTGTGTGTGTGTGTGTGTGTGTGTGTGTGTGTGTGTGTGTGTGTGTGTGTGTAGTATTGTGTGTGGTATTGTGTGTAGTTGTGTAAGTAAAGAGCAAGAGAGTATAGTTGAAGTGTGTGTATGTGTGCTTGACAGTGAATATTTGACTTCTCTGCTTGCTGGCTCTTTACATAATAGGCTGAAAGATGAAGCCATGCATATTCATGAAGGAAGCTAGAGCGTGCTGCAGGGATGACGTGTAACTGTGTAACCGTTGGCCAACCAGGAAGTTAGCTTTGCGCAGGTTCCCTAGACCAGAGTTTTTTTTTTATTGGATTCTGGATTATTGCAGAAAATCAGATCTGTGTGAAACATAATCTCATGATAATTAAACGTTTTGTTTGGCAAGATGATGGCTTAAAAATTATGATAGATTTGTTAAGTTGGATGATAACTAAATGCAAAAAAAATTACCCCAAAAAACAGCTATCTTCCCAAAGTGTTATTTTATTGTCCTTCTATAGTGTTACTTTTATGTATTTTTTGGGTCGAACTGTAACTACTTTGCAGCAAAATCCTTAAACAGCTTCATGCCAAGAAAGGTTTAAATAGCTAAATCATTTGTCAAAGGTTATTACTTTATTGTATGGCATCTCGGAACTGAAATGAAGATATATAACATTACTATTTTATTATGGAAATACATGCAAAGCTATGTTATTGTATAAATATAATAAAATGGTATAATTTTCCTTTTCATTCGTCAAAATCTTATTCAGTCAGCATTTGACAGCTGAGTTAAAGGTCAGTTAAAGTTGCTATACTAATGAACCCTACACTATTTTTCTTTCTTAATAAAACACCTTACACGACCAAATGCACTGAAAGTGGACTAAGACACAAGAGGCTGTGACAGATCATCTCTGAAAATGTCACTAAAGCTCTCTGTGGGCTCAATTAAAGCGGAGCAGAGAGAAAGCCAATTTGCACTCTAACTTGACACTTGTTTTTGTCAGAGGAGCTTCAGGCTGGAAAACTACAAGTGAGGATATAACAGCTAATGGCTCGTCTTGATCTCAGACTAGCTAAGCAGAAACTCTGGAGGTATGGGAGTGTCAAAATGTGACAAATTTCCCAGAAACGTGTTTCAGGGGAATGAAAATAGAGGACACTGTGACAGAAACACCTTAGCACTGTCAAGGCTCTCCTTTCAAATATCCTTTATCACTGGCAACACACGACAAAAAGTCTGGCCCTGCTTTGTTATGTGCTTTTTTATTCCTAAGTTATTTAACTCTCTTGTTTTTGTACCTCTAATTTATTTTAAGGACTCTAATCACCTTTGTTTAGTTAATTATACATTATAACTTTACTTGAAAAGTGCAGACCGGTTCTTTACTCACTAATTAAAATTGTATTGCTCTAGAAAGTCAACGATGAAAAGGTAATATAAGTCGATTATGTTCAACTGTATGTATGTAATCAGCAAAAAAACAACCTAGTTGTTGCCTCATCTGACTATATAACTGCAGATGTAAATGTATACAAGTCAGTGATTTAGATGTCTATGATGTGCTTCAGAGAATAACTTCCACAGCAGGTTGTGATGGGTGTGCATGTACAGTATTTCTCCAAAGCTTATTAGAGACATCTACTGGCCAGAAAACTAATTGGTCGACAAAATGATAAGATCAAAGTCAAAACACAATACTGGATTAAATTGAATGTTTTTGCATCCTACAGTGCATGATTTCTGCCAAAATTACATATAAACTGTATGTAAACTGATGAGTAGCGATTCAAAATAAAGCTAAAAGATTTTTTTTAAATCAATCCAGACAGATGGACAGACAGCCGGACAGACACACCATAAAATACATATTGTCATGTTAAGTATGAAGAAAAGCACAGACATAAGCTAAATAATAGAAAATAGTAGCGTAATTGTAACACAGAATTAGGTTAAACATTTTGACAATGTCAAATGTGTCACTCCACTCATAGAATACCCTTTTCAGTTAATTTAAAATTCTGGGTGAGTTCAGTTGGACTTGGTGATGGATGAACTGTAAAAGGCTTGCACTTGTTTGCTCAGCAGCAAATCGCAGCCTCAGATGTGAAATAAGCTATAAAATGGACTCTACACTTCCTCAACACCACCAAACCACACACACACACACACACACACACACACACACACACACACACACACACACACACACACACACACACACACACACACACACACACACACACACACACACACACACACACACACACAGTTTCAGAGCATTTAGCAACTAAATTAGTTAGTATCTAGACAGAATGTCCAGAGCCATGCATTTACTTGGAAGCAAAGTCTTTAAGTCTGATGAAGAGACGGACGTCTGCCTCTGATGACTGTCTTTATTACAACACTCAGATTAATACAGTCATTATTTACATAAATACATTTATGACCATGACTCTACTTTCATTGCCTAATAGGGGGAATAATTTAGAGTTGTTCTGGTTCTGCCTCTCTGACAGGAGCCCTTCTTTCTATAAAGGGCACCAAGGAGAGGCCTTAAGTCCTGCCTACCCACACACACACACACACACACACACACACACACACACACACACACACACACACACACACACACACACACACACACACACACACACACACACACACACACACACACACACACACACACTAACCCTTACCTCGTCAACCCTGACCTCACCAGCCAACTGATACCTGGTGTGTTTTAATTAATGAACCTTTATTATGCAGCTCATCAGTATGCTGAAGGGAACAGAGGTCTGGTTCAGCTGAAGTCATACTATGCTGCACGCCCATACATTGAAAGGACATTACATTAGCATTGATTGTCCTTTATGCCACCCACTATTTAGAGCACAGAAAAGTTTTGGGAATTCAATTTACTATCTATTAATCATCTGCTTAATTTGATTCACGCAAAATGTCTGATTTAAATACACATAGGCTATATGCATGTCTATGTGTCATCATGTGATAGACAATACATGTTTTTTAACCGAAAATAAAAACTATTTTATTTCCATTGTAATATCCACTTCAAACAAAGTCAACTGTAATTGTTTCTAATACAGATTTCTGCACTTGACCTTAGTTATTGGTGATATTTTGTGTTTTTAATGTCCTTTTGTCTTTTATGAGTGTATGTGTACTTATTTTGATGAGGCAATAACCTATGACCTTTTTTTACTATATGTATGCAATAGACTCTTTGAATAAATCATTTTGTTTATAATGATGACAGTATATTTGGAGTCACCTTACATCTGATGCTTCAAAGTCATCATTCTCTCAGCTAAGGTTATGAATTGACAGAACTACAAGTCCCAGAATGCAACAGAGGCTTTTTTGTCCAACCACATCGCTGCTCCGGGTTGACCATGTGTTGTGTGACTGCCACCGGACGGCTGTGTGAAGGCAGTGCAGGGAAACGTGCCACAGTGACACACACACACACACACACACACACACACACACACACACACACACACACACACACACACACACACACACACACACATACATACACACCATGCAGCAGGCAGCTCAACACGAACCGGCAGAAGCAGCAGAAACGTAAAAGATGGACTAAAAAATATGTGTCTCCTTCTCGGATCATCATCAACATGTTTCCGGGAATTGTCTATGCACTGTTGGCGGGTTTCCTCGGAGCCGTGGCGTCGTCGTCGGCCAAACTGTCCCTCGGAGCCGACTACCTGAAGGGAGTCTGTGAAACCGGACTCCGGACGTGGGGAGAGCAGCGGAAATTTAGACACGCGGATGAAACTACCGCCTGCGACCGGGTGAGGCATGGCTCAGATTAATTATTAACACAGTAAGGGGGGCGGTGAATAATGCAGCGTGCATGACTGCAAGCGGGGTGGTTTCTAACGGAGGAAGTTGGGGGGTTATCCCCGCCCGCCTTTCCACTCTGACTCCCCTCAGCATCAGCACCATCACTCACCATCACTCAGGGGGAGCCCATGCAGCAGCTGCGCCCTCGTGCAAGTGTCCTCTTGCTGAATGACATTGTAGCTTGCACCAGTGTATGTGTGTTTGTATCGCGTTATTGTGTAAGCAACTTGTCTCAGAGTGGTTGATGTGTTGATGGTGGTGGAGAAGAGGCTGGTTTCTGTAAGGAGGATCAGGTTTCGTGTGTGACCTTCACGTTCTCTGCACACGTCACAAGATGATGTCAGAAACATCTGCAGGCAGCTGTCTGGAAACCGTGACCTTTAAACTGATTGTTTTTTGAAATTGCAAATTAGGTATGCAGCCCTGTATACAAAACATATATTTTTATTATGGACCACGAGGTTTGAATGCGTCATAAGACTTTCGGACATAGTGTAATAGACAAAACAAAACCTTCACTTTATATTGTTCAGTCATGTTATACTACCTAAACATATAAAGTAAGTAATGGTTGCTTCAATTGCAACAACATGAAAATGCTACATAAACACTTCATCTATTGTCCTATCCTATAATCCAGTACAAAATAATGTAGTACTGCTGCATAATAGGTACGTCTTATATGATAAAGCCCACAGTATATGCCATCTATTTTCACAAAACATCAATTCATCAATTAGATGTCATTCATTTATAAGTGTCTGTTTTTCAGCTCCATATCCCTCTAAGGCTGCTGTGTGGGGGGCTACTTTTCACCTGCAATGCTGTGATGTGGACCTTTCTTGCCAAAGCACTCAGGTACTCCTCTTCCTCCACCCAAACCACTGTGACCACTACAGCCTCCAACTTCATATCCTCCGTAAGTAACGGTTTATTTTACAGGATCTGGCCTTACCACTTGTCCTCTAAGCATGATACTTGCTTTAGTGGAGTATGTTGTGACCTTTCGTCCTTATGAAAGCCGCTTTATTTTAGAAACTAGGCTATGTTTTCAGAAATAACTAAGTTCACCTCCTTGTTAGACATATCCCCTCAAGGCATCATTAAAGAGACTGATTTACTTTGTTCTCCCTGCAGGCTTTCCTGGGCCAGCTGATCTTTGGTGAAGCCCAAATAACATTGTGGTGGGTTGGGATCTCCCTGACCTTCTCTGGTCTGTTGGTACTGCAGAGGGTTTCACCGCAGGATGGACAACATGACGCAGGCACCAAGGACGAATAATATGACTGGTCTCCACTAGAGTTGGGCCTGGCTCCAACTGGCCTATTACTGTCGTAATAGGAGCGTTTTGGTTGGCATCTCCTCTGATTTTGACATTTAGCCAAAGAAAATTTCATTTTTTTAAATGTGCTGCCTTCCCTCCCTTCATTAGACAAATTGTATTCTGAATAAGTAAATGCCCCTCAGAATGAAGTATTCCTTATGAAAAGGAAATGATTTATTTGTCATGTTAATATTTATCCTTCAGGTTGCCATTTGGCTGAGAAACAGTATTGTTTAGGTCTGTTTAAAATCAGAGGAGTTGTTGGCCTTAAGCCAGTCTGGCCATGCCCAGCTACAATCTGGCAAGTGGAGACAAGATAATGGATGCCTGCACCAAGTTTCCCAGATGCTCGAAAATCGTCTTTGCCGACGAGCTTACAATAAAGCAAAAAATAAACTAGCTTTATGCTACTTTTGGGAAATCTTTCTGTCAACAGCAGCAACAAATGCATGTGAGCTCACAGAACAGGTTTGAGGGAATCAAAAAGACTAAAAAGAAATTGACATCTTGGGAAATGCACTTCCGTCAGAGAGTTAGATGAAAAAAGAGAGTCAGGCTAGCTATTCTCTGTTTTACGGTCTTTGTGCTAAGCTAAGCTCATGGTCTTTAGCTGCAGCTTCGTATTTGACGGGCTAATGACAGTGGTTACAATCTTCACAAATATGGATCTAACTCTCTGCAATAAGGAAGTAATTGCATTTAAAAGTATTTCTTTAAAGGTAGAGACTAAAATTAACTCAATACATATATATACTGTATATATATATACACTTTGAGAACCTGTGGCCATAAGGACAGACTGATCTCACGTCAATCTTTTGTGTTGTGTTCATGAGAAATGGACAAATAGCATCATTGGCCATGCTCATGATGTCACTATTATTCAGTCTGTGCATTATGTATCATAGCCATCAGATCACCAAAGCTTTCTTAATTCTTACTTTCCCTTAAGTTACTATGACACTCACTGTAAACATCTTACACTAACGTTGCATTTTATGCATGCTTGAGGAAGGTTATAAATGAAGCACTTAGCTGATGAAATATTTTTTTCACAAGAAATAATACTGATGTAGCTTTGAAATTCTTATCCTTGGGTCTTTAAAAAATGTGATTTGCCTTTCTTGACAGCTTGAACCTCAAGATAGTAGCATAACAGGTTATGATTCAGAGGTAGATGCTCTTCCACTTCACTTTGGACCTTGCATGTTTCTACTGAGACTTGAACTCAAATTTCTCACACCAAAGCATCCTGGAGTGTCAGTACACATCAGAGAGAAGTCCCTGTGAGCTGATTAGTGTTATTAAACTCACAATCACGTGACTTAAGTGTCCAAACTGTCTCTCAATTATTAGAGACATCATATGGCCTCTTTGATTGCCTGTTGAGCTTATGCGCCTTGCATTCACAATCTTATATTATCCTGTGACCATCATCACTCTGGGTTTTACCTGACTTTATTAAAAGCTCCCTCTACGTCCCTGGAGTTGTCAGTGAGAGTGCAATAACATTTTTCTTCCTTTAAATCTCATAACACTGTGATGTGTGCAACAGTGAAGGAGCTTTGAGTATTCATAATGTAATGTGGAAAATGAAAAAACATGCTGCTAGAGGGATGTTTCGGTAAGCGTAAATCAGCCAAGTACAGGGGTTGGTCTTAACATGACATGAAAGGTTGCTTTATTGAACTATTTTAATATCACACTTTGCTGTTGTTTAGATACATATCAAAATATAAATGCAGAATGGTAGCTCTAATACCTGTATGTAATATTCCACGGCAGCAATGCACAAATATATGAGATGTCTTTTCAGCTGCTGCTGTGCAGGTTTTGTATCATGTGATTTACATGCATCCCTTTTAATGTGACTGCAGTGACAATGTGATTATGAAGCTCTAAAGTTAAAGGTTGGCTGAGTATTGTTATATATCTTAAACAGTGAAGAGTACTCACAGCCACACAGAAGTTAATTCAGCCGTTTGCGGTTGCATGTTTTGAAACCTACAGTAGGTGTGTTAGGGTTACATGTTTGGGGAAAAAACACCTATTTGCTTTCTTGTAGAGAGTTAGATAAGACTGATACAACTCTTTTCTCTGGTCAATAAATATAAAACTGGAGATGGTAGCCAGTTAGCCTAGCTTAGCATCAAGACTGAAAACAGGGGAAACAGCTAGCCTGGCTCTATTTAAGGGGAATAAAGGATGCCTACTACCAGTAGGGTGTATTTTGGTATTTGAAAAGAGATAGACAGGTCAATAGTCTTTGTGCTAAGCTAAGCTAGCCAGTCTAACTTCCTTTTTACTGGCCATATGTGACAGCAGCATCAGGTAGGGTTTAATGGGAGGTTATGTGCACGACTATTTCACACAACTTGACCATTTTACAGTTTATTTTTTATTTGTGGACTACACGACAACTGCATACAACTTGTGAATATATGAGTTTAGGTAGTTTAGTGCTGTTTGGTAGTATGTTACCTCAGACACAGTCAGGCTTGCTCTTTACAGTTGTTCTGCAAAGCTAGGATGCTAGCTGTATAGCATCATAGGAACGAATGAGACATAAGAGATCTTCTCATCAAACTCCTGGCGAGAAAGTAAATCATTTCAGTTCCAAAAGTGTCAAACTATTCCTCTAACATACCTTTAATATCTGTAATATTTTCTTTACATTCTGAAGGGTTTCTTTTGTGCCTGGCTTTTCCTCCAGTGATTGGCATAATATGAAGTTAAACCATCTACCTGTGAACCCACTCTCACTGTAATATAACCAGCTGGAGCTTGGCAGTTGCCACATTTAAAGCTCCATGAGAGCTGCATGGCCCTGAGTGTGATGTATTTATGTGCACTTAAGCTGTAGATCGGGTTGTACAGAGAGATTAGAAAATCACTGAATTATAACGTCGACCTCACATGGTGTGTGTCACATTGATGAGTTACTGTGCTGCACTGCTATGAAACAGTAAATGTATGACCCCTTTGTCTGAATCAGTAAAGTTTTGACTTATCTCATGGTAGGATAAAGGAAGTAGTTTGTTGGTACACTTTAAATATTTGAATATTAGTTAGGGGTTTGTAAAAGTGTAAATATTTATTCTGTTAATAGGAAACACGTTAAAGAATGTCTAAGTTGCCATCCTCACAGAGATGAAACACTGTTGAATTATGAAATAAAACATCTTATCTGACAAACAGGATTCTCGTCTCCATCACTCAGATATTATTGGCTGTGAGAAGATGTTAAGTATGTCTTCCTGACAGCTCTCTTCTTTAAACAGTCGCTTTTTAGAGCTTTTCTACTTCACCACGTTGAATAAGATATAAATACATCTGTCTCTGTTTTCCTGCAACAAACGGACATTATACTTTAATGGGCTCAATGTCCTCAGAAATGTATGAAAATAATTCTCACTTCATGGGGCTGGATGTAATGTAAGCCCTGAGCTAATCTACATCTCCTCACATGCTGATGCTTCATTAGACCATCCCTTTCTTTAAATGCCTCTTGTAAAAATGGCAGATGAAACTTAAATCCCTTTAAAGCCTTTGCAAATGCCTTGCACACAAGTAACATGGCAGACAACAGCATGGGCGGAATTGTATGACTTATGTTTTTGAATAAAATTATCTGACAATAGTGTCGAGTACATATTTGTTTCCATTCCTTTAATTAGCAATCCAAATTTCTCAAAAAAGAATACCTCAGAAAAAAAGTCAATAAAATAAAATAAAAATGTGTCAACCAAACAAAAAATTACCCAATGTGTCAAAAATGTTCTGCCAAAATATAAAGAAATCTGATGGCGACAATAAAATAACCAGAACATTCGAAGAAAGTTGTGCCACATACATACCATTTTATTTCATTCCCCTTTAAACAAATACCAGTCAAAAAGAAAATGTGGTCCACAGTAAGTTCTAAAAATTGCTATTCATACCTGACCACAAACAACATATTAAACAATTCTAGAAAGAAGAAAGCTGGTGTACAGTATGTGTAAACTGGACCGCAACCATTGCATCTCCATATGATAACATTTTTGCATTTGATAAAACCTGTTTGTTTATTAAAATCCTAATACCCCACTCTTTAAATGGTTACTTCAATGCATCCCTTCATTACGCATTCAATTTGGCAACATGTATGTTCAAATGTGTCCTTTCATCACCCTTAAAAAGCATGTTTTATAAATACAGTAAGGCTTTCGAACACATTTCAGCAAAGGCATTTTAGTGTTAAATGCTTTGAAGTGGACTATTTTCTATCTGCAACAAATTATGTCCAACAAAAGTGAAACATCCTCCTCACACTGGATGTTCAAGTGCTGTTAAAACGTGCATTCCTAATATGATCTTTCAGGCCTCAGTGAACATTTTATACTGGCCTAAATTTAAACCAACATTTTATCCTGTAAGGCTTTTCTCCTCTAGTCAGACTCACAACTACAATCTATGACAAACTGGATTATCGAAAAGCAAACTCCATCAATTGCTGGTGACTGATTGAAATTGGTACAAAGCCAAGAGGTCGACTTGATCCGCTACACAAGAGTTGTCGAATAATCAAAAGGACACTGTTCAAAACAAACAGCTGGATTATACATACATTTGACATTTAAAAGCTGCAGCTCTTCTTTGAATAGAAACCACTGCTTACCTTCCAAGTGATTTTAAAATTACAATCCTTAGGATTTCCATAAATTTCCGTTTGAAATTAATACCAAGTAGCCATTAGATGTAAATAAATTAAGCTATTTCCTCTCTGTATAGTGTTTTTCTTTGTCAGACACACATTCAAATTACCTTTACACCAATAAGCGACTCTCAGCTTTAGTGTTTAATCTCATTTCATTTATAATCAAGAGTGTGTTTCGATAAAAAATTGAAGGGGGAAAAAAAAAGAACGGAAACCGACTTCCTGACTTGAAGCATGCGACTTAAATGTCAACTAAAGACATGAAATTATTGCTGCAGATTATAACTCAGGAGTAGGAAGGGCAGTTTAAGAAGGGGGCCAAGGCTTTATGCCCCTCAACCGATTTGGCAGTGTGGCTGCTGTGATCTGAATCGCCGGATAGTTCCTAGTTAAACTTTAATTACGTAATCTTGTTGCCTGCTTTCACCTTTCCTCCTCTACTGAAGGACAAGCCCCGCAACTGTGTATCTTAATTTGCTTGAGGTCCCAAATGTAAAATCAAAGCACAGCAGATTATAGTGTGATTGTTCATTTTGTTTGGTAGCATCGTTGCTACTGCTGCTTTTTTTGGTCGTATTTCTGACAAAATAGCTGCTCAATGAGTGTTCACTGTAGTATTAAAAATTGTGCAATAAAGACCATGGCTGTTGCCATATCAAACAGAACTGAAATCTTAAGGAGTATAACTTTAACTAAGGCCGTGAACTGTCCTATAGCCTTTGGATCTCCTTCACAGCTCCGGTTTTGGCTGGAAATTGGCTAATGGCCAGTTTAAACAACAAAAAACACATACCTAACTTGTTTTTATATGATAAGCCAGATAGTTGGGGTAAAGTGCAGGCTAAAAGTATTTCAATCAAAACAGAAATTTGATAAAATGTATCAAGATACATTTCTTAAAGACCAGGACTTATCCACCTATCTGACACCAAAGAGCAACAAGACATCTCAGTATTTAACTAATATGATCCTGTCTCAATAAGGCAAACCAATAAACATTTCTTTAAAAAGAAAAACAGATGCCAATGTTACTAATGCACGGTTCTAAGGCAAACCACACGCAGCATTTAGCAAAACACTATTGCAACCACAGGAATACAGCAAATAAAGAAGTGACAGGATGACAACGTTTACAGGAAGACAAACTCCAGAGTCCCCCTTGTCACAAGGACAGTGAAAACTTTCTGGACTTCAGTTTCGAGTTCACATTATTGTTTAGTTTTGGAAGCAGGAAATGATCAGACAATAGTGAAGGAAGATCTGGCTGTGGTTTAAGAGCTTCTTGTCAAGTTGTTCCAACAACTCATTAATCTCAGTCAGCACCAACCAAAACAAAAATAAAAAAGTGAATGTTTTTTGTTTTTTTTTACTCTTTGACAACAGAACTCACGATGGAACACCCTGATAATATTGATAAACAAAATATCCATAAATGAAGGAAAATGTAGAAGTGGTAAAGAGGAGTTCATGCTCGTTAGGGTCCAGCCAATAGGAAGGGACACCGGGGGAAGTCCACAGCGACAGAGCTGAGCTAGGCTTCAGTTTTCACACAATGTACTGGTACAAGTCTGCCTTGCCGTGGTCGGGTGTTGCAAAGGGGCTCAGCCAGGCTATAGAGAATGGATGGCCAAACACCACCTTCAAATTCATCCATTTGGACCTTTTGGCCCATCGTCTCTCCTCCTTCTTAAGCTGTTCGATTCCCTGCAGGTAAAAGAAGTGACAAACATTAGAAGCCGTCTCCAGAACTGATTAACGCTGAACATATAGCTGTGTATTCAAAGGTTAAATTTACTAGCAGAAAGTAATCAGTGTAAGGGATGTTTTGTATTTGTTCTTTTCTTTTGTGTTATGGAATACTTCCACCCATCAATAATTCCCCACGTTACATTGAATGACAAATGGAAATTCTTGCATGCCTCCACAGGTGAGCGTAGAATCAGAAAAACAGACAAAGTCTTGATGATTTTAGAAAATGGGGGGTTACGTTTTGCAGCAGTCTCAAACCAAACTGCATGTTCGAAAACGCATGGCTATTTTTATACACAAGTGTTTTAAATAGTGAACTTTTAGCAAAAAATGTGAGCATATGACTGAATAAATGTGACTTGGACTGTACTACATAGCTGTGTGAGAAAAACGGATGTGTTTCTTTTCTCAGCTCTTAGATTGTATTCAAGTTTTCTTCAAGAGTTCAAGAGTGAGTAATAGATTTACAAATAATTATCAAGTATTCCTTTAATGATGATTATGGTGACTCGCTGTCAGCATTCCCTGGTGTCAAAGAACCGCAAGCACGCACAGACTGAAGTAGATGATCTTTGTAAAGAAGATCAAGATGCTGCGAGTCATCGTTGTGGGTGGTTGAGCCGAGAAATAATCTCACCTACCTGGAGGCTGCAGTGTAAGTGAATTACCTGCTCCTGCTATGACCTGTGCTCTAATTTAGTAAACAACACACAGGAGGAATTCATGACTTATTTTAAAAAGTCAGCGCTGCTTTATAAAAAGGCAGAAAGGAACCTACATGTGTGTACCCCAAGACATGCACTGGTTCATAAAACAGATGAGTGATTTGGTTGTAAGGGATGCACCAAACGTAATATCCTTGGTTGATTCCAGTTTAGTCTGACTATTTAATTACTTTCATGTTTGAATTTTTATTCACCGTCTCATCGGAGCAGATGGAGTGGACCTGGGTCCCGAACATGACTGCAGTGAAGATCAGGAAGAGGAGACCCTCAAAGCAGAGGAGGATGAGGAGGATGACCGTTGCCGGTGGAGAGAAGTTACTGCACTCTGAAAAAGAAGAGTAAAGAAAGAATTAAATTAATAACACAGTCAGCTCTCACAGGACCGGAGATAAGAATATAAATAATGATGGTAAATTCTGGATATGGCTGGTTCAGAATGTATTATCGATTGCCGCTTTCCATCTTCCCAATTCTCTCTCGGGTATAATCAGCTATATTTGCACATTAAATTGATGGTGGTAAAACCGTGAAGTCCCTGAGCAGAGTGAGCAGTCGCTACATCGGTTCATCACTTACTTGTCCAGTCTTCTTCAAAGCATAAAACAAAATGGAAGGCCACCAAGATCAGGGCATGTAAGGATATTAGTGCAATATACATCTGTTGAGAGAAAAAGAGAAAAACAATTCATAATACAATCATAATATCGAGACAAAATGTATCAAACCTATATTTCATACCAATGATATTTAAATAGGGGTTCCATATGTGTGAAAATATAAACAGTAACTATAGAATGAACATACTATAGCTAAGAATAAGCCTGTTGACATGACGGAAGACATTATTTTCAGTTTGTCTTTGCATTCCTCCCCTCAATATTTTTGCTTACATTTGTAACTGTAACATATAGCCACCATTTTTACTTGTGCCATAACATATTGGCTAAGGTGTTTAAGGACTCACTGTGAAAAGCACAAAGTATTTCTGGTTGTTCTCTCCGACACAGTTGTTCACCCAGGGACAATGGTGGTCCATCTTTTTGATGCAGCGTTTACACACACTGTGGGCACACAGACACACAAAGATGAAGATAAAATGAATACAAACATTGCAGGCCAACTACGTCCTTTTAATGCAAAAAAACAATCTGAAAACAGAGTATATTTTCCTAATAACAGTAAAGAAAAAAAAGACAGAGACAAAGTTATGTGAGAGACAAGATAGTTGTGCTCTCAAACATGGTTGCTTGGCTGTGTCCGTGTGTGTGTGTGTGTGTGTGTGTGTGTGTGTGTGCCTATTTATCTCGTAGATTTACATTTCTTTGGTATCTCAAGTAAGGTCTGACAATTCAGAATTTGTCATCTGACGAAGCAGAAAATCTGGATTTATTCATGTGCCTTGTTTAGACACACCCTGAGCTAAATCTATATTTATAAAGCTCGTGTTTAATATATTTTCCTCTTATTGGTCATTAGAGACAAGGGCATCATTGCGGTGTATCATTACAACCACCCACAAGAATGACTCATAAGAAAATATGATCTGCTCCATTTAAACTGACACCCCTTTTTCTCTCTGAGACAGAATGACTCACTGGCTTTACAATCAGTTACGCTGAAGTGTTTTTGTGCTTTTCATGCCTCGAGATTCCAGGGTACCACTGAGCTGCCTCTCCAAGGGAACTCCTTAACATCCACCTGCAAAGTCTGCAGGGAAATGCTACGCTCAAAGAAAAACACACACAGGAGAGGCTGGTGAATCATCAGCGCGGGAAGAGAAGTAAAGAGAGAGACGCATCAGGACTTTCCCCTGTAAGGTGCAGACTGCAGCACAAAACTCTAATCGCCCAGACCCACATCTTAGAAGTTGCCGAGTTTGTAATCTTCTCTACAATCTGCACTATTTCAGGGAGTGCCGTACCTGCAGTGGTGAGCTCTGTCTGGCTTTATGCTGCAGCACTTGGGACACTTGTAGACCACTTGTCCAGGTTTGAGCTGCAGGCTTTCGATGAATTCTTTGGTAGCGTTCCCTTTAGGCACGGCTCCCTGAGAGCAAGGAAGAAAAAAGACGCATTGACAAGGAATACAATTGTAGTTTCTGTGCCTGTGGATGTTTTACAGTGTTTTCCTGTCATTGATTGAGCTGGAAACGTTCAATAAACATGAAAATTACACTTTACAGGA
The DNA here is from genome assembly GCF_036324505.1 of Eleginops maclovinus. NCBI lineage: Eukaryota > Metazoa > Chordata > Actinopteri > Perciformes > Eleginopidae > Eleginops > Eleginops maclovinus. The sequence goes on from NC_086361.1 coordinate 11,679,668, forward strand.
CAAATTAAATGACTTTGATTGGCTTATTACATAGCAAAAAAACTATACCAATGGGAGCAGGATATTGTCAGTAAGTGGCCCCAGGTAATGGGTAAGCAGTGGGTCAAAAATCTAAATCACAAGTTAGCTGAGTTGTTTTGAACTGTGATTATTACATGAAAACATATGTAGAATAAAGGATTACCTCAACTATTATAGTGATATCAAAACTAGACCTAAAAACATGCATGTGTAAAAGCTAAGACCACTTTTGGTCTATCTGACAGTTAAGTAACGGGATCAGAGTATGACTGACCGGGTCTGTGCACATGGCCTTGGCATGAGAGGCTAGGGCCAGGAAGCAGAGGCCGTTGAAGATCACCCCGTTGAAGAGGCTGTAGATCACACTCTTGGCAGGCAGCAGCACGACGAACACCACCACAAACTCGGCGTACAAGACCAGGAACCAGGTGATGACGCCGCACACAATGCCGCAGCCGTCGCGGATGAACCACATGGTTTCAGAGCCGTTGCGCAGCGGGGGAGGGGCACAGTGTTCGGGCCTCAGATAGCCAGCTTGCCTCTCGATGTCCCTTGTGCGGTGCGCCGGGCTCTTCATTCTACAAAACCTGCGGCTCCCACAACATGCTGCGAGAAGTGACGGGAGGACAGATGGAGAGGAAGTAGGGGGGCAAAGACATGGGGAGAAAATGAAAGAAAGGAAGAAGAGAATTAGATGGTAGACAGGGGCTGAATTTTTAAATGATTTTAACTTAACATCTGTTTACTTTCTGGTAATCACTTGGTCTATAGGAACATTGTGAAATCTACAGTTCTCCATTTACATATTTTTCTGATCACCAAATCAAACTAATAATGAGTCAAATATTGATATTATATCAATACAAGTCAAAATAGTCATTTGATTTTCAGTTCTAGCAGAACTATTTTTCTTTACCTGCCTATATCTGGTGATAATTGATCAAATATGTTATTGTGAAATTATTGTATATAGATTAAATATTGTCATATAGGATTTTCTTCATATCGACCACCCTTAATCTGACACTTTAAAGTTATAGATTTACTGTCATGTAAGACAAAGAAAATGCTTATTCTCAAAGAACTGAGCTGGAAAAAACATAAAAATACCTTAAACAATTGATAAGTACATTCTCAAAACTTGTGAAAATAACTTTTACTGTTGAGATACATTTATGAATTTCCCAAGCTGTATAAAAGTGCCCTTTCTTCATCAAAGCAATATCCAAGTGTATGAGTTTGTTACCAAAGCAATTCAGAGTCTGTGTCAAGTGCTCCATTTCCTCAAGGTATATAAACAAAGATAGGGGTTGATAAGTCGGCAGAGTGAATCAGCAAATACGGTTGAGGACAACACATAGCAGGAAGCATAAACTGAAAGAGGAACCAACAGTGACTGGCTTAATCCCAAATCTAACCAAATTCTCTCTGAGAAAAGAAGAGGCTGCTGTTGGATTAGAACACCGCAATTTTGGCTTTAAAAGTGAAACAAATAAAGCTTCAACAGTAGCCTGAGCTGCACGGGGCCTGAGTGTGTGCCCGAGCCTCATGAATAAGCAATGGAGGAGGTCTGAGTGTGTGGTGATAAAGATGGACTTCAAAAGGGATAAAGTGTCTGAAAACCAAAAGAAGGCCTCACTATTTCATGCAGATAACACAGACAGAAATAAAAGTGCTAATTCCCGGAGGATGGCTGATGGACCACGGCGCCTTCTCCTCACTAAAACCTGAGCTTATAGTGGGAGCAAATTGGTCATTCCTGAGGATTCCATCTATCCATTAGGCTTAACTGAGAAACAGCCTAATCTTTACTTTTATGTCTGTATTCATTAGTATTAAAAAGATGGGGCATTCCTACAGTGCTTTTAGGATTAAATTAGTAAGCGCCATCTCTGGATTTAATTTAAACACCTCAGTTTATTAGAGCCAGAGTCGATCACTAACAAGACCCCCTTTGTATGCTTCGTATTATCAAGCCTATCCTACTGCACACAGCACCACCCCCTGCTTGTTGAAGGACACATCTGATCATTTGTGTTTTATGATTGTATTTTGTATCTGTTCTGTAATACTCTATTAACTGTTGCTGGTGTGCTGTCTTTGCCAAGTGTCCCCTCCCTATCTCAAGGCACTTCCTGTATGAATAAGGCTTAGGAGGAGCAATCCCAAGGAGTTGGCCAATCCTTTTAAAGTTTACTCTACTGTCCATTCCAGGTACATTTGTGATTTTGAGTGAATGTATGAATCACCATGCAATTTGGAACCAGTAAATTGTGTTTAGTGCCATACAAAGAAAATGGCCACGGTACTTTATACTTATCAGCATGTTAGCCTTTTCAATTTGAGCATATTAGCATGCTGGTGTTAGAACTTAGCTCAAAGCACGTCTGTGTAAAGCCAAGTAAAGCCTCACAGAGCCGCAAATCACATCAAAACACAATCCTTCAACTGTGACTAGATGGACATACATAGCTGCCATCAAAAACTATCTACCAATCTTTTGAAACACAAGCCCTTTTGTCTGAAAATTATGAGGAGAACATTATCTACTTCTGATATTGAAAACCATTGGGATATGGAAGCACTGTCTTAAAAAAATAGTAATTCTGGTTGGAATTACTATTTTAAAATACAGTATGCCCAAACATCAACCAAACAAACCCTCTTGACCCTTTTCCCCACCCGTGTCATGCAGCAGGAGTCAGGCGCAGAGGGAAGTCAAGTTAGACGTCTGGTATGTCTGCGAGTATCACTTTCCCGAGGAGTCTGGGATTACTGAACCATGCGACTCTGCTCAGGTGGTAGTAAACAGAAACAGTAAGTATGTTTACACACATGCTGTACTGTCATTTTAGGAGGAAGGTACTTTGCTTTTACATTTAATGCTATTTTCTAACTTAACTACAAATACTTTAAGGCTAATTCCGACAAAATCTGATGGAATCACGTCATTTTGGATAGAAATGTAAACAAATTGTTGTAACTGTTTATAAATCTCTAAATGTTTATAGACTGTAAAACTGACTGTCTTTTACCTTATCATCAGGTCATATATTAGCAATATGCTATCAGCTCTCATCGGTCAAACAAAAAAACCCGGAGAAGCAGGATTTAGTTAACATGCCTTGAGTTTGACCATTTTTTATTTCAGGTTACAGATCTCCATTAACAAGTTGCCAACATGTTAATGCTTTTTAGATATAGTAATCAGATAATACCACATCTCAAAAGGGGAAATATGCCTTGCTAAAGGGGGCAATTGTAAGACCTTTGAGAAAAAGTGTAGCTACATAAGTACTTCCCTTTACTTGTCGGTAAATCACTGTAAAATGACAGTTTCATTTCAATATCTTGGATGGAGTATCTTTGTTGAACAGGTTCCTACTCTTATAGTTATGCATGTGACTGTTTACCAGGGTATATGTGATTCGGCTTGCGGGAGCAGACCATTTCAAGAAAAACTTGTTTCAGTGAGGGGGACAAGAGACAATTGTTAAAGGCTGGTATGGTAATGTATTTGTCATGTGGACTGCTTTTCTTGTTTCAGTTCATTATAAACAAAGAGACTAAGATGGCTCTAAAAACTGTAACTGGAGTGAAAGTAACTGCAAAACCAGAGTTCAATCACAGAAACTGAATCAATGGTTTCAATTTCGTAACAGGGATAATGTGTCAACAGATTGCTCTCAGTGAATTGCTGCTTTTTTACAATGAGAACTACTTGAAGAAACAATAGTTAGTAATTACAAAACACGTTTTTTGAAGACCAAAGACTTCTTTTTATATTCAGTGTTACTAGCAGATATTCATTCAATAGTGTAGAGATTTATGTGACCCTCCGATGCTGTTAAATTAAAGGATTAATTACATGAAGTTAATAACTAGTGAATTGTGAACAGATATTGATCGCAATGTGGGTCGTAAATAGTGCTCTACAGAGAGATCAATACACATCAGCTTCTCCCATCAGAATTTACAATTGTGTCTAAATGCTATAGAGGCAATATTTGGCAGCTGCTTTCAAAATAAAATGGAATAATTAATGATAAGATGCCAATGTTTACAGATTCAAATTAAACTGAAAAATGTAACAGGGTCACAAAATAAAACTAGCAACCTGTGTTTGAATCTTTACTTGATTTTTAGCTGGGATGATTTCTTTTAGTGATGAATAAAATTCAAGCACTGAAATGTATTGGGGAAGCTTCAGTCATCATTACTTTGCCATTTAGGAATTCCTAACATAAAGTGAAATGATCTTTAGTTGTAGCCTATAATATAAACCATTACCAAAAACTGTTTCCCTAGAATTCTGTGGTGTGTGTTTAATTATTCAGTCAATGAATTGTAAAAAAGAAAGAAAATCCTCAAAGCCAAAGGTTACGTCAACCTGTTTTTCGGTCCAATAGATTAGGGTTAGGGCCATCCTTTAGGCAATGGCAAGAATAAACTGAAATTATTCTCAACCCATTTTCGAGAAGTTGTAATCAGTGAAGCTATCATAACACAAATTGAAAATTGAAATTATATATAACTTTTTATAGTACTATCGACATGGTGCATCCCTCTGTTAAGCAGACACATTAACTTCCTATTGAAAATGTGTCTATGCTTACATGACACATTTTAATTGCCAAAATTAAATATCTTGTTTAACTCAAAACTGTTGTCCAGCCTCCTCTAAGGAAATATCTGTGTTTTGACTCTGCTAAATGCCTGGCTTTCTAATAAGTTTTGCTGTAAACCACTGCTATAACAATGCAAAACACACTTAACATGTGTAGACCGTAGGCCTGGTAAAACTTATGAGCGACTAATGTTGGAGTCCAAATCTCTGAAGTGCCCTTGAGCAGGACTCTAGCTATATCGACCTCTGACCTCCCTGAAGACGAATGAGCAAAATGGGGAAGTATGTTGACATAACCAGTGGTGATCAATGATCTACGCTTAATTAAATAACTTCCAAATATGATAATGCCATTAACGCGAACAGGAAGCAGCTCTGGCACCTGGAGTCGCATATGGATAGCATTAAAGCGTAATTTACGTTACATTAAAGTAGCATTTGTTAACGTCCTGTTTTTTTACAAACATACCTCACACTATCCAGGTTTATCTCCAAAAGTTAGTTGTAATTCCTCGTCTGAAGCCTCATAACACGGAACTGAGTCTCCTCCTCCTGTTAGCGCAATCCCAGCTAACCTCACTGCTCTGCGAACAGATGCTTTCCGCGGCTCGCCTCGGTGTCGAAGAGGTGTTGATTCACCTTTTAAGTATGCTAATTACAGCCGGGGAGTGAGCCTTAAAACAGGCCGCAACCTAGCTATAGCTTTCTCCTCTCCAGGCAGTTTTACAGGAGGATCAGAGAAACACAGAGGCGACCAGGAAGTCCGATACTGTCTTCCTGGGCGTTCGTGCCCTGAGCTGGTTCTGTCAGGCGGAATATTCACCCAGCCCATTGATACACTGCCCTATACCATGAAGTTCACGAACTGTTTCAGAGAAAAGGCCTTCAGCAAGATTTGTAAAGCAATCCATTCATTGCTGATTCAGTTCATCAAAGACACCGTTGTAGTCCAATGTCTAATCAACATTGCTACATCTTTTCTTATATTGTTTATGTATGAACCACCAGACACCCAAGCTGTCAATAAACGTGATTCTTATTCTGATTGTTTTGAGATAAGATCTTGTAATATTAGGCTAAATTAAATTAAATTATAACAAATGTCAATTGTATTGGTGCTGTTTTGAAATGCAAAGAGGTAAATGGCCATTTAGAGTCAGGGGTGGATTAATGCTGGCAATGCTGCAACCTAGAGAGGTTCTACTTGTGCACAGGTTATAGATTGGCCAGATCATTTTGTACTGGTTAAAATGTGTTTGAAAGAAAGAAATAAACCTGACCCCTATCAGCCCAGGAAAAACGTTTAACAATAATTTGGTACGTTTGGGATGACCAATTAGGGGCGTACACAATCAGTAGCCTTGGGGGCCCATGGTAGCTTTTTTATATGCAGGTGTCTGATACGGAAACTTGGATCAAGCACATTCTGCATGTATTAGATTGGCTAAGTAAAATAAACGTATTTAAAAATACTTGTACCCTTCTATCTAATTAGGTTTACCCGGCTGCATAATTTGTAAAAAAACATTTCACATTTTTAGTGGACCCTTGAAAACTAGTGCTTTCCTAATGCCCTATGTATCAAACATATTCTTTGATAGATATTTATAAATCTTAATCTATTTCTGATATGATTCATAAAATCATTGTGCAGTAACAGTTAACAAAATCATGTTTTGAAATTAAGCCCTCCTTTGTATGATTTTAATTCTTATCAAATAATTGTTTTCATCACTGAATTGTTTTACTGTAGTTGAATTGATATAAATATTTATGGGGAACACTTTTTTATTGTTTCGATTTATGTCTCTTATTTTATGTCTCTAATTTGTGCATGTTCGTCGTTGTTCTTTTTATCCCTATCATGTGATTAAGACATATATTTCTATATTTTATTATTCACATTTTATTGTATGTATTTAATGTATTTCGATAACTGTACAACATTTTAAATTAAACTATTTTTAATGTATGTATTGTCTGCAAGATCTTATGTTATTATGTTATTTAAAGTGTGTTCAGTTGTTTAAAAAAATCGAACTGCGTCATCTTTTGATGACGTAACAGAAAAGCGACCGACAAACACATGCTAGCAGTGTTTTTCACATAATGGCAACAGTACAAGTTAGCGAGGCTGAAAAAGTGTATATCCTTCATGGAATACGGGTAAGTTTTAGCATCTATACTTTAAATCCTGTTAACCTCAAAAAATCGAAACATGCCATTACGTGATGTGTGCTCTGCAGCTGTAGAAACTGTATCGTTAGCTCACTAGCTGTTGACCATTGAGTATATCAAGTAATGTGGATTATTTTATTCAGGATGACTTGCGAGTGGACGGAAGAGGCTGCGAGGACTACAGACACATGGAAATAGAGACGGATGTGGTGTCCAACACAGACGGCTCCGCCAAAGTCACACTGGTAATTTCTAATCATATTTATTAATCATATTTATATTTCCAGCAGAACTCCTCCATCGTTGTCCATTTTCTGTTAGTGCTCTCAAATATGTGTTATCTCTTATTGTTCAACACTTCATACTGTATATAATTAGTTATAGCTGGGTGAGATATTTCTTATTTTTACTTGCTAACTTAACTGTAAGGTACCCAAGCCAGAAAACATGTGTTGGATTGGCTGGAGAGAAGTAGCGTCTCATCCAGGAGATATTGTCCTCTTTTCTCAGTAAGGTTGACTCACTGATTACTAACTCATTTCTAATAAGTCCTGTTCTGTCTCTCTTTCAGGGGGACACAGCGGTTCTAGTTGGGGTTAAAGCTGACATTGGAAAACCAAGGCCCATGGTGCCAAATGAAGGCTACGTGGAGTTCTTTGTTGACTGGTAGGTTGGGTGCATGTTGTCATGAGTAAGACTTTGGCTTGTCAGAAACTGAGGTTTGGTCTTAAAGATTTGGCCTCCAAACCAATCAGTTATTACAGAGATTCTAATTACAACCTTTTAAGAGGCATTAAAGTGTTTTATATCATAGTAGTACATATAATGATGTACTAATGTTTCAGGAAAATCACGTGTGCCTATAATAAAATTCCCATCTGAAATCACTCCCTATTTATTTTATAGTGCACTCTATGTTATTATTGCCCACAATTTAAAGAAAGGTAGTGTCCCCATTGCATTAACAGTGAAAACATTTTACCACAGAGGCAAACATGTTATATTTACCAACAGGAATTGACAAAAGAGGCACATCTTTTCTTTGTAATATGTTAACAGTTTTTGGGAATTTGTATATGCACATCCTGCCACCAGGGGGTGGTGTTGAAACATCTATTCATAAATCTCTTACACATCAAAAAACATTACTAAAGAAATTATGATCATGTTCATAACAAAAAGTTTGCAGAAAGGTAGTGTGTTTGGCAGTTTTCACTTTTCAAGTAAAAATCGATCATCTCACACCATTCTATTAGCTTGTTTATTGTCTTGTATTCATCTTCCTATCTCTAGCTCAGCCAATGCAACCCCTGAGTTTGAGGGCAGAGGAGGCGAGGAGCTAGGCACAGAGCTGAGTAACACTCTCTACAAAGTCTTCAACAACAAACACAGCATGGACCTGAAGAGCCTGTGTATCAGTGCAGGAGAGCACTGCTGGGTCCTCTATGTGGATGTTCTTGTGAGTTGTAGTGTTTGATAAGGTCTTACAATATCCCAAATGGCAAAGCAGCATTAAACCTCAAAATGGTTTTCTTCAACATATTTTCCAGCTTCACTTCGATTTCAATGCCTATTTGTATGACACAATATGATGGATAATTCTTGCATGTAAAATACTGCTTGATAAACCATGCAGAGCAGCTGTTCTTTCCTTCTCAGTGGAGAAATATATCAAAATTGCACATTTTACCACAGAACAGTTTATTTGTCTATTTGTATGTATGTGTGTATATTTAGCCCCTATGATCTTCTCTAAGGTAAAATCTCACACTCGCATGTTCCCACAGCTCCTGCAGTGTGATGGAAACCTGTACGATGCCATCTCGGTAGCAATCAAGGCAGCTCTCTTTAACACAAAGTAAGAAACATATTTTACTGTGGTTTGTAAGGGTCTTTATGATCAAAATGAAAAATAATATGAAGTATTACAGCTGTTGTCAGTCTCATTCTTATTCAGTTAAGTGAAAACTTGTCCTCTGATTACCTTACTGACAGAATTCCCAGAGTGCACATATCAGCCGACGAAGAAGGAGGGAAGGAAATTGAGCTGTCAGATGACCCTTATGATTGCGTGAGACTCAACGTAGAAAACGTTCCTTGCATAGTGACGTTGTGCAAGGTGAGCCTCCCTGCTGGTACTTAAAATTAAAGACCATCATCAGACAAACGGTGACCTTGACATTGGCTGTTTTCCTGCAGGTGGGCCACAGGCATGTGGTGGATGCGACTCTGCAGGAGAAGGCCTGTTCCGTGGCCAGCCTGATAATATCTGTCACACACAAGGGCACGATCACCTGCACGAGGAAGGTGGGCGGAGGCAGCCTGGATCCGGAGAGCATCTTTGAAATGACAGAGGTGAGTGTGGCCCTCCTTTTTCAACTCTTCCAGGTTCTGAATATGTTTATGTTTGAGTGAAGATGTGTGGTAGAAATAGACTTTATTTTGTCTGCAGGCAGGTAAACGTGTCGGGAAGGCCCTCCATGCTCCGCTCATGAAGCTGCTGCAGCAGGAGGAGAGTTTGGGCAAAGCACGACAGAAAGTTGGCTTCCTTGGTTAACACCATTTACATTTTATGTGCATGTATACAGATTTTTCTAATAAAACTTCCTTTCTACTGCCTTTTGTCTTTGTTCTTCTAATACCTTTTATATTGTATTGCTGTTTTAACAACCCTAAAAAAGTAGGATCTGGTGTAAAAGTCCTGTTAAGATGCATTTAATTATACATTTAAAAAAAGTATGCGAACGAAATTACAGAAGGATGTTTGGTAAAGAATCAAAGATGACCGTCAAACTCTCCAAATAAGTATCCAGTCTCTCTGTGTCCTTCTGTTTCTGCCACGTGTCGACTCTTTCAGAAGGGCCAGATGTGATTCTGGACCATTTCCACTCTTCCCTCATACTGTTGTCGGTTGTGTGTGCTGGCTGAGAGCAGAAATATCCAAAACAATCCCCTATTTATGGATAGAGCTCCTGCTGCAGATTTGAAACAATAAAATGTATACAGAGAATAGTTCATAAAGCTATACACAACTTGAAATATGCTTTAAACCTGCACAAACATAAAGAGCTGCATCAGAGACTTCGCAGGTTATGGTGAGTGACTTTTTTTATTTCAGTGCCTCACTGCTGCCAAATAAACCAGGAAATAGGATTGTTCCAAATGAGGCCATACCTTAACACTTCCAAAACACCTTTTGGCCAAAAGAGCTGTATTCCATCCTTTTTATTTCAGGTTTAAACTACTCTTTAAAGCCAAGCAATACACTAACCAGGTTTAAGCGTTTATGCAACACATGAGTCAGGATTTGTTTACTTCTTTTATATATACTTTGATGAAAGCTGGATGAAAGCTGCACAGTGTCTTTCCAATGCCTGCCAGCCTCCACCTGCTTTCCAGGCACGGTTCTGGTTTGTATTGGCTTTCTTTTTGAAGCATCTGGAGCCGAATGAGACGTATGCACGCCATCCTTTAAGGCTCCTGAGGTCAGTTTGTTATTGCTGCAAATGGCTGTTATGGTCTTCAGTAATTTTCCCTGTTTGGAGAGAAGAGAGGGAGGGTGTGAGAAAGAGGAGAGAGAGGAGGTGGATAAATTCTAAGCATCCACTTTGGAGCAGCGTCATTTAACAGGTCCCATCATGGAGTCCAAAGGAGTGTGTTTGGTGCTGGGAGTACTACTGCTGGTGAACTGCTCCTTGCAGCAGAGTTCAACAAGGAAGAAGCCAGTAAAAAAAGGTATTTCCTTTATATGTAATTTCTATGGACAATGAAGTACACTGAATCTGAATCTAGACAGAAACCCAAATAGTACACAATCTGCCAGAATGAAAAACTATATGAAGTGTTTAAGATCACTTAATATTAATACATTGCATGTTCCATGTATAACCATGTGCTCAAATGTCCTGGAAACAAGGAATAATTTAAAAACAAACTCCTGACATGAGTGATCTTGTGTTTTTAGTGTTATCAGACACAGCAAAGGATTCTGTCATTGAAGATCTGCAGAAACAGATCAATGACATTGTCCAAGAGCTCAACTTACTGAAGGAACACCAAGCCCTGCAGACAGGTAACAGCTTTTTCTTTACTGAAGATTGTCACCTTTTTTTTTTTTTTTTTCAAAATTCCATAACTTTACTTGATTTGTGCTTGCATTGCATTTTCCTAAATTATGTTTAATGATTTTACTTTGGGAAGCTTGGGGCCAGGTGACAGGGGCCCAACATTATGGTTCAGATTAAAAGAGTTAGACTTTGGGTTTGTCATGCTTAAGTCCTTTCACCAGTAAACTCCTTACAACTGAAGACATGCAATTCTGTAGCTGAGACTTCTTTATGATCACTATTATTTCAAGAGCTTGGTGTGCAGATTTATTGATATATTGTTCATGACATGAGCTTTATTGTTCAGTGCACTGAATATGATCTGAAGGAGTTAACAGTAGGGTATGCTTCTCCTAAAAATAAATTCAGATGGGATACATGTGTAGCCTTTGGATCTGGAAAGTATAATACATCTCTGTTCACGACACAGAATTGCATCCAGTTGTTCCTGCCGTCCAAATATCTAAAGTACAGAAATAAACTACACTTTCATATGTTGCTCTTCATTTGAAGATATTGTAATCATATCACAGGACTAGGACTTTTATTAATCTTCTTATGAAAGGATATCTGTATAGTGTACGACTGAAAAAAAATGGTTATCCTGAATCACAGTTTGGCTATATTTAAGTCAACGGAAAGATCGAAATGCTGTTTCTCACAGTCCCGATGTATTAAATAAAAAATATACAATATATATAAAACTAAAAATATGTTTAGATACATTATTATATATACATACACATACACACACACACTGATTATAACTGTCTGCTTCCATTTGTTTTTTTCCTCAGTCTGTTTGAAAGGGGTGAAGATCCACAACAAGTGTTTCTTGGCTGACAAAGTGAGAAAGAGCTACCACACAGCCAGTGAAGACTGCAACGCCCTGGGCGGGGTCCTCGGTATGCCCACTTCCAGCGATGACAACGACAAGCTCACAGACTACATCCACCAGATTATCGGCCCAGAGGAGCAGGTCTGGCTTGGCCTCAACGACATGGTAACCGAGGGCCGCTGGGTGGACCAGACCGGCTCCAGCATCACATACAAAAACTGGGACACGTCCAACCATCGGTCCCCTCAGCCAGACGGCGGACAGTCCCACAACTGTGCCGTTCTGTCTGGGACATCCCGTGGGAAGTGGTTTGACGAGAACTGTCGTGAGGAGAAGCCCTCTGTCTGCCAGTTCAACATTGTTTGATTGCATGTATCTCACCTTAAGCTGCACATAGTTATAGCTACTTTCAGTAGACCTACTCTTGCTGCAATGACACTCTGCCTGCTATTTCTAAAGGGGTTCAAACCATTGGTTCTCAGCTGGTTTTGCATTAGTAACAGATTGTGATTTATAGGACTACCCTATCTTGATCTACTCACAGTCAACCTATATTTTGTTTGTCAGTTCATCATTTTATATGCTGAATTAATAAATGTAAAGAAACTTATCATCACATTCTTGTAAAAACAAGATCGAGGTGGGTGTTTTTGCGTTATTCTTTAAGTTGAGCCATTCAGTTTTACCGATCTGTGGATTAATCGACACAATGGTAGTGTAAGTGGCACTTTAAATGTCTTTAGGCCAGGACAGCCATTCTTATTTAGAAGTTGCATTCAGGTGCATAAGACATACAGTACAGGGTTGTTGTTTTTGAAAAAGGTCTGGTGATGTATAATTTGCAGCATTCCTTGTGGTTTCCATAAAACCAGGAAGAAATAGTAAGCAAGATATTTTGGGACATAATCTCCTCCAAAGGACTAAATCATTTGGAAGAATTTAAAACTCCTCCTCTTAAGAAAAACAAGATTATGTTTTATCATTTCATAACATATCTCTTTGATGTTCATAATTGAAAATGACAGTACTCTGCAATATAAGCTGTATAGGTGCTGGCACCGTTCACAAATGTGGAAACTAGTTTGAATTTTGTATTGCTTTTTTATTATTATCCCTGGTTGAGAACCTCTGCTTTAAACCATTTCCCATTATTGTATTTCAACGACATGATTCACATGAAGTCATTAAAAGTCATATTGCATTAACATTTAAAAATCTTTAACCGCATTTCTTTGAGGGATTATTTTAGTTTGCATTCTTGTAGCCAGATGTAACTTGAAAAATACCATCAATAAACAAATCAAATCCATTAATCTACTGTCATTTCTTTAAAAAAAAAATAAACAAGGAGTTTATCAATCCTCTCATTTAACTCCCAGCATGACAGTGTATCTTCAAACTAAAATATAAAAGACGGTTTCCAAAGTCAAAAACTCCAAATGAAAGACAAGAAATGCGGGATTTGTTAAATTGAACAACTGCAGCTGCAAGAAATATGGTGCAACTATGTTATCCTGGCTTCCTCATTTGTTGTTTCCAGTAAGACACACTCCCTCCTACACTTCACTGTTTTTGTTGGCCAGAGTTCCTGTGGTTTAAATGGTTTTCCACACCCAGAATGCAAAAGCTGACAGTCTCAGCTTGAAAAGGGAAAGTGTGATGGCAGCCATTACCTTAAGAAGTAAACAGTTTCCACCCCAGACCATTTTTCTAGAATTTATTGAAAAAAGAAGTTACATTATATTTACAGGTACAGAAAATCTCTTTAGAAGTCAAGTAAACAATATAAAAACACTATTAAAACAAAGACCAGAGGTGCATTTGTCACTGTCCCTGCTCCTGAATCCATGCCACAAAGGCAGGAATTTAATAAAACTTAACAAATCAAACATTAAAAATGAATAGTTCCTCATTTTTTCTATCTTACTGAAAGTTGGATGAGAAGTGACATTTTGACCCCTATTATCTATGACAGAGGTTCTTCCACCTACCAACACCTCTAAAGCTCACTGATTATAACGTTATATCTTATTTGTTTAATCCATTTAAATCAGTAAGAGCTTTAGAGGTACTTTTATATAAGGTAATATTCACTGGGCAGATTTGAAAATGGAAGTGATTTTCTTGTTCAGATTTCTTAAAAGAAGAGGCTTCGACTCTTGAGGAGATATTCATTACATTCAGACGCTCATCGATCTCAGATTCCATGAGAGTGATAGAGGCACAGAGTTCACATCAGTACAGGCTAGAGATACTCTGCAATCTAAGGAGGACTCAGTAACAGCGGTCCGGCATGCAGCTACAGTCCTGACGCACTACAAGGAGTCCTCTGTTATAATGGGGGGCTGTGAATCCATGTCGACACCAGAGAGCCGGATCATGTTTATATCTCCTGTGCTCTTGAATGTGTACAATTCATTGTCCACCATCCTGCGATCCTCGAAGCCGATGCTGTCCTGCCGGTTAATGGGAGTGCGTGGACGGGCCGGGAGGAAGGACTGAGATGGGTCCAGGAACGTATTGAACTGATCCATCTCAGGCTCGTGGTCCGGCTCTTTAATCACAGGCAGCTGTGCATCAGTGGGACCGGTGAATGTCTTGTAGGTGTCCACCGGCCCCCCATTGTAGTGGTCCTGCATGCTGTCCGCGTAGCTGACGTCGCCCAGCAGGTGGCCGTACACCATCGTCTCATCTATGGAGTCGTAGACGTGGGATTCGTTATCAGACCGGGTTTTGGTGAAGTGCCTGTCACCCGGGCGGAAGATGTTCCCTTTGCCCATGTAGATGGACGACTCCATGTTCATTTTGTCCTGTTTCTTTTTCCTGTTTGAAAAGATAAACGCAGACCATAAACAATGAAAAAGAGTCAAGAAACATTGGTGATAACAGACTTACTTTACAGAATATAGACAAAAATGATCAATGCAAACCAAGGAATACAATCAAGTATGAAATTGTAAATAAATGTAGTCAAATGTTTTCAAAAATGAGTCAATAATTAACATTTACAGTTAAAATCTTCTTTGAGGGGTCTTAATAAATGTTTAATTAATCTATTTTGAACTGACTCAGCCAATTAGGAAGTAAACATTTATTTGCTAAAGATAAAATACACAAAACATATTCAATCAGAAACAGGGATTTAATCAACACATCATATTATTCTTAAAAAAATATACCCAGTTGTGGGTTTATCTGCAAAACAAATGTGATTTAACTTTTCTATGCTAAAGTTAACTGCATGAACAACAGTATTCATTTCCAAAGTTATTAGAATACTGATAAAAAGCTTTTACTATTCATTTTGCAATATAAGAGTAAAACAATAGGTTTGCTACATTTATGTTTGGCTTTTATGTTTGAATGGTTTGAAAAAACAGGGGTCCAGAAGATAACAAAGATACAGGTGTACTCACTTTGTGATGAAGCAATAAACAGCCAGCACTACGAGCAACAGCAAAACAGCTCCTACTATCCCGAGGACGATGGCCAAGAGATCTGTAAAAAAAAATAAGATAAAGTCAAATTAAATCCTTTATTTTAGGGAATATTCTTTTGTAAAAGGCCTAAATGTGTCCTGCTTCCTTACTAGATTTCTTCTGCAGAACAATTTTGGTCAATGCACCAAAGTGCCCCTCCTCCGGTACACAGTTGGACATGTTGAGATAGAAACTTTGTGGCACGGTCAGCTTGTCCTCCGCCTGCTCGTCCTCCCTGCGGCTCATCATCTCCTCCTCCGCCCCCAGCATCCTCACCTTGATGGAAGTGTGCCTGTCTTTGCACTTGGGCTGGCTGATGTTGACAAAATGCACATGTGCCTCGTACTGGCTAGGTACCGTCACGATCCAGGCTACAGTGGACATAGGCTTCATACCCTGAGACCAGTTTGGGGTGGCAAGCAGGGTCGGAGACAAATCCTTTGGACTGACTCTGTAAATGATGCTCTCTAAAAAAACAACAGATGGCAGAAACGCTGAGTGTCAGTACTGTATCCACCAGGATCTGTGGTGCAATAGTGCCCCTGTGTGGAACTCTGAAGTAAAAGGAATGTGCTTTATTAATAACACTAGAGAATCACAACATATAGGACAGATTCATCCCTAAGGCCATAAGACTATTAAACACCTGAGCTCTGTGCCCATAAAACATTTTCATCTAGCTATTCATTTATCACATTTTCATATTTCATTTCACTGTCCAATATTTCACATTCTGGTCTTGTATGTCATATTCCATTGTATTTACATAGACATCTTCCTTCACTATTTTTATTTTATTTTTAATTACTTGCACATTTCGCAACACATTTTATTTCTATTCTGTCATTTCTTTCACTATTTTCATATATGTTTTAGTTTCACTGGTTTTATTTTCTATATAAAAATGACATATCACTGGTTTTGGATCGTTGGTCGTACAAGAGCTTCAATCAAAAGATGCCACCTTAGGCTATAGGTACAGTATGTACGTAAATACTGAAAGATTATTGTTATTATGTAGTTGTAAAGAAGAAAAAAACCTTAGCCAATAGGCCGAAAGAAACCCTGCAGATTCATCCACATATACATAAATATTAAAAGTGTATTCATGTTGTACCTGGGATGTCCTGACTGTAGCTGACATTGAGATAATGCCCGCTGGTCTTCTGAAGTCCCGGCTCGTGGCTGTGACGGAAACGTTGCCTTGCACCTGGACTTTCTGGATCATTCCTTGAGAGCAGAAATGTCCAACAGAAAACCCATCGCCCTCTGATATTTGCAGGGAGACAGACTTATTACACTCCTGGCCGGGCAGTGACTGTCGGAGACTTCCTGTGGGCGACTTCAGCTCCACGGTGCTGTCCTGAGTGGCTGCGAGGTGCCAGGTGAAGCTTTGGAGGGGCATGGGTAGACAGGAGTCCAGTTTGGGCACAGTGAGGAGAGTCGTAGGGCAGGAAGTCACATTCTGGCACACTGTTATTGAAACAGAAAGACATAAGAATATTAAGTTTCTGCCTGTCTCCAGTTTTCATGCTAAGCTATGCTAATGTTCTTAAAGCTCTAGCCTTAGCGCTGTTTAAATAAATAGACTTTTACTTCAATATTGCTTTAACAAGGAAACTGTAATAGACAATAACTTAAAACAGGTTTCTACAGTTACAAGATGAACTAAAAAGCATACACATGTCAAATAAAACCATCTTACCAATAACTGTACTGGCAATAAGGTGCACATCGTCATTTGGACAGTCCAGGAAGGAGAGGCTGGCTTTAGTGCCTGCAGCCACGGTTATCTTCTTTTCTACCTTAGAGTTAATGCTCATCTCACAGTAGTGATCAGAACCCACTTTCTCAATCTGCAGGGACACTCCTTTGTGTTTGGTTGGATCCACCACACACAGAACTGAGACAGAAAGACAAAATTAAAAGAAGGTCTTTTAATTGTGAAAATATAGATTTTATATTATTTTGTCAATTTTCTGAACATATTACATGAAGTATTCATATGCAATTCAGAAGAGAAAGAAGTACTCATATGTCACATAAGTATAAGTAGAAATACCATCGTTTAAAATTCTCAACTACATTATAAACTCCTAAATTAAAAAGTTAATGAAGTAAAGGTATGGCAGTAGTATCAGAAACATGTACTCTAGGTATCAAAAGTTAAAGTACATATGATATAAAAGTATGAATTGTGTTTATTATTTATTGTTATAGAAGAATATATTATTTAGTTTAATCACTTGAAGGTACATGTATGTGTTCTATATGTCTTCTACATATATTTATATTCATACATTTTCACCATCTGCATGAAAACATTAACCTGTTTCTCAGGCTGCAGCTACATTTGACTAATAATGGTCTCAAGGAAATCATAACTACTATACATAATAATATATATACTGTACACTGTGTCGTTTGATAAAGGTTCATCTCCTTTTTCTTCTTCTTTGCCTTTTTGTAATACACAAGCACACTTCTCATCACGTTTCTCTGAGTAACATGAGTGCATGCATCGAATAACTCTCAGAGGGTAGGATGTTTAAACAGCCTACCTGGATGTCCACTCCTCATCACAGACACTCTGTAGCTCAGGCTGAGTCCCTCCAGCGTCTGGTTGGTTTTGCAGTTCTTCAGCACCATGTTGAAGTTGCCCTGCTGGTGCTGCGGCTGAGGATCCGTCAGACTCACCTTGGTCACCTGATTGCCCTCTTTCTGGTACATCACCTCCACTTCATTGCTGAGGCACTCTGGAGCTTTGTGATCGTTAAAATGCATCGTGTAGTTGTGCATGCCGGGCACCGTGAAGTCCCATTGCATCTGCTCGTCATCAGGGAAGTCCTGGGGGTAGTTAGCTGTGATGAAGTCTGTCTCTGACACACCTCGTGGAAGGTTGATCTTCACTATGGCCATCACTGCAGAGAAACAAGGAGAGATTAGTGTAACAAAAAAGGCTTTAGGTAAATAAGAACAACATTCCATTTGTTCAATTTAATGGACGATTGCAGTGAAATGACAATAATCGAACATGTCATGAGCAGCTGAAAGTGCTGGTATGTTTACATCTAAACAGGGGTCTTCCGTTTCACTACCTGCAACAGCATAAATGACCGTAGTGCAATATTCCTTTAGGGATACATTTGTCAGCTTCTGTGTGAAATGTCCTTACTAGTCATTTCTTCTCTATTAAGTTTTATATGACGGAAAAAAAGGCTTGATATTTCAGATTTCTATCTTAGTCAAATAAAGATGTTCTATTTTAATACAGTTTTTGTCAATACAAAACTTTTGCCAGTTTACTTTCTTTTTAATGTACATTAATTCCTCCTAGCTTTGTTTTTAACTTAGGTAAGTAAGTTACTCCAATTATAAATGGCAGGCTGTAAGGAATGACTTCCACCAGACTCTTTGATGAGGGATTTGAAAATAAAGATATATTTGTATTCTTCTTAATAATATTATTTCTCCATGTTCCCCTGACTGTGCTCATTGTGTGCTGCCCCTGTAGTCATAATAAGGAACGACAACTGCTGCAATGAACTAAAAACACAAAAACATTTAATATATCTAGTTTCTTATTTTTTGTGATCGAAATTAAAAAGAGATATCTACATTTCTTAAACTACTTTTAAGTTTTGTCTTTCTTGATGCCAACTTGCTGGCAGACTGAATGTCTTGTTACATGATGGATGATGATTGATATGTAGTGAAGTCTTCCATGTGGGGGTGGGATGGACCAAACATTTGGTCCCACATCCAACCAAGAAATCTTCTAACTTACTGCTGGTCTTAGGTCCAACATTGAGTTTGAAGTCAATGGGATCTAGCTTCGTGTCTCCAGGCACCTGCAGAAACATGCGACCCTTATAGCGAGCCAGGACGGTCGTCACAGTTCCTCCTTTGCAGAAGGTACCGATGGTTGCTGGCCCTGTGCGCAGATATATGACAAGAGAGTATGTGTGCCCATCTGGGCAAGTCTCCCCATTGGGAATCTGTCGCATTCCAGGTTCGGGGAAGTCCAGTTGGAAGGCCCGAGTCGAGACAACTTTCAGATCCCAGGTAAAGGTCCGGTTAAAGTCGGGGAACAGAGAAGACTCAGCCTGAACGATGTTTCCAGAACAGGAGGCTTCTGTGCAGTCTGGATTTGTAGAAAAGGGAATATAAAGGAGTGAGTATTGTGCTGACCAGGACTCAAAAAACGGTATTCTTAATAAGTGAAAACAAGAAACTAATCATTGAGTGAAGGAGACACTAAAAATAATCGAATCCAAAATAATATAGTATGTGATGTGAAAGTTTCTCGGAAAGAGCGAAACAAAGTTTAAAATGGAATGGATTTTTAATGTCAAAGTTCCAAAAGCCAACCTAAATCAACCTAAATAAACAAGGAACTTAAGTTGGATGTTGAGGAGAAATTTGAAGAAACCGAACAGGAATTAAGGTCACAGTTCTCTACATCGAAAGTGAACGTGATGGTATGACGGCTCTTCATACTTTGACCTGCATGTTTCCCGGATAACCTTTGTTTTTTTTCTTCATCGCTGCTCGGAAATATACATCGAAAAGTATAAAAACATTTTTACATTCATACCAATTTCTCTGTTGATCTCCACAGTGAATACATCCTGAGGTTGAGGGCAGGTGAACTCTACTGTGGAGTTGACATGATCTCTGAGTTCAAGATGGCTTGGTTTGCATATCTGTTTGGGCTCCTTGTTCACGCACACACTGCAGTCTGGCTCTTTGGTCACCCTGCTGATGGTAATGATGGTGTCAGGATCGGGCACAACAGGACATCATTCTGCCACCTAAAGAAAAACAGAATTATAGCCAAAGATCAAAGAAAATGTCCCATGAAATGGGGTTCACTCAATCCTGTCCCCCTCCGGATGAATTTTCTTGTAAATGTTCTCTATACTAAACTACAGATTAGATCCTCATTTATTTTACAAACTACCATCAAAGTGTTTTTTTAACCAAGCCCAATACAGGGTTTGGGTGGTGGTTGTTTGTATTTTTATGCTTTATTTTGTAATTGTTATTGAGAGCGCATACATTTTTTTACATACATATTTACATGCATGTAACCGTTTTGTGTTCTCTTTCCTCGTATTTTGTCCTCCTTATTTCTTAAACAGTTTGGAGAAAAATGTTACATAGATACAGTACAATTGTTCTTTGCCTGTATTTCCACTGACAAAATCATTACAAAACTCTGCTCACATTAACACTTAATTTTGTTTTGGTATCTAAGAGAAGGTTCACAAATAAATAAACCCCAGAACAAATATTAGGAAATTCAATACACTTAAGCTTTAGTTATCAAACTGTCCCCAAAAAAAGAGGTTCAAATATTTGTGTTATTTTAAAATAATGAGCATTCGTTTTTAAATACCTGTCTTTGATATTTGTATTTAAATGTCTGTTAACAACATATCGTTCTTCATCATGTCAACAAAGTGAGGGAATACTTGCCTCTTGGTGCTGCTTTGACATTGAATGGGCCCAGTTCACCATCTTTAGGAACTTCAACAGTCACAGTCGTTGCTCCGAGCAGATCCAGGCTAGTGACGGCCCCGCTCTTACAGTAGCTCTTAGTGTTGGTCACTCCGTCACTTTTAGTCGTGCTCACTGAGTACTGGTGGCCATCTTCACAATTTTCTGCTACAGATATCACCTTCAATCCACCAGGGAAGTCCAGAGTTAAAACAGTCCTCCCTGGTACAGTAATGTCCCATGTTAAGGATCGTTTAAAATCCTTGAAGGGGTCAGGTTCAACTTCTCCTGCAGCAGGAGTGCAGGAGCTCTGGGTGCACTCTGATGAATAGAAATAATACATTATTAATTTAATATAGTTAAACAGGCATTTCTATTTTTTTTAAATACAGAGCACAGAGTCTAGCTTGCAGGTTAAAGAAACACGCTTATTCCAAATATACATACAGTATAAATAATGAATAATGCTTTTTGATTAAATGCTCAAATATATACAAAATAAATGATTAAATGAATAATTTAACTAAATAAGTAGTCAGTGATTGTGACCTAAATACGTAAATATTTTTATATATTCTTGTTTTTTTCTTCTGTATTTAGAAATGTCAAGGTCATTTTAAAAATATACATAATTTAGTGTGTAATTTTTTGGGATGAAGAACACCTTTTTGAAATGTAAAGTTTAGAAAGACATATCCCAAATTCAGAGCAAATCTTGGCATATAGCCCCAATCTTTCTCACTTATTATTTTCTTCATCTTCACGCTGTACACATCCTGAGGTTTCAGGCAGCTGAACTCCAGCGAGAGATTTTCCAGGTTTGTCAGGGTCTTCTTTGTGGGGTTACAGTCAGGAGTGGAGCCTTCAACAGAGCACACTTCACATTCTGGTTCCACGTCACGGCTGAGCACCACTGTCGTGCTTGAATCCAAAGTTATCACCATTGTACGGCCCTCTAAAGGGGTGACAAGAAGAGTGATAAAGAGAACAGGTTACACCAGGTTACAGATTACTAATACATTATTAATTTTAAATGTATGTTGCACAAATGGAAAAGTTCAACCTTTAGAGAAATAGGCTTATTCACTTCATTGGCAAAAGTAAGATGAGGCGATTGAAACCACTGTTTTACAAAAAAGTATTTGCCAGATTCATTAGCTTAACACAAAAGTCTAAAACACAGGGGCAAACCGCTAGCATGGATCAGTCCAGAGGTAATTACATGAGCCTACCAACACTTCTCTATAGCTCTCTTATTATCACAATTGTTTAATCCTATTTATTTGTTTTGTGCAGATTAAACAAACTAGATATAAATTGCTTCCCCTTGGTTACCGTCTTTAGAGCTAAGCTAGTTCAACCAGCTGGCAGTGGCCAGTAGTGCTAAGTAGAGAGTAGCATTATTCTTCTCCACTACAGCAAATAAGTATCTGTTTCCAAAAATGTTTTTTTTATTTTTATATTCTAGTCAATGTGTCGCCATAAAATGTAGTGTATAATTAAAGCAACAAAGATATATTGTAGTATCACCAGCTGTAGCATTACTACCAAAAACAAGTTCCATGGGAAAAATGATTAAACTCTGGATTAAACTAAACTGAGAATCCTTGAAAATGTGGGTATGACTTTGCTTTATTTATAAACGAGAAGATGGAGAAATTTGTTTTAAAGTTTTAGAAAATGTTCACACAACTCAGACGGAGAGGGAAATATCCAATTATGCTACCTGACATATAGCAGTATGCTATTTGTTATCTGTGTAATGTGCATTTCAATGAAAAATACTATAAATTATACTTATTAAAGGCTATATAATAATGTAGCCTCATTAACATTAAACTAAAGACATTTGATTTTAAGCTGTAAGTTAAGGAAATTAAGCATTGCAGCTCTAAATCAATGTTACTACAGACTCTGTATTAAGACATTTGTTCTTACTCAGCGGTCCAGCGGAGGCCTGGAACACAACAGAGTCGACCTGAGCCTTTGGTTCAACTTGCAGAGACACAAGCGCGGCATTGAGAAGGTCAAAATGAGTCACAGAACCACCTCGACAATACTCAGTCCGGCCCTTGATGTTTGTTTTGGACGTGGTCACCGAATACTGAATTCCATTAGAGCATGGGTGTGCCGCCTCAATCAATCCCTCTCCAAGGATGTCCAGACCCACAACTGTCTTCTCAGGAGCCTTTAGCTCCCAGGTGAAGGTCCTGCTGAACTCTGTGAGGATGGAGGGTTGAGTTTCTACTGTTGGAGGGGAGCAGGTGTCCTTGGTGCACTCTGGAATATAATTAAAGGCAGGAAAATGAGGCACAGATTGGTTTAAAGTTGGGGTAGGCAACGTTTGAGAATTCGGCAAGAGTAAATTAGACTTTGAAAGTATCCAAACTGAAGATCCCATTCTCTCTTTTTACTCCTTTTCTTTTGTTGTCGTAGCATTTGATTTATTGACTGTCTGGGTGTAAAAAGAACTTGTTCTTAAATAAATTGTCTTTCTAGCTTTATAAATGTCATATCTAGTGCCAAGTGCATGTTAATTAATTATATTTTGATGTGTATTAAACAGATTTAAGACATAGGAATTGTATTATCCCCCAAAAATAAGATTTATCAAAAGTCACCATGATGTTAGGGTGGGAGGATGCTAATGTGGGTTTTCAGGTCCTTAACTCAAGGTTGCTGTTGAGAGGATTGACCCTTTAAAAGCTAAATTATTCCACCTGATAACTGACACCCCTACACAACTCTTCATCAGGGGTTTCACATTAAATATTTATTCAAATGTTCAGAGTAAAACTATACGTTGTCCTTTTTAGTAGAAAACTTACCAATGGTCCTAGCAATTGTCACAGTGTAAGCCTGTTCGATGGGCTGGGAGCAGTTGAACAGCAGTTTGACCTCCTCCTCAGGTACCAGAGACAGAGAGGAGTGGCAGGACGTCAGTGTGTCATTCACCCCGCTCACTGTACACACAGCACATTGATCCAGCGACAGTTTGGTGGCAACCGTCACTGTCGAGCCTTTGTCAGGTAGGACTGCTGTCTGTAAGCATTCTGAGGGAACAGAGCAGAGAGGTTCATGCAAACTCTATGAAAATATGATTTACTGTCATCGTAATCTAAAGATGTGATCTGTGATTGGGTTAGGTAAATAATTATAACATATAAGTAATACAAAATGAGTCCTGTCCTATTTAAAATTGCACATCAGATGATTGAAAGTGTGCTAAAACAGAATACTTAATTTGGACTTGAGTCTTTAAATTTTGCACAAACATATTCATTGACATTCAATCTCATAAAATACAAAAATCATATGAGCTGTTTAATTTATAATAATATAATAAAATATGAAAAATATATAATTATGTACAGTTAGTGGATTAACAAAATAACTGTGAAACTATTTTGACAACCAGTGAATCATTAAGTCATTAAAGTAATTTTAACTAGTTAAGCTAGCGGCATGGTTTTTGGTATGGAAGTGTCTGTCAGTGTGTTGACTGCTTTGGTCCGGATTGAGATATCTCAACAACAGTTGGAGGGAATGTCCTGAATTTAATTAATAAATGTGTACAATTTTCGATCAAATAAAAGGTTTAAGGTTCGTGAAAAAGAGTGTTGTTGGTTTTTGTTTTAAGAAACTGGATATATTTTGGCTTTGGACTGTTTGACAGACAGTTATATCCTGATGTCTATTACTCCTTGATATGTTGCCAACACAACGACCAATTAAAAATAAGATTAATACAAATAAATAAAGAAATAGCTTCTATCTGCTATCAAACAAGAATCAGCTGAGTGGACATCATTTTGAGAAGCTTTTCTGCAAACAAGTTAAGATCAATACAACTAATCAGTATTTAGGCTATAAAAGGACAAAACTGTACACAAACACTTGAGCAAACAGACTGGTATCAGGCACACCTATCCCCATGATGTTTAGTGCCAGACCAAAGCAAATGTATTGACTTCACATTAATGTGAGTCACCCAAACGCTGGGTAAGGAAAGAAACTCAAGGTGGCCCATTTATAAAAAGTAACTGCTATTTTTGTGATATTTGACTATTAAAAATGGTGGCAAATGCAAACTTCTCCCTTTAGGAAAATTAGCTTTTACAAACTCAGATGACACCATTAGTTTTTTCTCAAATGTGATACACCAGCAGATGTAAAGCTATACTGCAGCTGTAGTTTCACTGGCAATCTCTTACTGTTT
The DNA here is from genome assembly GCF_036324505.1 of Eleginops maclovinus. Lineage (NCBI taxonomy): Eukaryota > Metazoa > Chordata > Actinopteri > Perciformes > Eleginopidae > Eleginops > Eleginops maclovinus. The sequence continues at coordinate 11,704,638 of NC_086361.1, forward strand.
TTTAAAGCTAACGTGCAGTTAGCTCACACATAAAAAGAAACAAAGAATTTACCATTTGAACTTGCAAGGACTTGAAAGCTACACAGAGCAACACTGCAGCACTGTTTCTTCTGACAGTAAACATTGGCTGGGTCAAGGGTTCAAATAGTCATATTTAGTGGAAAAAGGTAAAGTTCATATGATCATTTGCACAACAACTAAAGAAGAGAACAAATCCCCCATTCCGCTTATGACATTTTCCCTATAATATGAACTAAGTTAGCGGGATGGGGAAAACACTGAGTTTAGGTCTAACAAAAACTATGATAAACACATGCCAGATTGATAGCTAAGCAGCAGATTGCAGGTCAATCATTGATGAAGTCATGATGAATTCATGCCCCCAGGAAGTTCCATAAATGCCTCATAAACCTTTTGAAAATGGAGGTCCATAAGTGACACACAAACTGTGTGTGTGCTGCAGGCTCTCATCTCCACTGCAAAACAAGTAAATCATATAACGCTAACGTAATGTCTGCTATTATCTCTTAATGTATTGACCAAGAGCTTTTAACACGGCTCCTTTTATCCATAGAGCTTTCCATGACTACTTCTCTGCTTGAGGTTTCGCCTGAGTGCTTTCTCCCACAATAGACAGCATACACTCATCTCATTTGTATGTTTGACCCAATTGGCACAAACTTGAAATCAAGACACAATGTTTGTTTTAACCGTTTCTTTTAAAAATAAATAAAAGCAATGGCGTTTACAGTTAAACAGGTTAACAAAGCTTCACTAAAAACCAAAAGCACATATGTTTCTTGCTAAGTGTATCCCACCTGATGAGTCGAAGACCGTCAAAAACAAAAGTCCCAGGAGCGCGCAGGTCGCACAAAGCCGCATTTTCACAAACAAATTAGGATTTGCCTGTTGTTGGAAACGGAAGAACAATTTGAAAAATGTAATATTTAAGGTGCTGTTCCACTCTCAAATACACGGTTGCATTATCATTCATGTAGCAGCGACATAGACGTCGTTGACAGCCACTTCCTGCTCTGCATTACCTGTGCGTAGGAGGGCGTGGACCTCAGGCACGTTACAGTTACCTGCCCAAACTTGATGGGTGAGGAGGATCTGGCCCTGCCGTTGTACCCTTGAGCCAAGACACTGCAAATAAAAACGGTTAACACTTCTGGGTCCTAATGTGACTCCGTTCACTATGTGGCACAATGGATGCCCTATTTATAAAGAGCCAAACATGCCAGGGATAGTTGGCATCGTGCGGTGTTTCCCCAAAATGTGGAGGCAGAGCAAGGGTGTGGAAACTAGAGCTCAAAATAGAGGATATGCTTTAATAACCCCAAATCAATACTACTTCCTGTAATACGCGCTAATAGTATTATATGAATAAACAGCAGGACTTAAGTAAAGATGTCGTCATAGGTGTGGATGAGCAATGTGTTTACATTTAAAAGACAGGTTGTGTCTGGTTAGTTGCATTTTTTTCCCATAGTGAAATAATAACGAAAATGTCATTTAGTGTGAATGATTGTTGTCAGATAGTATGTCTATATTGTGAATAATACTCCCATGTCACAGAGGCTTTCCTCGTGCCTCCACATGCCTTATCATGACGCAGACATTCCTGCACAGAAACAAACATAGCTACCTGAGGGCAAGACCACTTGCAAACACACTTTGTTATGCAGTTTTATAAGCTTAAGCTATTTATCATTAAATACATTTGAATGTCAAATGTCTGAAACTGATCCTCTGACTCCTTATTCCACCTGAAGCTGAATTTCAACAGGATCATTTTCTTCTTTAATCAAAAACCTTAAATCACTCAACATAGTTTACAGATGGAGTAAAAATGGTATACTAAAGAAAGAAAGTACTCATTCTTTCTGTTTTTTTGTAAGGACATGTGGATCCCCCCCTCCCCACCCCCAATCACACACGTTTACACTCAAACACAAACCACTCCAAGCTTTTTGTTAAACTAGTTTGACAGAGTGCAGAGTGGGCGGTGTGGTAAACTTAAACAGCTTCAGTGGGCCTGAACAAGAGGCCTCAGTGAGGAATCAGCAGCTGTCACACATTTCCCCTCCACTGTTACTGTAGCAAACCCAGGAGAGCAAAACATGTGCTGTGGGGAGTTTCATGGCTAAAGTTTCTTTATTAAATAATATAATTGACAATGTTGATGCCGTGTATGGAGATGTTCAATAGGTTGCACAATTTTTCAAATGGTGTTATGAATACTTGTTTATTGTTGATGATATTCCAAGATAGTGAAATGCTTGGTCAGTTGTTGAAAGTCAGAGTCAAATTTTTTTTTTCTTAAATCATTTTTCCTCCTACTTCCAGGTGTTTTATTTTCTCAATTATTGGCATGTGTAGAAAAACAGAACATACATGGGAGGAAAAAACATGGGAAAAGTAATGTTAAGAGTCATTAAATTATAACTGAATGCAGCTAACCAAATCATTTAGTTACAATTAGTTTTTATCTCTTGGCTCAAATAATAGCATTTGTTTTCAACTGTTATTTGGGCAGGCCTGGTTTTAGGTCATAGGATGTAAAATGCCTGAACAGTCCACATGAGGGCAGTAACACAAGATATATATTAGCAGCATCAAGTTTTAATGTCTGAAAGTTTATAGACTAAAGGCTGAAGAGGTTTCAGGGCTCCGGTTCAAAATGTGTCTCATGGATAGACAGATTGCTGAGTCTAAACTAAAACATAGGGACTCATTGCTCAGGGGTATTCCCACACCCATTGGCACACTGAAATAATAATGATGTGGAAACCTACATGTTGGACCGCCCAGGCATGGAATACTTTTAGTCTAGAGTTGCATGTATGCTATGTGATGTAATCTAAACCTGTATTCCTAGTTAACATAACGTTTTACTATCTACACATTACATTGACTTTGCTTTGACCTCTTATGGGGGGATTGCTGACTAAACTACCTGCGTGTATAAAGTCATTAAACCAAGCTCCAACTCCATCAGTTACAACAAAGCTGCATTTCATTTAATGAATCAATTATATTAATTAAACTATATAATATATATTAATGCAACACTCACAGGAAAAGTTATTGTTAAGAAAAGGGCCTTTTGATACTGAATACATGAAATAAGGAATATTTTAATTGCAGTGCTTTGACAATCATTCAACGTACTTAAAGGATATGAATACATCTGGGGTGTGTGGTGGAAAATAAAAATGTTTAGGTACATGCATTAAGTATTTTGTATTTGCTACTTTATTCTATTACTGCACAACATTATATGACAATAACTTTGAACATTCGGATTAATAACACAAAACATTATCTACAAATAGATTATGATGTAATATTATAGATATACATAAAACTATTTTGAACCCTAGCAGGGAAACTAGCCAGCGGAATATTAGCTTAATATACTTAATACTTAATATAGCTCCACATTTACCAGAAAGTGATATACACAATACTCCATCAATAAATATTATCCAATGACATCATTTATAAATAAAGATTATGTATCTCTTGCAGAGCTCTAACATGTGAGAAAAGATACCCGTTGGCCTCGTCTGTTGGCCCCCTCTCAGCCACCACGAAGGAGTCAGAGGGTGTGAGGAAGTCTCTTTGAGAGCAAAAGCACTGAATGCAACACCCATGATCCCCGATAGCAGCTCCCCTTACAGCTGTCTGCCTCGCACATAAAATTAGACCCCAGACAGTTGTAACGTAGCCTCCAGCAGGCAGAGACAACTGGAGAAATACTCTAGAGGATGGAACCAAGTTTTGGTCCCAGTCTTTACTTTGGTAAGAATTTAACATTCTACATATTTTCTGGATATATTTATTTTTGGTTCAACCAGATTTTTAATGTTGACTTACTACTAAAATTTCCACTTTTATTCTCAAAATGCTGAAAGGATTCTTTCTCCTCCCTTTGGTTTATTTTGATCCTATGAGTTGCACTCATACTAAAATTGCTACCTAGTTTTGACATTAGAACTCTATTCCCAACTTGTTGACTATATTGTAGACATTTTGACCTTGTTCCTAAAGTGCAAACCAGACAAAAAAAGGTGCTTGTGGGTTGCCTATACTCCTCGGTAGGGTTCACAGTAACCTGTTTTTTGTGTCTCTTCTTTGTTGTGTGTTCAGGAAGCTGTACAGGCTGCAGTAAAGCGGTATACGGTGAAGGGAGAGCCTGTCGTGCGATGGGATGTTTATTCCACGACACTTGTTTCACCTGCAGCGTTTGCAGTGAGTCATCTTGATGTGAGGGTGACGTTTGGGTTTAAATGACTTAAATCCCTTGTGAACAGGAAATTAAATATCATGTTTTCTTTATAGCTTTAAATATTAAGTCAAATTTAAAAAAATGCAACTTTGTGTATTTTTTTTTTTTTAATCAAAAACTTGTTTGTGGCTGAAATCACAATTTAGAATTTCAGTTTGAGTTTCATAATGCAAATATAGCATTATGAAAATATTTCACGTTGTGTCTTGTCCCTTGTTTCATATTTAGGTGAAAAGCTCACAGGAAAGCCATTTTATACAGTCTCAGGAAGAATTTACTGCGAAGAAGATTTTAAGGTAAGAACCGCCCTTATTTATAGCTTCCATTTATATGGATTAAAATGTTACACAAACAAGATCGATTTAGATTTTTCACAAAAAAATATTAGCAATCAACCAGATACTTAACAAGGAAATTGTTTTGTTATCTAATGTAGTACTCAGGCGTTCATCCATCCTCAGGAGTGTGTAACAGCTGTGGGTGTTTATTAATGGACATGGTGAGTATGTATTACTTTACAGTGTTTTATACTATATGCAGTGCATGATCTCGTCGGTGGTGGAAAAAGTTATCAGATCTCTTAAATGAAACTGCCACAGCGTAACATACAAAATTCCTGTATTCAAAATGTTACTAAAATAAAAAACCAAACATATTAACACAAAAACTATTCATTATGCAGAATGGCCTTGCAGTAATATTCTGAATAGATCAGTAATATAAGTTACATAAATGTATTGTAGACATTTGAATTGTGGTAGAGTAAAAGTACAAAATAGCAGAAAGAATCAGAAAGAAAAGAAAAGTACAAGAGCCTTAAAATTGCACATAAGTGGGCCTACAGTATTTGAGAAAAGGCACTTTACAACTTTCCATCAGCTCTCACATTATGTAAAGAGCTTGTTTTGCATTGTCAGGTCTTGCAGGCTCGTGGGAAGTCCTACCATCCGTCCTGCTTTTGCTGTGTGGTCTGCAGACAGAGCCTGGAGGGTCAGCAGTTCACTGTGGACGCAGAGAGCAGAGTGTACTGTGTCAGCGACTACCACAAGTGAGTTTCTTATACAGAACAACAATGGGCCATGCCTTACATTCACACTCCAGACAAAAGATGAAACCAAATCGTGCCAGACAGACAACAGATGACTCACACCCAGAGCGCCTTCACTTCTGAGTTTCTGTGGCCTTTTAAGGAGACTTCTTTATGGTTTCAGGCTCAAAGCTCCTCTATGTGCTGCATGCAGAGAGCCGATAGTGCCAACTGAGGTGAGATGAATGCACTGTTAAATTAAGAGGAGACACCACAGGTGTAAAGGGTAAAACACTGATATCACCATAAAACTTGAACAAATTTCCCCTTCTTTTTCTATTGTTTCAGGGGTCTACAGAGTCTATTCGAGTGGTATCATTTGACAGAAATTACCACCCAGAGTGTTACAGTGGTGAAGTAAACCCAATTTGAAGGCTGGTGAAGGTTGACATGCTTGTATCGTTTTGTTTTTTTTCTTGCATTTTTGTTTTGTAAATGTAAAACTAAGAATACAACATTTAAGCTAATGAATGTGTAGCATTTTGAACAATTTCCTCTATGCAATAAAGTCACTCCAAGTTTAAACAATGTCCTGAGTTTTTTGTTTGCTCTTAGTTTCTTGTTTTAGTAGTCAGTATGAAAACAGCAGATTAAAAAATGTTTTACTGTATTTTGGTTAGACACCCTAGACAGGAACTAAAGATGAAAAAAAGCCTTTTGGATAAATATCACATTTTTAAAAAACTGAACTAAACCAATGATTAACACTATCATTAATATGCAATATAACGTTTGTTCTTAATTGCAGGATGACCTAAAAGGGACAATCAAACCGAATAAGTCAATGACATACCTTAACAGTATGCACCTTCTCAGTCTGGTCCAGCGGCGACACCATGTGGTCATACTCGGTACTTCCACAAACTGTCCTCCCGGAAGAAACCATTGTGGAAGTTGGTAAATGAAGATAAACGCTGATTGAAATGGCGTCAGGCACGGTGCGTAGGTGGGCTCTCGGCATCGTTTCTCTGCTAAACTTTGCATTTGTTTTCATTTCCGGTGCGGACTTTATTCGGTTTATATCATTCCGAGCCATTTACCACAACATCACTGGGGAGACGACACTTTGTCAAGGTAAACTGCTCTGTGTTAGACCGCTGCTGCTGGCGACGGGGCGAAGTTAGCATACTTTATAGGTGGAGGTCATTAATGAAGTCTAACATGATATGGCTGTCAGTGCTGCTACACTGTATCAATGATGGTATTTTACAACATGAAATAGTACATTTTTTACCGTTAGCAAAACATAAATCTTAGTTTAGTTATTTTTCTTCATTCTACCTCCAGTGCAACTCTATGTTAGCAGCAATGAGTGCCGGAATAATTTGGAGTTGAAGTTGTAACTATGTACCACAAGGGGTCAGTGCCCGGCTAGCTCAGTCGGTAGAGCATGAGACTCTTAATCTCAGGGTCGTGGGTTCGAGCCCCACGTTGGGCGCAAATCTTTTTGTGTAATGTTAAATTCCTGTTTAAAAAAAACATATGACCAAAGTTTGAATGGTGAAGTTGGAAACCAAATGCTTTGCTTAATTGTATTAATTCACAACAATATTCATACCTCAATTAAAAATGGTGATTATAATTTAAAATAACCTTACTCTTCATGTCATTTTCCCGCACCTAAGATTCCATACCGTGGTCGGTGGCCCTGCAGGAAAGCTCTGTCCTCGGGTCTCTCGCTGTGGATCTGGGGCTGCTGGCACTCTTCATCACACAGCACAGTGTGCTGGCCTGGGCTCCCGTGAAAAAGGCACTCAATTCAGGGCTCGGGGCCCTGAACAGGACAGCATACTGCTTCAGCACTGTACTTGCACTCCAGGTATTGCAACACATACAAAAATATAGTTTGGACATGTTTCTGCATTTTGGAGTATAGCATCTTTAACCATCAGTTAAAGTTCAGCATGTTTTTGTTTTTTTTGTAATACATGATGTTTCCCTGTGTTAGACCTTGATGCGTTACTGGCAGCCTGTGACTGGCGCTCCCTGTCTGTGGTCAGTGCGTCATGCACCCTGGAGTGTTTGGTTCCCTCTGCTCTGCTTCAGCCTGCACTTCCTCTGCTGGGCAATCATCTGCAGCATCCTCGTGATTTTTGATTACCCTGAACTGTTAGGCATCAAGCAGGTAACCTATCAGTATTACTTATCAAATCATATTTTGTGGGATATTTTGCCTTTATATTACAGCAAATAGTTGTACCACTTTCAGTTGAATTCCAACATATTATGTTTTATAGTATTTTCCATATTTTTCTATAGTTTTAAATCTATTTTATATTAATATGTATTGAATTTTTACCTGTTTCTATTTGTATTAATGTTTAATTTCAGTTACCTGAAGCATATGCATAGCCTACATAAAGACAAGTTTAAAGTTGAGGAAGATGTACTGTACCATTTAATTCGGAACAATAAATACACAAGGTAGACAAAGACATTTGCAATGAGAAATCTTTCAAAAACATAACTCTGGCAACATCTCAAGTTGTGATTTGTTGACAGAATTAAACTTTTAACCCCAAATATTTCATACCAAACAAACATGAGCGGGCTCAGACAAAACATCAAGAGGATCAACATTATATTTATATATCTTTATGATATTACAATAGGAACAAACTGGGTGTAGCACCCAGGCAGTCTGGATCTGTGATAATGAAATTCTAGAAAAAGATGTTGTGTGCTGCGGTTTGATCTTACTTGACCTCTTCTCTCCCAGGTGTATTATGAGTGTTTTGGTTTAGGAGACCCCCTGTCCCACGAGTCACCAGGTGCCAAGCGCCTCCTGTCTCACCTCCGCCACCCGGTGTGCCTGGAGCTGGGCGTCGTGCTGTGGCTCCTGCCGGCTTTGTCCCTGGATAGGTTTCTGCTGGCGGGGACTCTGTCATCCTACCTGGCCCTGGCACACTCTCTGGACAAACAGGATTTAGCCTACCTCTGCGTCCAGCTTAACAGCAAGCTGCAGATCTTTGCTGAGCCGCACCATGGCAGCACCCACACCAGCGACACCAAGGAGAAGTGAAATGACTACTGCGCTGTGATGCTTACTGCTGTTTTAACGTCAGTCAAATATTGTTCAGACTTCTCAATGAGCCTGGTAAAGATGCTCTGGCCATTTCTGCAAATTGCAAATACACACTCAACTTGACACTGTATTTTTATAAACATTTATTTTCACTGAATATGTATTTCAAGAAAGAGAGAGTTGTATTGCAAAAGTTTCTACTGTTTGAAAACATTATTATTACCGTGGCAAAGGAGATTATATTATATTGGTTTGTTTGTATGTTTGATAACAAGATAACCGAAAAACTACTGGTTGGATTTTTATTTTGGAGTGGATCTGAATCAGATCTGAGTCATTCAGAGTTCCCTTTTAGTTGTTTTATATTTTCGAAAATATTCTTACATGATTACATTTCAAAAGATTCCTAAAAGTTATCAGATTAGTCTTTTATTGCAATATTATAATTTTGGTTTTCAATATTATATGAAAAGTATTGCAATTTACTACAAAGACTTTATTTTGTTTATCTTATAGTTTATTTTTTATAGGCTCTTACATTCCATGTGCCAACTGCACTTATGCTATATTGGTGCGCACTCATTTTAAATTGCATTGTTATTAAATGTCACACTAAGATTTCATGGTGGTAAAAGCACAAAAAGCTGTTTGTTTTTCACAAATAAAAAAAAATTGGGATTTCTGAGATGATGAATGTATTTCTTTGTGGGTGGGTCAGATCAACAATAATGAACCAAGTGAGCACAGATCTTAAATGTGTGTTTAAGTTTATGCAATTGTTATATGTTTATAAAGAATCTTGGATCTTTAGTCTACTCTCATTGATATTAATGGGGTGGACAAAATAACAGAAATACCTGTAGTGTAACAGCCTCTAAAACAAAATAGGGAAAAAATAACGTCATATTTAGCCATACTGTTTATTCAGACAATATAAGAAACAAATCATTGTGTAAACAAATTGAGCAGCCTGATTGCAAAAATAAAATACACCTGTAAAACATAAACCATGAAATATAAATAATTTGATAAATGAATGATTAGCAAAACTATATACCTGTAGGCAACTTATTTCCACTCAGATGCCTATTTTTTTGTGTATCATGTTAAATGTATCTAGATGTATACTTCTTTCCTCAATTTACTATTTGAACTATTTCAGGTTGATTTGGTTTTATTGTCAGATTTTTACAAATTAAGACCGGCAAATAATCCTTCCTGAAACTAATAAAATAGGCCTTTAAAAACATGCCATAAGAGGGAAGTTGATCAGTCCTGCAGCTTTTTTTCACACACCCCTCCACCTCCACCTCTCTTCCAATTAGTCCTGCAGGGCGATGGGATGAGGCGAGGGTGGGGGTGGGGGTTGTTGCCCGGGCAGACGGCTGTGTTATTTAAACGCCTTTTCTTAGGTCCGACATTATGGTGTGTGCCACTAAACTCTCCTGACAGAATTTAATGTAATTATAGGATTACAGTGCTACCGCTCCGAGGCTGGAAATATTTACTACTATACCGAGGACGGAGGTGTTTGCATGCTCTGATGCACAGTCAGGTCGTGGGGTGATTTGACGTCTTTTAAAAACCTACCGTTTTCACAGAAGAGATTAATGTGTTTGTTATTGGTGAAGGAGATTTTCTCGTCGAGGAGTGGAGAGCATTAGCTGAGACTAGTGAAGATGACAACTGAGGCGGATACACTGATATCTTTGGGGTTTTGGTAAGTTTGATTTCACACACAGAAGCATGTGCACAAAGTGTTGCAAAATAATTTGAAAAACTTGATTACAGTTTTTTGTGTTAAAAGTTGTAATTAAACAAAAGGCAAACTAGGAGAACATGTTGTGTTGAGAAATGTTGTTCCACAAGGTCAATCCACATTGATTTGCATCTTTTTATATAATGTATAAGGAACATTCAACATATATCACTTGATATTACACTTCTAGAGTTGTATATTGTAATATTTCCTAAAGGTTAAATGTCTAGGTTATGTATACCTCTTTTTAACATGGTTTAACAGGTTGGTTTAATAATTTCCTTATTTACAGACAATTCCCAGAAGCCCTAAAGAAGAACATCCATCATCTTGTCCCAGACCTTTTCTGTGATGTCTGTCACCTCTCTGCCGGAATGGAAACAACTCCTGCTGGAGAGAAAAAGGAGAGAGGAAGAGGAGCGAGAAAGGAGGGAGAAAGAGGAGGAGGATAAGTATGCCAGCATGCCGGCCTGGAAACGAGGCATCATCCAGAGGAGAAAGGCGAGGTTGGACAGTTTGGGTGACAGGGAAAAGGAGAGAGATATCTGTCTGCTGCAGGTGGATGTCAGATCTGCTTCTGATGGTCTGAGTGACAGCGACAGCTTTGGGACGGTCAATTTGGAAAGCGAACTTTCCCTTAGTCCAGAACCCGGTTTATGGCAAGATGGAGACATCAAACCAGCGAGTCAGGTGTTTGAAGAAACTATAGTTCCAGTTCACGAAAACCCATTTTTCCGCACACAAAGTGCATGGAGGAAGGGCCAGGATGCTGACGGAGGGGACGAGACAGAAGCCAAGGAGACGGAGAAAGAGAAATCAAGCCTAAGCAGTCAAGATGGGGATTTTGGAAGAGATGCAGGGATAAAATTAGAGAGATTCAGAGATGTGAGTGAAGGACGGGAAAAAGAGAAGAGCAGAGACAGGAGTCAAGGAAGAGAAAGAGAGAATAGCAATCAATGGCAAGAGTCAGTTAAAGATGATGTCAGGGAGTGGGAATTCCTGAAAGTCAGGAAAGAAGGGGAGGAAAATGAAACCGATCCACCATCTAGTTCGTTTTCTGCCAATGTCCCTTGCCTTCGGACCTTCCGAGCCGACAACATTATCATCATCGAGCAGGACAGGAAAGGCAGTGATGAGAGATGGGGTCGATGGAGGGAGGCGGAGAGAGAGAGGCCTGAGCAGGACCAGCAGGGGCAGAGAGGCATGAAGATGGACCTGAGGGAGATCCTGGCCGGAGGAGGGAGCATAACAGAGATTCGAGCCTCTGAGGTTCTGATTATAAAGCCCTTGGCAAGCTCTGAAGAGAGGAGTCCAGAAGGAGGAGGTAGAGGGAGAGGCTTAGGTAGAGAGGATGGAGAGATAAAATGCAGCATTGATGAAAGGAGGAGGAGTTTTTGCAGGGAGATCAGAACAGACATTTCCTGGCTGAGAGAAAAAGAGAAGGACAGACCATGGGGTCAGGCGACAGTTATAAAAGACGAGCAGGAGGAAAACTTGGACGACAATGTGTTTGTTGAAAAAGGAGGGAGGGTCAGCCAGCTGCTGAGTAAATTTGGACAGCACCCCAAGCCTCCGTCTCGATCAAAAAGCTCTGATAATTTATTCCGGCCCGGGAGAAGAAAATACTCTGGAGATGAAGATGATCAGCAGTCTGAGTCAGATGGGAGAAACTTGCTGCTTAAAGGTGTGCCAAAACGCTCATTAAGCTTCTCTGATCGAGTCATCAGCGGCAAGGAGAATGGTTTGGGTAACAATGGGCATTATGAAAGGAAAAGGTGTGGGAGGATAAATTCAGTAAAGAGTGTAGCGGCGTGTGTTGACGTTGCAGGCTTAGGGAAGGAAACCACAGAAAATATCAAACTGGGGTGCACATTGCTTTCCGATAAAGGCCGTTTTCAAAAGCTTATAGATGGACAATTAAAAAATGAGGATAAAAAGGAGGGGCCTGTGCAAAATAAAAATAAAACAGAAATGTCTGTTGCCGTCCAACCCATCAACAAAGTTAAAAAGACTGTTGACACAAGGGCTGCGGAAAGGGCATGTGATGCAGACGGAGATGAGGGGTTCACAGTGGCATCGGTCAAGAACACAGAGGGAATCTCATTTGCTAGAAGGGTTGCAATCAAGCAGGAGGGGAAAGCAAGAGCTGACCGAGAGGTAAAGAAACAGACCGGTGAGAAAACGTTGAAAAGGGAAATGAGTGATGAAAAAGATTCAGAGGCAGGGGGAAAGATTGAGGTGCATGTGTGCATCAAAAATGTGTCTGATTTCCACAAAAAGGAGGGATTTGGAGGCACAATTCCACCTGAACATTTGCATAACAGTCAGGTTGCATCAGCTTTCACAGAGTGCTCCAGTCTACTCTGTGCTTTCACAGATAGATCTGGAGACCCTAATAGAGAGCCAGAGTGGAGTGGTACACAGGGACCTTTCCCAACACACTCTGTTTTGTCCCAACACACAGAGGAGCTTATAAATAAAATAGAAAAAATAGGAGACACAACCGTTTATAGCAGAGGAGAAAGAGTGTTTGAAAAGTACCAAGGATCATATCAGGATGTTGGATCAGAGAATCTCACTCGTGATGTAACGCCTAGATCTCCAAAAAGGATTGCACCCATGGGGATCTCTCCAGGTCCCCTTGAGATTCAAATCCCCAGGAGTGTGTTTTATGTTGCCGAAGACATGGCAGAGAGAAAAAAGGCTGTGGGTCAAAGCGACAACTCGGAAGGAGGTAAAGGGGTCGAGAGGAGGGATAGCTGGAGGATTGGAAAACCCCTGAGCCGCATTGAGTCCCTGCGAGAGAAAATTAGACAAAAAGAGTTGGAGACGCTGAGACTAACAGAGGCACAAAATGGAAGTGGGAGTGAAGCTGCAGGCATAAAAAACATTCATACAGCCGGGGACAAGCATGACATGAGTGGAACAGCTATAGAGAAAGAGAGGGAAGCTGCACCTCATATGCGGAAGAAGTCGATTGAAGTCAAGAGGGGACAGGAAGACGAAGCAGCACAGACAACCACAACTGCTTTTGACGTCACGCAGGAAGACAGCGTGTTAAAAACCAGCCCTCAACTTCCTGTTTCTGTCTCACAAACCATCAGGGCTGAGGAAGTACCAAGCGGGTACACAACTTCTACCTCCGGAGTTATTTCTGAAAGCTTACCGATATCTGAGGACGAAAATGACCCCGTGCTACATGTGGAAGAAGAGCTAAAGCGACACAAGGCCCAACTCGAGAAGAGAGAAAAAGAAAGGGAGGAGGAGGAGGAGGAGGAGGAGGAGAAGGAGGAGGAGAAGGAGGAAAAGCAGCAGCCAGAGGAGAAGGTAGAGGAAAATACATTGCCTCTCAATTCTGAGAATTCTCTTTCCCCATTGCAGCCTCACCCCAACTCCATCATAGCAATGAGTCGGATCTACAACTTGGAATCAGTTAGCTCGAGGTCAGGCATGTGTCTGAGGGACAGGACTGTCGACATCCCATCAGTGCACCTAGTTAAAGTAAAGCCACTCTTATCAAATGCACAGCAGGGGGACAGAAAAGCCTCCTCAGATGAGGACATCACTGGAGTTCAGACGATACAGCGTCAGATAGAACAGTTTAAGATGAAAGAACAGGAACTGCTGAAGTCTTGTTCATCACCAAACACTCCTCTTAAGGAAAGAGAGACAAAGGGGCAGAAAAGCCCAAGAGGGGTTTTAAAATACAAGGTAAATGACAACACCAAGACCCCGGAGAAGGATCAAGAAATGCCAGAATCAAAGGCCAAAGTGTCTCCTTGGCGTGTTTGTTCACCCACAAATCAGCTCAAACAATCCAACCAAACTACCACCTCTATTCTCAGGAGCCAATCCCCAGATAATGCTCTGAAACCCTCGGATAAGGCCCCGACCCCTGCCTCCTCCCCCAGCTCCACACCGCCTGCTCAGTCTCCTAGTGTTTCTCCATCTCCAACCCCATCAACCGCGCAGTTCTCCATCAGGAGCGCCTCTGGGGGCCAAGTGAGGAGAGGTGCCACCATCACGATCACCCCAAAAAAGCCTGTTGAAGGAAAAGGGGTGACAGGTCCCACAACAGCCGCAGGATCAAACTCCCCAGCTCAGCAGGCCGAGTCGCCCTCAACTGTGACCGAGCCAGCGAAGAAGAAGTTTCCCACAGTGGATGAGATCGAGGTGATTGGCGGATATCAGAATCTGGACAAGTCCTGTCTAGTCAAGTACAGAGGGACTCCAAAAAGGGTGAGTGGAAGCTGATTCGTTTTTTTGTTTGCTTTTCACCCAGAGAAATCCAAGAAAATGTGTCTGCATTTTCCAATAACTTCAACATATCAAGATGCAGAAATGGCCATTTGAAAGAATACTGATTTCTAAATATTGACAAGGCCAGATAAGGGAGAGTAATATATCTAAATGTCTTCAGAGTTGGTCAAGAGGGCATCACCTCGTTGTCAAGCAGAATCCTCTCTCTATCTAGAGAACATCCCTTTTGATTGAGAAGTACAATCACAGACACCGACCTAAGCCAGTTAAAGCCTTATCAAGCACGACATCTTGATTCTTAACCATAAAATCCTCGAGTGATCTGCTTTTCCTCTTGCATCTGAGATACTTTTAACCTATCATAAAAAGTAGGGTAAAAGTAAAAACAACCATACCAACTTAAACATGTAATGGCAGTAACAATACTTCCATATTTGTGGAGGTTTATAGTTTATTTTTTGCTCTCAAAACTACAGAAAGAAAGTGAAAGCAACAGCTTGTTGATTTTGTTTGCTACAATGAAGGTAACTATGAATGCAAACAAAAGAAAAGGGTTTAATAAAGCACAATTTAGTTTGTTTAAGCCAGATCCTCCCTATCTTTCTTGGGGTTTTGTTTGCCTACATAACATCCCGTGCTTGTCTGTGTGGATGGGTGCATGCAAAGATCAGTATTTAAATGAATCTTAATTGAGTCACAGTTCAGATTTGGACTTTCTCTTTCCTCTTTTTGAACTTTTTCCTGACTGCAATCCTTGTTTGCAGATAAGTGGGTGAGGAGCACTTATGTAATAGAGGGAGCCGAGCAGAAATATACTTTTTTCTATTCTTTCTTACATCACTTTGTGTTGATGAATCCGACTGTATTCATGTGTTACTGCACCTGAAGAATGATAGTGTGTTTTAATTGATATTGTTCCTGTTAACAGTGGTTAAACTGCTGGTGTGTGTTGTGTTTCCTTGTTCCTTTGTACCAATTCTACTAATTTCATTGAGTCAGCTTTCCCTTCCTTCGACAAATCTGTCTTTGTATCTACACGGCTGCTTCCTAGCGCTGTTTGGTTTGTTTGACTGCAGTCTTGGCAAATTAGTTTTTGATCACACTAACCCTGAACAGTGTTATGACGTCAGGCTGCCAACTCTGCGTTGGGAGAAATGGAAAGAGAAAGAAGTGATAAAACAACTTATATAATGGTGGTCTAAAATAAATGACAGTTTGAAAGTCATACTGCGAGGAATTAAAGGCGTTGGAATTCTTCTCATTGGGTTTAACCAAAACTCACTGTCTCGCTGCATGTTTTTGCTCACTTCCTCTTTCTAATTTCTTTACTTCCTCCAAATGAGACCCAGAACGTCACGAGGAAGTGATTATGGTGTTCACTTTAAAATGGCAAAATGTAATTCAGATACAAAGCTTGTTTCAAAAGACTTGTCTATATGGACACAAGGGTCAAACTGTGTGCTGTTATCTGCAATCAAATTTCTCGCAACTGGCCTGTTATTGTAACAAACATGTATCTCCAAGCACAGTCCTCTTTAGCTGCAGGGAACACGTTACGGCGGTGAATATCTGACTACCTGTCGGTCTCGGTGATGCCCTTCACACTGTTTGACATTAGGCCTCCTCCCCTCCCCCATCCACGCCATCATGTCACAGAAGGGGGTGACCTGCCTGCTCCTCACCTTTTCCTCCTTTAAGTTCAAATGCTTTTTTTAATCTTGGACTTTCCTTCCATCAATGTCGCCCTTTGCTGTCTTGATTCAGTTTCCTGAATGATGGCTTTTTTTTCTTGTTGTGAATGTAAGAAACTGTCACATTTTTGTCTTCAATATTATCTTAGGCTATATTTATTAAATCATATTTGAATTATCTGTCCGCATTTACTTTATTTCAAGCAACCCTATGCATGCTTTTGAAAGGATTGTACTATGTTCTTGTTGATCTAAAAAGGCATGGATGGTAGATCAGTCTAATTTAAAAATTGTTCTGAACGGATGAAAAGTTCAACCTAAAGCATTTTTAAACACGCAGTATTGCACCTATAAAGAATGGTGGTCATATATCAACTTCCTGCTAAGGAAAACTTCCTTCTTATGTTTATACTCTCTCAGGTTTCTGTCTCTCACCCGGTGCCTCTGCTATCCTGCTGTGTTAGCCCTAGTTAATCGGGTTCAGGGAGGGAGGATTAGCCTGCTGTGCCTTAGCATGATTTGCCCAGCCTCACTAATGCAGAGCTATTATCTGCACTCTTCTGCTGTCAGGGTGAAGTAGCCGAAACTTGTGTAGTCTGTGCAGTTTGGAATCTGTAGGCTTCAGACAGATCATGTCTGCACCTCTTTGTGTTATGCAACTGTACACTTCCAGCCTGTTATTGTTAGTCTCAGTGCATGTGTTGTGTTTTACTCAACCCAATGGGTCACCAATGGTATGATTCCTGTTTACACCACGCTGACTTTTTGAGTAAACATACTCTGGCAAGGACAAGCTAAACATCTCCCTCTCTCCTTTTCTAACAAACAAGGTGTGACTCAGTTTTCTCTCGGTTTGTTCCTAAAAATCATCAAGTTAGTGCATGAAGTCCAAGTCATTAAGTACTCTACTGAGAGAGTATTTATTCTGTGCTAATCCTCATGCTGTCAGTTAACATTACACTGACAGATTACGAACATCTAACAAACACAGACTGAGACTCTCCCCAGCGCCTGTGTTCACACTTGAACTTGGAAGTACACAATAATATGATATATCCCCCGACTTCAAATCTCTGTTCCTATCTTCAGAATGTTACAACTTTATTCTCATGTTATCCATTTTTATTTGCAGCTCAAATTTCAAAGTTCTGGTGTGTCAGAGGAAACGTCAGTGTTGGTATAGAATGAATACCACCTTTTGCTTCTGCAAAACGTGACAAACCATAGTATAAACACCAAACATGCTAAATATATTTTTCTTGTGATGAAAAATTGACCAAATGGTATATGCAATGTTGTGAATTTATATTGTGTGAATGGATGTCCTGCTTAGCTCAAATGTAAAAGTAAAATAATCCACTTTATTTGTGTTGACAGGGAAATGTGTGTTTTGCGGAGGACCAGCTGGAGCAGGTGTGTGAGTACCCATCAGAGACATCCATGTTGGCCTGCACATCCTACCCTCAGGACCCTTGGAGGATGGAGAAGCAGCATGGAGAGGAGGTGCAGGAGGAGGAGGCTGAGGTGGAGAAAGTAGCAATCGTATCCAAAAGCATGAGGAACATGGGGATTGTAACAGGAGGGGCTCTTAGAGTGGGTCAGTGTCACCCCCTTCTCAAAAAGCACAACGTGTAATGAGTGCGGTTATGGGTTTCGTTTTTTTGCCATTTACAAGGTATCACTGTGAAACTCTCCATCGGTTTGGACTTTACTCTGGCTTAAAAGGCATTTATTTTTCTGTTTCTTTGTATGTCTGGCAATATTTTAATACATAACTTTCTTAATGTCAACAAATCCTGGCCAACGTGTTCTTTAAAAAGCCTACAAATAACGTTAGCATTTTACTGTACTTTTACTTCAAGTCACTACCATAACAAATGTGTATTCATGTTTTGCTTAAATGAATCCTCAGCTAATGCGCTGTTTACTCAAGTTTGAGTAAAGTTAGCTAGAGCCTACAGCACTGTGCTGTTTTAATTAACAAAAACATTTTATAGTATGATATATTTCAAAGAATAAATTGATTATGTATAATGAATTTGCTTAAACCTGAATGCCAAAGATTGACTAGGGACATTTCTAAAAGCAAGAGTTAGCAAGCTTGCTAGATGTTAACTAGCAAACTATAACTGAGCAAGTTTGTTAGCTTAATTGCTATCATATACAGTAGATGTGTTTGTACTATAGACATTGTCTCATGTCTGTCTACTATTTTTCTTTGGTGGAGCCGTTCAGACTCTGATTGAGAAGGTTCAACTCAAGTAGATGGTGCAATGCAGCCAATAAGCTACAACAGTTTCCTCTATTTTAGATAGAAAAAATGTTTGATGTCGCTGCAAAAAGAGCCACCTATTTGCTAACGACACAAAACTAGAAAGTGAAATGTCAACGAGTTTGAAAAAGAAGTCAAGCAAAGATCCTCTGTGGGACAAATAAAGGCATTGTGATTCAGATCCACTGATTATCATATTGGAGTAAATATTTGCAGCTGTGAAATGTTGTCGTTTTTAACCATGGTGTTGTAATCTCTTCTTGGGATTTGTTGTCAATAAGAAAAATCTAGATCATTGCCAGCCTTGATAAACAAACTGACTAATTTCAATGTAGGCAATAGAAATAAATCATGAACATTTCAACACAAAATGTTTTTTTAATGCCGAAATGGTAGATTGTTACAAAATGTATGTTATTAGTGAGCGATTGAAAGATATGGTTGCATTTATGGTACCCCAAAGGCCATGAATGTCACTGCTGGTGAATGGGAAAATAAAGTAAAATAAAAATCGTAGATTCACCTTATTTACCTTCCATTTCCATACTCGCCGCAATTGCCCAATGGACAATATCACCAACATTTTGTTGAACGATGTTACATGATTTTAATTGATTAATTGAACTGTACTGTTGAAGCAATTGTTTATAATCTCTGTGGTGTTTTTATCTACTAGCATCAGAATGAAGGAGAAGAAATTTACATTTTCAGTTTGACTCCTGCAATCGAAAAATCTGAAAGAAAGAGAACATTATTCACTGTGGAAAATATTTCACCTGGTTTTATGTTCAGAGAAATATGTAGAAAAAGTGTGTGTATATGGTACATTATAAACAACCCTCAGGTGTGCTCTGATGGGTATTGAAAGATCTCTTGTGTATGCAATATCAAAAGATTTTATTTTTAGGTAATACATTTGATAGCTTCTTTTATGTTAATTAATGTCTATATTTCAGTCTGCCTCGGCATAGAAGAGTGATGTTTGTATACTCTGGTTACATGTGCCTGCTGGATTTACCCATACAGATGATATGAAGATCAATTTCTGTAGATGTTTTATTTTTCTTGTCTGAAGCCTTTTTTGGAAAATCCTCCTCTCAGTGGGTGTTGAATGTTGCAGGCACAGGGTCGGTGCAATGTGTTGAGGAAAGATAGAAGTGTTTGTATTTTGTCTGGTTTAATTGAGCCTTACTGTTTCCACTGACAACTCTGGTAACAGTTTAGTTCATGAGTATGGATATAAATAAAGATAATATTTTGTTAACATTTGTAATGTAGGAGAGGGTAGAGTTGTGTGAGTGACAGTCCCTGAGACGAAGTTGTGTTGAGTTGAGAACATTTTTCAAAATGACTTCATCAAAGTACAGCTGCTACCTGAGTTTTGGCTGTACTATGTTTATAATAAAATACATTGTAAAAGAAGATGCAAAGTTCTGAGCAAAATATTTTTTCTATGATGGTTGAAAAAGCTGACTTCAAGAGAAAAAAAGCAAATAAATATTTCTGAAAACATTTGTGTCTCCTCTTTTATTAATAAGGTTGTTGATAAAAATAAGGCTTCTATTTATTTCTTTTTATTTTATTGTTTTACGTTATTTATTTTTTATTATGAGACTGGATAATTAAGTCATTCATCCTAAGTGTATTCTATGATCATAATTAAAATCATTACATTTATGCAAATAAATTATAAAAAATCACAAGTGAATTTAATAACATAAGAAATCAAAACCAGTGAAAACAGAAAGCAGTAAATAAAACAATGATTAAAGCTTTAAAAGAAATATGCAAATTAAAAGGCCGATAAATAGAGGTTTTCAATTTCCTGAGACATTAGTATGTTTACAGATGTAAGTGGGGGGAAACTGAGTCACAAGATGAATGTGTAAAGAAAATAGACCCTAACAGTCAAAGAGAAGAAATATAGTAAACTGAAATTCAGTGATGATTAGTGTAATAGCGACACCCTGCTGAGGGACGCGGTACTGCACGGGACATTTCGTGGCTCGGTGACGTAGCTGTTTACAGCAAGATTTTCACGTCAACACGTGTGGAGGCTTGCAGCGTCAGTTCAGCTCAGTACGTGAATCTTTGCATGTTAGCAGTTTGACGTTCTTTTTACCAATTGCATACATGCGCTGATGTTTTCAAACTAGGATAGATCGAGCGACGACTCTTCTTCTGCGTCCACCATGAAGAAGAAGTAGGAGGAGGGATTTCTTCTTCTTCTAGACTTTGACGACCTGACTGTTGAGAGACTGTGCAAAAAGTCATCAGAACATAATCCGAAACTGCTTATTGCAACACAGATGCAACACGGAGTGGATTTCTAATTTCAGAAATCATGATTTTGAGGAAAATCCAACCAGGAACCTGCAGAGCATGGTTTTCTCGGGTGAGTCGTTTTCTGTTTTTAGAGTTAACTTAAAGAGTCGTACTGTTTACATATTGGTTTATATCTTTTAATGCAGTGTTGTTAGTCAAAAAGGAGTCTGCCGATCCTGTTTCTACTGTCATAACTTCTACACTTCCTATTTTGATACGCCCTAGTCCTGCCATGCTTTTATTGGCAATAAGTCAAACTTTCATGGAAGTCATTGCACTGTGCTGACATGCAGTATTACTGTTCTAGCACTTCGGTTATTCTTAACCGTTACTATTTGGGGAGTGTGCATATATATTATCAGTATCATAGTATCTTTAAGACAAATAAATACATTTTTTAAAAATATAAAGGCATTTTACCAAAATATTAAACGACAATAAATAGCAACAATAAATAAATGAGAAAACAGTTATAATGCACAATGTGTTGCAAAGTTGAATTTTTGTAAAATATCTTGTTTATTTATCAATAACATACTAACATAGTCAATGGGCAGAATTAAAATGGCCGACTGTTTTGATTGATTTTGACATTTTTCATTCATAAATGTCAGCAAGTTCCCTAAAAGGAGATTTACTGCTTTTCCCTTTTTCATATCATATTAAACAAAATATTATTTGGTTTTGGACTGACAACATTAAACATTAAAGGACATCACTTTAGACTTTTAAAAACTGGGACTGACATTTATCAGCATTTCCTGATCAAACAATAAATGAAAAGCTTTAAACTTCTCCCTTTCTTCCAGGTTCATTTGAGGCAGGAGCTGTGTTTCTCCACGGTGCCCCCGCAGCCGGTGCCCCCTCTGGTCCAGACACTGCAGAGTTACCTCAGGAGCCTGGAGCCCCTGCTGCCCCCCGATGAGCTCAGCCACACCCGTAGGATGGTGCAGGAGTTTGGCAGGCCGGGGGGCCTCGGTGAAAGGCTGCAGGCAGGACTGGAGAAGAGAGCCAGATGCACTAAGAACTGGGTCTGTGTCCGCTGTATCTGTGTGGGAAGTGTGACAGATGTTAGGGATGGATATGGGTGTTTTTAAAAAGGCACAGGTAGAGCAGCAGTGGTGTGTTTGATGCACTCACAGGCAGATTTGACAGCACTGCTACATATCAATATTACGCTAAATAAGTGGTACACCTGCCCTTCTACTCGTAGAAAGGTAGCTCTGACCCCAAACAACCTTAAATAATAAATTCCAGTATATCTTTATGTTATTGTAAGGGTTATACATTACACAATCTTTAATTGTGTAAGAGTTTAATGTCAGTCTTATTTATGTGTGTGTGGCCTCTTCCCTGTAGATCTCTCCCTGGTGGGTGCAGTGGGCGTACTTGGAGAGCAGACAGCCGCTGCCAGTGCATTCTAACCCGGCCATCTCTCTGCCCAGGAGAGATTATAACGGCTGGAGGAGCCAGCTAGTGTGAGTCAATAATATCATATTCATACACACTACAGACATACTGATGAAGCAGAGTGTGCTGCTGCTACATTGCCACCGAAAAAATAGGACTTAAGAAAGTGATACTTTCAGAAAGCAATGTTATTGTTTGTAGTTATTACATTATCTCAAACTTCCAGTATAAGTCATTAATGGAGGTTCATAAATTGAAATATCCCCCCAAAAATATCATGTGTTAGTACTGTGATGAGTCAGTTGTTGCCCTTAAACAGACTGTGCATAAGTCATCTCTAAAGGTTAATTGTACTCCTCTAGCATATATCAATGAATATGTTTGTGTTTTGAAATCATTCATTTCCTCACTGTTACATAATAAAAAAACCTGTTTGTCTCCACTTAGGTTTGCATCCAAACTCATAGCAGCAGTTCTAGACTTTAAGGCCACAATCAACACGTAAGTATGACTGACACATTCATAAAGCAGTTTGAAAAAGTCTGGTACGGGTTATCTATAACGTGGTTTGATTTCCTGCTGCTTTATACCTACAACACAACGCTTTTTTTAACTCATTATATGAAAACAATAAAATGCATGTGTGTGCTTCTTTGTTTCAGCAGCCAGCTGCCATTGGAGTACATGCGAGGGAAGCCTCTGTGCATGGATCTCTACCCGCTCCTCTTCTCCTCCTGCAGGATCCCCGGCCCCAAACACGATCACATCGCTCACCATGGACGCGCCCGACGCTCGCCTACACACATCACAGTCGTCAGGAACTATCAGGTGGGATGACGCAGTCTGATTTAGAGATGTTTTGCTGTTTTATTCTCTCTGGTATTTATCACCCTTATGGATCATAGGTTATACCATATTGCAGGCATGTTGAGTCTTGTGCAATCACATCTATGCTCATTTGTTTTTCACTGGTGTTCATTAGGTTTCTTAATGTCTCAACAAATTACAAATGTGCAGATCATTGTACTTTCAACTTTATTTAAGGGTAGCCCTTTGAGATGAACCTTCTCGTATTTAAGGAGGTCCAAATTGTAAATGGAAGTCACTTTAGTTTTGGCAGCAGGTCAGAGAAAGGAAACCAAACACACCTGATCGCAGTGCTTTTAAAGCTCATTCTCATTACCTTTATTTCACCTTCTCTTTTCTTCATATCAGAATAAGTACATTTTTATGCTGAAAATTGTTATTATAATCATTTAAAAATCTGCCTGTAATTTTCTTTGCAAATCTTTTGCTGATTGTTCTGCTCTCCCTGTCTTGGTTCATTTTGAAATAACAACCGATGAATGTTAGATAATAGTGAAAAATACCACAAAATTTCGCCTAAATTAAAGTCATGATCAACCTTCCAAAACGAAAAAATATTCTATTTGCCATTAAAGTGAAAAGAAAATGAGCAAATATTTATTTCAAAGAAGTAGGACATTTTACTTTTATAATTGACTCTTTTGTATTTTCACATTGTATGCATTGTATTATACTTATTCATTTTTCATTGCAAATGCTGCACTGCAATTTTTCTTTATTGCAAATGTTGCACTGCAATTTTCAGCCCTAACGCTTAAATGAATCACAAAAAATGTGCCAACTGTGAACAAAGCACTTCCGGAGACAATCTGTATCTTGGAAAACATTGCATAGTGATAGCTTAATCGATCCAACATATCCCAATAAATGTAGTATAGAAGACAAGGCAAGGGCTAGGCAAGGCAAGTTTATTTATATAGCACCTTTCAACACAAGGCAATTCAAAGTGCTTAACAAAAACAAAAGACATTAAGAGCATTAAGAAACAGTGCAGCAGAAACACATTATAAAATGGCATTTAAACAGTCATTAAAAAGCAAAGACAATAAAATAAACGTAACGGGTATAATATACATGAAGATGGCAACAAAGATGGCCTCCTCTTTTTCTTCTAGTTCTTCCAGCTGGAAGTTTACAACAGTGACGGCTCTCGGATGACGGAGAGTCAGATCCACGGACAGCTGCTGAGGATCCGGTCTCAGTCCTGGAAGACGGACAAAGAGCCGATGGGCATCCTGACCAGCGAGCACCGTCACACCTGGGGACAGGCCTACAACCGGCTGCTGAGAGGTAGATCACAGAGCTCCATGTATAGCTAGAAAAGTGTATATGAGTCATTTACAGTGTATGTCACTGAATATGATCTAGACACACAAATACTAAGTTATTGCACTGATTCTTGAAACTTTGCCAAAAACATGTCCCACTAAGAAAAGTGCTAATTCTGTTGGAAATGAATAACATTTTCATGAATAAAAAGAATCAAGGTTATAATCAGAGGGTCTTTTGCACAGATGTAAGGTTCTTTCATAGTTTTATTTTTATTTTTTATTAATTTAATGATTATATAGTGGCCCATTGCCTACAAATTCAGTTGTCCTCGGATAGGAGATAATCATTTCAACTTGATTAAAAAAACAAAAAGTAATAATTTAATAGAATAATATTCTTACCAAATGAAAGAGTACATTGTAATATGTATTAAAAACTACAAACAGTGAATTTTGAATAATATTTACCATTATTTTGTGGTTGCTCAAAATGCGTCCCACATATTCGTCACCACCGTCAGATATTAATAAAAGGCAATAAAATCAGCCAACTACAAGATCAACTACATTCCTGAGGACCCCCTTTTCAAACCTTCAGCTTTACTGTATGCTTCAAGATCACTCAAGCTCCTGTAAGTTTGCTATTTTCTCTAAAACTTGTACATTGTTTATCTGACTGCTACTGTCACAACCATAACATGTCAACACCGTCTCTTTTGTCTAGAAAATATTAGATTAGATTATGACATAAATGTATACTTTTTAAGACGAGGTCTGGGGTAGCTAGCAAACGAGGGGAAACAAGATGGCTAATGTGAACAACTCATGCATGTCATGTAAAAGAGTAGGTTTTTGTCACCACCGTCAGACATCACCACCGTCAGGTTTTCTGTCTGACGGTGGTGACATACTGTCTGACGGTGGTGACAAAAACCTCCAAATTGTCCTCAAGGGAGGCTAAAGTATATTTTTTTACCACAATAACAATACACTGCATGCTACTACCACCATTGATGAACCATATATATATATATATACCATCGGCCTATCGCCCAATCCTAGGGGATGAGGTGTGCCTTCTCTCTTTCTAAATTCACTATTATGCCATGTTCATTTGGCTTACGTCATGGGGGATGCACATAGTGCACCTACTACCTACCTACATAGCACATAGTACACCTACAATATCCCTTGTAGGCTATGCATCTCCAATGACTAAAGCCAAATGAAAATAGCATGACAACATTTAACCAAATATATGTTAAAACAATATATTTCCACACTTGAATTTGTCATCTGGTATTGGTAAGACTACTCTGACTATACCTTATAGGAGGCTGAATTTTCACTGGGGTCAGTAAAAAGTAATATATGTCAGTGGTAACCGTCAAACCTTAAACTCTTAAGTCAAAGTGTTCAATATGTCACTCCCGCTTTAGATGAAATGCAGCTTTTATAGTAATTACACTCAACTTTGACTTTATGTCAATGATAGCTTATTGCGTCATTGAACCTATATGTTTCTTATTGAATGTTTGCCACAGTGTTCACAATTGTTATTTGTTATCTGTTCTTCACGTCCAATATACAGTTTACAGAAGAATATTATGTATTATTTTATGAGTAGGGGGCACTAGATGACAGTTTAAGATGATGTCAGTGATGAATTGTAATCACTTTATTTTTTAACTATGATGATATTTGATGATATGGGGGTGGGGTACTTTTATTAATGATATTGCTTAATTGTACCTTAAGTTCCTTAATGAAATGTTTATCACATTTCTCACAATTGTTATTTGTTGTACCAAATTGTTAAATAAAGTTGTTAAGCAAGGCATTGACTTAAGTGGTATACATTTTGGAATTGTATGTTGTAATGAGGACACTGTCACCACCGTCAGATTAGTGTCACCACCGTCAGAGGGAGTTTTATTTGTTTTAAATGAATATGCGTGTAATCTGTTTCTTCAGTGCTGTTGAGTTATTAAAGTAATAGTCTCTTTTCATACAAAAATGTGTTTTTTAAGTAAAAAAACATTACTTTGTCTGTTTAAGCTAAAAGTTAACGTATGATGTAAGATCTTTTAAAGGAGCACACGCGAAACAGTATAAAAAATGAGCAAAAGTGAATATTCAACATTTAACAGCATATATGTGTACTTAGAATGCCAGATAATGATTTAAAAGCTCTAAATACATATTAGACTAAATACAAATAAAAAATAAATCACTTTTTATTGTGTCTGACGGTGTTTACAAAAACAAAGTAATGACTGGAAAAACCTATTTTATGAAAAAAATACAAAATGAGGAGGTTGCACCGGTACATTGCTGAACAGCCAAGACCTTGGTCTATAATGATATAACTTCAGATTTTGTAATTTCACAAACTTTTTACTTTCAAAATTAAAACCTGTTTTATCCAAATTCCCAAGAATCAGTGATTGCTGTCTTTTTGTTTCTTCTTTTTATGACTCAGATAAACTAAACAAGGAATCGGTTCGGCTGATAGAGACAGGACTTTTCTCTCTGTGTCTGGATTCTCCTGTCATGAGGATATCAGATGAAAAGTATTCACACACACACACACACACACACACACACACACACACACACACACACACACACACACACGCACTTACACTTACACTTACACTTACACTTACACTTACACTGACATGAACAAACTGCATCTCTAAGTCTTTATTTCTGCTTCTTCTGTTTCATCCCCACTCAGGTATTTGTGTTGTGCAATCCTGTGTGTTTGTTAAGATACCATTGTGTGTTGACATTTGGTTCTGAAGCAACAGCATACATTTGTAATTTCCTTGATTTGAAACATTGGAGCAGTCGCTGCTTGTGTGCAGCTTTATCAGGATTATTCCAATTGTAAGGCTTTAATTTTCACATAAGTGAATAAAACACACTTTAAGATTAAAAGCAATATTTATTTTCTATAAAGAAATAACATAAGAAATGTCTTATTCAAGATACATGAAACAGACAACAAACAAACAGCAAATGTACTTAAGCTAAACCATCATCAGAAATACCATTATCTAAATTACAAGTAAAAGTCCCAAGTTCAAATTGAAAATAAGGTGAAAGTAAAACAAAAAATGTGCCTTGTTCCTTGTCATGTAATCGAAAAAGTAATGTAAAAGCATGTCTAAATTGTACTTAAGTACAGTAGTGCCTACATTTTTTCCTAACTTTTATTGACAGATATGCCAGCCGCAAGGCAGCACAGATTCTGCACGGAGGCGGGACATTCTCCAACAGTGGCAACCGCTGGTTTGATAAAACTCTGCAGGTGAGCAGCAGCAATATTCACATATGACAAGAAAAGCTAATATACTGATACTGTCTGTGTGATTGTCTCAATAGTTTGTGGTGGGCGAGGATGGGTCGTGGGGTCTTTTGTATGAACCAGCCACAGCTGAGGGTCCACCCATAGCAGAACTGCTGCATCACATCCTTGATTACTGGTGAGATAGTGAATGAGACAAGACGAGATTATGTCCTGTTCTCACTAATGTTTACTTACTGGTATTATCTCTTTATTTTGTAGGAAGTAAGTTACTGGGCTAAATGTATCTATATACAGTGCTTACCTTGCTGGACCATATTAGATTAAGACAAGTACTGTCCACATATCTTATGGTTTGAGGCATTTCCTTGAAAAAAAAATGTAAAGAATCCTTTTAAAAGCTGCAGCTAAAACTCTTATAAAAGGGTGCTTATTAACACAGAAAATGAACAATCACAATGATTACCTGTGTTAGTGAATAAAAGCACCTTTCATTCAATCATAATAGATTATTATGAAATCTTGCAAAGCTTCACATCATTCACTTGTGTGTTTTCTTGACTGCAGTGAGAAGCCAGACCCAAAGAGAGCACCGCTGGTTCCTCTACCAATGCCCAAGAAGCTTTACTTCCACATAGATCGAGAAATCAAGAGGGACATAGAGCACGCCAAGCAGAACCTCGATATGTAAGTTCCCCACTCCTGCTTGAAATGTAAATGTAGAGTTCCTGCTGAGTACTTTTGATAAGAGAAGAATGGCCTCACTGCTCAGTGTAGACTTAGTGTTTGCTTTTGTCTCGTAAAACTAACAAAGCTGAAATGACCTTAGACACAAAGTGTAAACACGTTTATCAGGAAATGAAGCTGTCATTGTCTGACCTTTTTCATCAAGGCCTCAAGTATGTTTGTAAAAGAAAATACATTTGAAATCTCCTGCAGACTTATCAACGACCTTGATGTGAACGTGTTCAACTTCAAAAAGTTTGGTAAGGAGCTTCCAAAGCAGCACAACCTGAGTCCAAACTCCTTCATCCAGGTTGCCCTGCAGCTCGCCTACTACAGGTCAGCCACTATAACACACTAAGACACATACACCTCTATCTTTAACAGATGTAAAACATTGCAACAAAACATTCCTTTTATTTTTCATAGCAGAAGAAGTAACCACCATTTATCTCGCAAACTTTATTGTCCCTAAGTGAATCCCTGTTGTTTTTCTCATTCACAAGAAAATTACCTCTATAAATAATGTACAAAATAGTATAAACCCCAGTCATGTGAAGTTAGTGATTATTCATATATAAAACAATAAATGTTGACCAGAGTGATTCACTGAGAAATGAAAATACAGTCAACAATTCATCATCAAAACAGCAATAAGTTAAGAAGTGAATTAAAATCTGCTAGCATGCGGAGGTTTTTCAGGAGTTTTAGTCATATTTGAGCACACAGAGACAATATAGACCTTTTTATATCCGGTGTAACTTACACTTATCCATTTATGTCCGTGGTGAATAATCATCCATGAATCCGCTTAGAAAACATAGAAAAGTTGTTCCTTTTTAGCTTTAGCACTTGTTTAAGAATCATCATATTATTAAGTTTTCTTCAGTATTAAAGTAATTTACTAATGGCTGTCTGTTACATGGCTGTGTGGCAATCAGAAACTGCTACTAGCTAATTCAGCATCATTTTCAATTGTGACAAATAAAAAAATGTGAACAAATGTAGGCAACATGTAACTCAATCAAAAGCAACAGTATACTTTCTGCATGTATCCACAAAAGTTGTATGGAAACTGTAGTCTCAAAACTTAGCCGATGGTTTGTCCTCTGGCGTACACTGTTGAAGAACAAATCAGACTGAATATTGGAAAGGTTTTACTCCTTTAAATCCTTTCCTTTTTGTTTCTAGAGTCCACAACGAGGTCTGTCCTGCCTGTGATATTGCCTCTCAGAGGATGTTTAAAGGAGGAAGAACCGAGTATATCCGGTCGCCCACAAATCAGACGCTCAAGTTCATTCAGGCCTTCGATGATCCGTCTGTATCGGTGAGAAACACCACAGAATTTCTCCTCTCTGGCTAACACAGGATAGATTTCAGCATGTTTGCTTTCAGGTATAGAGAGTTGTTATCATAGCGGGTTTTTATTTCTGCAGCACGAAGCAAAGCTACAGCTGTTCAGGGAAGCTGTTGATGCCTACACAGCTCTGACTCATCAGGTGAGGGACCAGTCAACTTTCATTTCTTATCTGTTATTAACTGAAAAACATTTATCTCTGATAGTTCTTTATGCGCTCTGTTCAGGTACTTAAAGGACACGGCATAGACAACCACCTGCTGGGGCTCAAGCTGCAGGCCATCGAAGAAGGACTGAGCATCCCCAAAGTCTTCATGGATACCGCTTACGGACTCGCAACACACTGGAAACTTCGGACAGGACAGGTGTGTTTCTGTGGCTTTGCTGGTTTGTTTTACGGAAGTAATTTACCAGCATGTAGCACAAAAGGAAGTGAGAATTATATATTTCTTTTTTTTATGACAGTTAAAATATACGAGGGAACTTTCAGCTTTGGAATCAGCAGTTTTTCTTATTGTGGCATGTGATGTTTTCTTAATGGCACATTTACTGCCACAGAATGTAGGAGTTTCCAGCAATCACCCCGCTGTATTTCTGTGTTTTTAGTTTTTTATAACGTATAGACTTGTAAGTTATTTCCTCAGCTTATTTCACTTTAGAAATGGTATTGATAGCAGAAGCTTGTGTTGTTTTTATGGTTCTATTTTTACATTTTGTGTTATTACCCTTTACAATATAGCTAGCTGCTTCATAAAAGGGCTTTTTGTTGCTTTTCTTTTTACTGTTGATTAATTCATCAGTTAACACTTCCTTTTTTTCACACTTTTTTCAGTCTTTAATCATTTAATATAAATACACAACAATGATTAATGAGTCAACACTAGATCAATAGACTAACTTGTAAAAGATAAATAACGCCAGTAGTTGTCAGAAGTTTTGATATTAATAGCGCCTATTTAGGTGTGCTTTGATACATTTAATTTAAAGGGATTTTGGCCCATTTTGAGAGGAGTTATGTCTGATTGAATGTGGCATTTAATCAACTAAATTGCTTGCTTGAATAATATTCACAAACACTGGATGAAGAATTGATAAATAAAAGAAAGGAAAGGAACAACTACTTTCATGACATGCATTATTATTGTGCTCAATACAACTATTCATTAAGTATTTGAAATCGAAGACAATCCTGTAAGATTGTTTTCAGCCACTACATTATATTTGTTCATGTCTAACTTTCTTTCTTTGGTTACATCATCTCATGTGAATCCTCCCTCTTGCTCCTTCAGGTGCCTGCGAACACAGACAGCGTGATGTGTTTCGGACCCCTCGTTCCTGACGGTTATGCCATTTGCTACAACCCTCAATCAGACCACGTCCACTTCTCCATCACTGCCTTCAACTGCTGCGAGGAAACACATGCGGAAACATTGGCTCTCACCCTGAAGGACACTCTGTGTCAGCTACAGGAGCTACTGCAGCCTACTGTGTAGAGCTGCTCCTGTTCTGCAGGCGAAACCCAACCTCTTGAACCTGGGGGGGAAATATTATTATCAATGTTCTTGTCCATATACAGCTTGTTTTGAATGTTATCTTGTGCATGTAATGCTTCACTGGATCGGTTAAATCTGAGCTATTTTTTGAGACAGAAAACTGTCTCTGAGGTGCTTTTCATGCTTTTATAATGCCTTTCATAAAGAAATAAGTCAACTTCCTTTTCTTGCAAGAGCTACCAAGCAGCCTGCTATATATGTTCTACAGCTTAAGCACTTAAAGGGCATCTGATGCTCCATTATGTGTCAGTGAAACCAAAACAAGCTAAACCTGACACTCACTCATTGATCAGAACAAGCAAAAACATGTGTGTTAAAACTGACTGCACTCCTTTTTACGAGTCATGAAATGAGCTGTACTGTTTCTAGTACCCTATTTTGAGAATAAATATGTTTCAGTTGCACTGCCATCAGCTTTAATAGATAACTGTTTTTTGGAAACCCTTTGTTGTCTTGGTTGTGTCTGTTTGAAATGGACCAAAAGCCGGAAAGCCGGTTATTAATGCATTAGTGCAAAGAGGTATCAGCGTTCGCCTACTACTTGGGAGCAACCTGATCATCAGGATTTATTTACTTTATGCTGAAATTAATGTCAACAGGTGTTGGCTCTCCTCCGCGCAAGGGCCTGTTCTACTCTCAACCTGCAGGAAAAAAAGACAAAAAAATCCTGTGATCGCAGGCTTTATTAGCCATAATAAAGCCTGCGATCACATGATTTTTCAATTTTTTTATAATTTGTGCGAGTGTGCATGAGAGAGTGAGAGTAGGATAGTGATTGGCAAAGTTGCAGCTGTGTTTGTTTCAAAAGTCTGCTTGTCGGACAGTGTCTGTTGCGACTTCTTGGAACTACCATAGGCTGCTGACAGGCAGAGATAGGGAACAATCAACCCCAATGTACGTGCTGTTTCAATAATCTAATTCTACTACACAAAGAAAGGAGACAACAATAACGTGGGATTTGCCCTCAACAGAAATGTGAGATCCCACACTCCCTTTCTTGTTTTGCTATGCAAGTGAACAGTATTTTTGAGTAACAGAGGGGAGTGCCTGTGCTGCTGATTGGAGGTGATGACGCCGGAAATGACGTTACAGTAGCCGCATCACATTTAATTTAAACCGGAACAAACAAAAGGAACCAAAGCATAGCTCTGCAGCTGTTTTCTTTATTAAGTAATCACCATACAACTTCAGAAAAACAGGATTAATTAAGGGACTGATGAGTTAAAGTGTAGCTCTTTTTTTTACCGCAGCTTGGACATCAAATTGGAATGAAGATGATAGCGAAAGACTAGCCAGACATCAAGATTTTATGTTTTTATTTACATTTTAAAGTAATCACTTTTATTTTCAACACCTTGAGTGTTTTTAAAAAATAGTTTTCGGATAAAATGAAGGACTCCCTTTCCGCTTTGTCAAGCCGAAGGGTGAGGAGGAGGAGCGGGGCGACCGGGCTGCTCTATCCGCTGCTCGGTGCGTGTCTCTGGGCTGCAGTGGTCGGGTACAAGCCGGTGATCATCGTGCACGGTTTATTCGACAGCTCAGGGGATTTTAAAAACTTACAGCAGTTCATAAACGAGGTGAGGGGTCGGAATTAACAGTTACTTGTTCAATTTGGTTATTGTTTATGCTATTTATAGCATATAACGTGACTTGTACATTTTGTTTTTTTCAGGGGTTGACTTGATACATTACATACTGCAGGCCTTATATCACCACCTTATCAGTACAATGAGTACCTGCAACATGCAGTCTTGTGTAACATTGATCAGTTGTTATTATAATAGTAGAATAAGAAGATGTAATGCAATATATTGCAATATTGTAATGGAAATAACACAGTGACAGTGAGTGAGTAATCATTACTATAATATAGTTTCTTACAATGAAATGTATTATTATGGAGGTACATTTGTTATTTTGGTTGGATATGACCTGTAGTGTGTACTGTATTATTAACTACACACTTCATGTGTGTGTGTAAAAACAAAAACACTTTCGTGAGTTAATGTGTGCTTTTTGGAAGGTTAAATATGATGATTGAGCTATTAGTCTTGGTTCAGGAGGTTTTATTTCAAGGTTTCAAGGTTTTATAGGTCATATGCATAGCATATACAACGTATATGTTGGCAATGAA
Source organism: Eleginops maclovinus (assembly GCF_036324505.1). Taxonomy (NCBI): domain Eukaryota; kingdom Metazoa; phylum Chordata; class Actinopteri; order Perciformes; family Eleginopidae; genus Eleginops; species Eleginops maclovinus. The sequence goes on from NC_086361.1 coordinate 11,737,979, forward strand.
AATCTTATATCCCATGCTCCTCAACTCAACATACATGGTGCAAATAAACATACATGGTGCAAATAAGATAAATAAAATAGTGCAATCATACAATTGTCCGTGGTAATGACGTTTTATGAAATGGACATGAAATGTGCCCTGTCCTGCTTTTGTTGAAAATAAATTACCCACCCACTTGTGAAACAAAACGCATACTTTTAAGATTGCGGTTGAGTTGTGCATGTGGTGACATTTTATGAAGGTTGATTAGGTTAAAGCAAATGAACTTCCTCTTTTTTACATCTACTGTATCACAAAGGGTTAGACTGAAACCAGACTAAACATATTCAGCAGGGAAATAAATCGGAAATGAAAACCGATTTGTCTGCTTACTACCAAACGGTTCAATGAATCATCACTATTTCAAAGCAGATCCTTTCCAAGTCCTTTGATTGCCCTTTGTATCCAGTCATGTGATTGCCTTATTGGATAAAGATATGTGAGAATTGCTATATTGCTATAATCTCAAACAAAATTTTCAAGAAAAGTTTGCAAAAACATGCCTTATGTCCCCTATGACTTTATTAACCCACCATCCATTTTATGATGAAATGTTCTTCTCTCCTGCAGTCTCATCCTGGTACAAATGTTTCCGTCATCGACTTGTTTGACAGAAGTGCCAGCCTGCAACCCATGTGGAAGCAGGTGGAGGGATTCAAGGAAGCTATTTACCCAATAATGCAAAATGCAGAAGACGGAGTCCATTTTATCTGCTACTCTCAAGGTTTGTGATTGGATGTATGCAAAAGAAATACATAAACATTTGGTATTGGCGTACAATTATAAAACAGTTTTTGTGCCAATCTTGCACTTAGTTTCCTCAATAAGTTTCACTCTTTTATTTAATAGACCAGGCTTTACAAGAGATTTTTTTTTCTCAACTCATGAGATTTCTGTTTCAAGTTCGAAATTCCCTACCAGCAGCTTGTTATTTAAACTGCTCAATATTCCCGTTAGTAAAAACCACTGGAGCCATGACATTTTCTTTGCCCAACAGACATGTATATGACTCATTTGTACTACCTGTTACCACAAATATTTATTATTTATGTGAAGAAGTCTAGATTTTGGATAATTTACATGTTTTTTTAATAGATTAAAGGTTGTGCTGAAAACTGAAAATCAAAACAAAACCTTTTTTCAGGAACATGCATATATTAAAAAGAGTAGTGTTTAGTCTTGATTAAATTAGAAATGAATTATTATGCTTTTCTTTGTCTCATCTGATAGTCAGTTGAATAGGTTTTAAGAGTTTGTTGGGCAAAACATGTCAGTTTTATTTATTTATTTAGTTTTATTTATTCAAATTATACAGTTCAACTTAAATACACATATTAACAATAATAATAAAAAGTCATACATTTTGAAATAGTGACAAGCCAAAGCAAATGTATCATGAATAAAAATGTAGACTGAAGCCGTAGCATATTATTCTGTACTATGAATTATTTACATTATCATGTAATATTTACACTGAAGAGGAAAAGGATCAAAAACATGAAATGTGTAAATTAGATTTCCAAAAAGTGTAAACAAATGTTCATGTACACAGTTGTGGGTTTTGTTGTCGTTTTCACAGGTGGGCTTATTTGCAGAGGGATCCTCTCCACTCTCTCCGACCACAACGTCCAGTCCTTCATCTCTCTGTCCTCGCCTCAGGCCGGGCAATATGGAGGTGAGCTCTACTTAAGGCTGAACATCTGATTATGTTTAAAGCAACTATAATCAATAGTTTTTATAATAACAATTCATCAAATGGCAATATGTAACCACTGTGATATTAAGAAGTAATGCTTAATACTCATAGTAAGAAACTTACAGAGAAATATCCCCTCTCTGTTGGTCTTAAAGCATTAGAGGGAATTTTAGCTTATGTTTCGAGGTGTCCGACCCTGAACTTCACTTTCCTTTTTCACTCTGAATGCTTATGGTGTTGTTTTAGCTGCAGCAGGCAGCGAAACCATTTTAAAAACCCAATAGTGGAACATTAAGTAGGTGCAGAACCAAATATTTAACTCAGAAGTTGGTAGAGACAAAAAAACAATTCGAAAAAGAGAGAAGATTAGACATACACTTCTCAGGTGGACAGAAACACAAAAGAATGTAAATGTTGCTCCTTAACTGCTGGTCGGTAAATCAGCAAGTTGTTGTATCTACTCATATAGGACTATGTGTCAATGTTATGTTATTAACCTGTGACTGCCCCAAATGGACAAAAAAATCTGTTATTCCAGATATAACATGTTAAGGACTGTTTTTTCCTGAGCTCTTTAAGCTTTTCCCTCATTATGCTCTTTGTTTCTTCAGACACCGACTACTTGAGGTACCTCTTCCCACAGTTTGTGAAGTCCAACCTCTTCCACCTCTGCTACACATCGATAGGTCAGAGGATCTCCATCTGCAACTACTGGAACGGTGAGAATGATTCATATTCTTTATCTTGTCAAACTCAAAAAGGATATGGGATTTAGTGCAAGAAAGCTTCATAAATAAGTGTATTGACCCGGGTGTTTGTCCTCCTCCTCCAGACCCCCACCACAGAGACCTGTATGTGAACAGCAGTGATTATTTGGCTCTGCTCAACAGCGAGCGATCAAATCCAAATTCAACAGGTCAGTCAATTCTTTGTGGGTAAAAAACTCCTCCAAAAGAGTGTAACCATCAGTGGGTTTGAGCTCATGACTACACGATATTTCAATAAGTAGGCAGATGTTGTTGCTTTTATCTGAAAATGTTTTCCAAAACTTGCATTTTGTTTCATTTAGTCTATCAGTTTAACAGTAGAAACCTTTGACTATCCATATCTTAAGATTGTTATCCCATCATTACATATTTTAATAATAAACAAATCATAAATATACAATAAATGTTATCATACATAATATGTAGTAGAGTTAATGGGATAGCTAATTTACTGGATGTTGTGCAGGCATACCTAATAAAGTGTACTAAAGTGTACTTCTCTATCTCAGAGTGGAAGAAGAATTTCCTGAAAATAAAAAAGCTGGTGCTGATTGGAGGACCGGACGATGGAGTCATCACTCCCTGGCAGTCAAGGTGAGTTTGTCCTCTGACGTTAACATTTTATTACAAATACTTTAATGCTTTTGATCTGCTTTATGATTTCATGTAATACTCTTTCTTTATAGACAAAAACGTGTTACAGTAAATTATGCCAAGGAGTCATTTTTACACATTTCACTGTTTTATATTGAAAGTTTGGGTCGTATTTCACGCATTAAAATGCTTCAACAGTACCTAGCACATACACTTAAGGCACACAGTAACTTTAACTTGACACCTGTGCAAAACGGCCCAAACAATATCAGAGTTCAATCATTTAATTGAGTGGTATTAATGCACTTCTGAACCCTTGATGAAAGCCTGGTTGTTGCTTCAACAAATCCTTTTTTCCCGTTGTCATATGACATGTTTACGCTCACTTCAGAAATCACTGCTTTAAAAATGATGCTTTTCCCTGACTGTAGCTGATCAAATGACTCTCATGGGATGCTCACAGATCATCTTCTCTTTCTCTCTCTGTCTCCTGGTTTTTAGTCAGTTTGGATTTTTTGACGACAACGAGACAGTCGTTGAGATGCAGCAGCAGGATGTGAGTGAAAAGTGAATTCAACAAAAACACATGAAAAGCAGACTTTATTTAATTGTATTGCCCCTTGTGAACATTACTTATACGCTTACATTATTATATATTGTTTCCGCCTTTATTTATTTATTGTTTCATGCACAAAAAAAATATCAGTCAAAGATATATATATATATAAACAAATATTGACCAGACAAGCACACAACATAGATATGTTCTCTAACCTAAATAAGCTGTTAAAAATAACACTATTTATCAAAAGAATCCCTGAAATCTCCATGAAAAGTTGCCATAAATCATATTGCTTGTTTTTTTCCTGTTTCAGATGTATTTAAGAGATGCTTTTGGTCTGAAGACACTGGGGGCTCGTGGAGATCTGATCATCTGTTCTGTTCCCGGCGTCCAACACGTGTATTGGCACTCAAATGAGACGGTGTTCCACTTGTGTATGGAGAAGTGGCTGGTGTAGAACAAAACACTCACACACAGAATTAATTCAACCTAATCTTTGTAAATATTTAAGTTACATAAAAGGGAATAGTTTGATCTCAGATAGGATCAGATCGGAAGATTGATACCACTCTCATGGTTTTCATGAGTCCTCAGAAATCGTTGAGCGTTGTGAATTTGAGAAGATAAATAGGGGCCTTGAAAGTTTAGAATAGTCAAAAAATTAAATTATTGTTATTTTTAACATTAGTACATCGTCCACGTTCCTCCTGCAGATGCTTATTGTTTTTCATGTAACCATATGTTGAGGAAGCACAACATTATTAACCTTGATATTTAAGAAGGTGTGGGAATACTGGTGTTTGTACATTTGTCTTATAAACCGTGCTGCTGTCAACAAATTGAGCATTTCAGTGTATTTTAAAGGTTTTTTCTTCAAAAATAAAAAGGTACAGACTTTTAGCAGCTACAAATATGAATCCTATAAACTTGGTAAAGGTTAAACTAGCTAAGATGTTTTTATAGTCTGCAATAGTAAAGCAAATCAATATTATAAGAGGACTGCAGCAGTTTGTATTTGCATTTCAGTAAAGGGACTTGTAAAAGACTTAAAAAAGAAAGGTCATGCATCAATGTTGCAGAGGTACAGAGACATTTTTACTGTTTTTACTGGCTCAGTTGTCCCTCGTGACTGTCTTTACTTTGTAAAAAAAAAATGGTGGAGTGCCCTTTTTATTAAGAATGAAAGCGAGCACACGTACACAAAGAATATATCCATTTGTGTGTTTGACCACGCATACCTCAAAACAACAAACAACTTAACAGTGCCTGATCGATGTTCTGTCATTGTGTCTACATGTATAGACTCACTGCCCTGCTCCTCTTGTGATGCAGTAATTTATATATTTTTATCCTCAATTTTTGAATGTGTAGATCTGACCGTAAATGTCATATATACTGTTGTTATCATGCAGTGCTTTAGAGATTTGATAGATTAAGCCTTACATTTTCCCCTCGTGCCTCCGTGTTTTGTGTCCCATACCGAAGTGCTACAACACGCTGCCTTTAATGATGGTGCTTAGTATAAAGAAGGGTGGATGAAGAGTGGCCGGAGAGGGGCAGTGCTATATTAGTGTTTACTTGTCCACCAGACTACTGTTCATGGCGCTCTCCCATCCCATTTAGATATCTCAGGCGTTTGACCTTCATGTTTTTCTGTTTGTTGGAGAAAGGATTTCTATTTGCATTTTATTGGATGTTATGTAATAGGTGTTTATCGAAAGGAGAAAAGGATTTTATTGAGTAAAGTATTCATTGTACAAGGTTTAACCAGATAAAAAAGAAGGGAATTGATTAACTGTTTTTAAAGTTGTTAGCTTTGCAGTATTATTTTTCATGGCTGCATCCTTTGTTTTATGTCTGCCTGTACAAGTTAGTTAAATTAACTGCATAACCTATGTATTGAAGGGATGTCCTTTCTCTGGTCGAGTTGTATTGCTTTAAAAACGTAAATGTGGTTGTGGAGGTTTTTTTAAAGTTAAAACAGAAACTACTATTTTGACTGTCCTACCATTTCTACAGTATTTGGAAAATGAAAATTTGTCAAATGTAAATTCCTCAATAAAAGGCCATTTTTAATGTCTATTTGTTTTTAATTTGCTACAACAGAAGGTCTTTGTATAGTCAGTTCAAGAAACCCTAAAACATTTAGGTGAATTATTAAATCAAATATCAATATGGTTATTTGATTTTTAAAGTTCAACCATTTACATATGGATCTACTTACTGTATGTAGTTTTAGGTGTGACAAAAGTAACCCACTTTGTACAACATGTTTTGGATGAATGGAAGAGTGAGAAGATTAAATCAAATTTGACAGTCGAGCAAATTAATAAATAAATCATTTCGTTGAAAAAATTATAATCACTTTTTATTTTTTATATATATATATGCAAAACACAAAAGAAAGAAAATGACAATACATTAATTTGAGAACACAAAACCAACTAGAGCTAAAAAATGTAGGCTTATTTATAAACTACTTTCCATCTTCAAAATTGTTTTCCCGTTGTATGACTCAAATCAATCAAATTATCTATAATCTAAACATGTAGTCTTGTAGTTTCCAAGTAGCCTACTTACTTACTGTTTATTTGAGAAGTCTTTATTGTCCTCGTTAGTTGCTTTCTTAGAAACAAAAAAATACAATTCCCTGCATGCTCTACGCACCGGAAGTAACCAACCATCTCACCGGATATCTGCACGCGGCGCCTGGAAAAGGCCCTTTTCCGTCTCTGCGAAGTGTGGTACAGAACGGCAGACACAAGTGAGTAAAAGAATCACCTTTTGCACCTTCCATATGTCATTACAAATATTTCTCTCTGATATGTAGACACTTTAGTGACTCCCGTTGTCCGGAAAATAGTAAATAGACGTCAAAGTTTTCCCATTATTATGTTTTATTTGCTCTAGAGAGTTTCGCTACGAGCACACAACGGTGAGCGTTAGCATGTGGCTAGCTTATTAGCACATGTGGATGCGGCATGTTGATCTTCCACCTCGATAGATCTCACACTTAAGTACTTTATTTCTCTCTATACTAAAATAACATACAAACCTGACAGTTATTTTTCAGTGGAAAGTATCAGCTCCGATATACTTAAAATAATGCACTTATTCAAACGTCCGCTTTCTTGTTAGCTGACAGCAAGCTAACGTTACATTCACTTAAGATAATTAGGCTTCATCTCGGGCCCTGATGTGAACGTGCGGCTGTCTTTTAACCACTTTTCTAATATATTTATTCATAACGTTACATTACATTATTTTTTGCTAAAGCTAAATAGTTAGGTATTTTATTGTGGGGTGTATGTAATCCCGCATAGGTAAACATTTACACGGAGAAAGCTTATCAACGTAATGTTAGCTCTAAGATCAATTTCGATTCAGACTGATGTAATGTGGCAACACTGTGTGATGAGGTCAATATCAACCCCGAATGTAACAATTTGTGCCAGTGATTGGGACTATATCTGTTCCCCAGATTAATGTCCCATTGTTGTTAAACGTCTTAACTGTAATGTTAAGGTGCACCGATAATTGTCTTAAGAGTGGGTTTTGTTTTACTTTACAATAATTGACCACTTGTTTAAAAAAACAAAAACCTTTTTCCTCAGTGACTGAGTGGGAGACCGCCCCAGCTGTGGCTGAGTCCCCAGAGATCAAACTCTTCGGCAAGTGGAGCACTGACGATGTCCAGATCAATGACATCTCCCTGCAGGTAAACAGTGAAGTGAAAGTAGCTGTTGTAAAAATATATAATGCAACGACAATCGTTTCAATCTTTATGCTTTGTAGAAAGTGACTTACTTTTTGTATTGGTTTGTATCTGTTTCATAAAGCGAGGCTAGAGTCACGCCTGGATACACCCCGTTGTCCTGGTGTGCTAGAGTGCTCGTAGAGGAAATTGTCTTTGCTTATTCATTGGCTGTAGTCTCTTGTGGCCCGGTCAATCACCAACTCAGACACACTACGTCTTCATACATGTATTACCTTAATAATGCCTATGTAAAATCTGCCTGGACAATTTGTAAATCACTTGGTTGTTTACTACAGGATTACATTGCCGTGAAAGAGAAGTACGCCAAGTACCTTCCACACTCTGGAGGGCGTTATGCCGCCAAGCGTTTCCGTAAGGCCCAGTGCCCCATTGTGGAGCGTCTGACCAACTCCATGATGATGCACGGCCGCAACAACGGCAAGAAGCTGATGACAGTGCGCATCGTGAAGCACGCCTTCGAGATCATCCACCTGCTGACTGGAGAGGTATGCATGATTGAGGCAGACCTAAACTGATATTTGGGGGGTAATTTAAAGTCTCCACAGATTGAATTGGCCAATTCCAAAATCCCGTCATGGCAAATTGTGGAACCTCAGATTATGTTTGACTTTATTAGAGTTCATGCTTCATTTGCTGTAATTGTTTGTATTTTGTGCACAAAGCGAGGCTAGAGTCACGCCTGGATACACCCCGTTGTCCTGGTGTGCTAGAGTGCTCGTAGAGAAAATATCTTTGCTTATTCATTGGCTGTAGTCTGTCGTGGCCCAGTCAATCACCAACTCAGATACATTACAAAACCAACCACTGTTTAATTTACCAAATGTTTCAGCCACTAATGCCTTGCTCTGTTGTCCCATATGGGCGGTCTAATGGTGGAGTTTGGGAATATAAAGAAATGTCTTAATTTTGAAGTTGAAATTAATACTCATGTCAGGTGTTTGTTAGAAAGTTAGCATATACCTGATTAGCCATCCCTTTAGCTCCCTCTTCCTTTCATTATATACATCATATTTTTGTTTGAAAAAGTGCTGTGTGGCTTGATTTGGGAAGGAAAATCTAATACCTTTTATTTTGCCCAACATTGCACTTTGTTTTGGGAATAAAAACACTACATTTAAAAGTGAGAATGATATTAGAAATGATGGTTTTATTTGAAGTACTTTGTCAGGTTTCAGTTTTTATACATTAAGTTCTTGCAACCAACATTTCAATTTTGTCCATAGAACCCCCTCCAGGTCCTGGTGAACGCCATCATCAACAGTGGCCCCCGTGAGGACTCCACCCGTATTGGTCGGGCTGGTACCGTCAGGAGGCAGGCTGTGGACGTGTCACCCCTCCGCAGGGTCAACCAGGTAAACGCACTCAAATAAACTATAAAACAAACTTTTTCTTAAAGGCTAGTCTTTGAATGAAAATGTGCTTCTTTTTTTTTTGCACCCTTCCTTTTTAAAGCTACACACATTAGCCACATGACAATTTCACCTATCACTGATTTAGAGCTTACATGGCAGGACGAAAATTAATACCACTGTATAATAGAGCAAAGAGCTTCCATTGAGAAAAGGAAGACAGTTGGATGATCCATTGCTACTGCAGTGTAATCAAGAGGCTGTTTTGCAAAATATCACCTAATTTTAATGTCTCTTTACTTTTTTTGTTTTTCACTGAAAGCTGCTGTGTGCTGTAATAACTGTGTTGTATTCTGTGCATAAAGCGAGGCTAGAGTCACGCCTGAACATACCCCGTTGTCCTGGTGTGCTAGAGTGCTCGTAGAGGAAATGTCTTTGCTTATTCATTGGCTGTAGTCTGTCGTGGCCCAGTCAATCACCAACTCAGATACACTAAACTACTGACCAGTGTTTAATTCACCTGAGTGATTTGGTCAGCCACTAATGTACCTCTCGTCCTGTAGGCTATCTGGCTGCTGTGCACAGGAGCAAGAGAAGCTGCCTTCAGGAACATCAAGACCATTGCAGAGTGCCTGGCTGATGAGCTGATCAATGCTGCTAAGGTAACGGCTTATTCACTTTAAAGCATGCTCGTAATAGTTGTTGAAGTTTACTTAGTATAATTCTTATTATTGCACCCTTCTGATGCTTGTGCATTGTGCTACTTTTTTTAAAGTAGCGTTGAAACAAATGTAACATAACGCAGTCAGTAATTCTGGTTTTCAGTTTGTATATTTTCCTGTGACTGTTGTACACTAACCATCCTACTTCTCCTAATTTCAGGGTTCATCTAACTCCTACGCCATCAAGAAGAAGGACGAGTTGGAGAGAGTTGCAAAGTCCAACCGTTAACATGTTTTCTTTCTACCAAAACAAATAAATTTGAAGAAATTCCATTGATGTCACAAATCCTTTCTTTTTATGCACTTCCACACTTGTTTCAGTTATTGGACAGTGAAGTAAAAGATCTTGAGACCATTTGTCAGTTTAATTTTATTGGCATCACTACACGCTGAAAATTGACACATAAGAAAGCTAAACCAATTCAAACTGCTTCCTTTAGCAGCTAAAAATGTATATTATTGAGGACATGTAAAGTCAAATCTGTCAACATGGCTTAATGAATATAGGGTTCCTCAGTGTACCTTACACTGCTGTTAACAGGTAAGACTTGTTATACATTTTTTTTACTGCTAAACCAATAATAAATTGTCCGACAAGGTATTGGAAGACAGTAATGCCACATTTTACTGGTGTTCTATCATACCTGCAGGCATGTGAAACACTTGCATTAAAACATCTTAAGCTTTGTACCAGCAGTTCTCACATTTCATTAAATATTTGACAGCTCAGTGGTAATGAATAGTTTTGATAACGTTTTAGTGATTAAACCAGACTGATGTGCTGTTTGTACAGCAGGTGGGGCAGCTGTGCTGAAAATCAGCTGACAGTGAATCAGTTGGCAGATGTTAAATTTGGATCCCATTCTCATACAAATACTGTGAGTCAGTGTTTTCCCCTAGACATAAATATACAAGAATGTTAATCTGTGGAAAGTGTTTGTGACTTCTCTCCACCATGAACACGTGCAGGTAAAACTAAAGTATAGATGGTTAGTGTGATATCAGAAATAAGTGTGCTTTCTGTTGATCAGGAGGCAGAGTGAGGACAAAGAAGCTCCCAGTTTGGAGGCCTCGCTGCAGGCAGTAGGCAGGAGGGTGTAGTCTTGGAGCTTCTGAAAGGCCTGCAGAGAGGAGGGAGGCGAAACTTACTCATAGTACGGAGTGGTTAAGGGAAGAAGTTGCTGGCTCATAAGAGGCGCTTAAGCCACCACTAGCTTTGACTATATCATCTTTTGCCCAAAAGTATACTGACTACCCAAGCTTTAATTTAACAAAGATTGTTCTTTTTCAACCGTAGTCCTGCAATAAAAAAACAGATCCTCAGCTGTACTCACAGAGGCACTGTCAGGACATTCCTCTGCAGGCCGGTGGAGCAGGAAGTCATGTTTAGACGGCCCTTTGATGTAGATGCAGTTTGCTGCTGAGTCCTCTGGAACAGTGAGCACTTCATAATGGTGATCAGTCAGCTGTTCCATCATCTGGAGACAAACACACACTTATTATTACTATGTGCACCACCCTGACTGCTCCCAGAATTACACACAGACACCAAGACAACACCAGTGATGTTATTAATATGACCTCAGCAGTAAGGGTATAAATGGAGTGTGCAATTCACATAGGGACATAGGAGAAACAAACTAAATATTTATGCTTTGCAACAGGGAAGATATTGAATAGATAGACGTTCAAGCTTGAATTTTCTGTTGTCTTATTTAAGCGCAAATATTTGGAAAATTCATGTTGGGATTTTGCCTGGAATTGTCCCTTTTGCTATTAGGTTATGTTTTGTTAAACTTTAAATGAATGTATTAGCTGCAGTGTTATTGAAACTGCATAGAGGCTGACCATATAACTTTAAGGTTTAAGTACTATTTCTTGGGAAATTCCCTTAAGGAAAATATAACCATATCACCAACAAGTCAAACTATTCCTCGTAAGACAATGTATATTATTTTACTTATTAACACCAAATACACATGAACGCTTACCCGGAGGGTCTTCTTGGCCCCATCACTGTTGCTGATGATGATTGTGTTTGGACCTCCCATAGAGCAGATGTTTCTCAGTCGGGCCCCACCACAGACGGGGACAGTGGACACAGCAAAGTCCTGCACAGATGGAAGTTGAAAGGTTAAGTTCAGGTACTGTCCCAGTCTTTTTGAAAACCAAAACAGATATGGTTTCTTATCTAGTCAGGGCACTTGTCTTAAAAGGAACGACTTGTACATTTGATATCTCTACACAAGGCGGCCTGCTGTGTGATTCTGGCGTTTCCTGCGCAGGATCAACGGCAGTCATGCAGTTGCTACCTCTTAGTCTATATAATCCTTTAATAGGGCTTAATGCACTTACATTTAATCATAGGAAAGACAACACAAGGCTACACAGTGTTTTGATCTAAATGCATTGGAGGTAAATGGTCTTCCTCTTATCCTCCGTTCTGACCAGGAGCCCTACCACCTGTGCTAATTCATAGCAGACACATTCAACATGAAATGCTAAGTGTGTGTGTGTGTGTGTGTGTGTGTGTGTGTGTGTGTGTGTGTGTGTGTGTTAAGGGGGAGCAGAAGTGTCTAAAATGCACTTAAGACAAGTGGAGGATCAATAATAACGGGTGGGTTCTGTAGAGCATTAGGGACTTTATTGCGTGGTCTCCTTTATTTGGCCAATGGAAGAGCATCATTCATCACTGTTTATAGGCCTTTAGTCCCCAAACACAACACAGCAAATGGCCACCTGCTCACATGGCAGCTGGGTTTATTTTCTGACAGGAAACATGGCACTAAGACCATCTGTACCACGGCCTGAAAATGTGTTATTTGATTTATTGGCAGTGTTTTGGTTTAGTCTTTCTCAACACCCTTTATTGCTAAAGTCTATGAAAACGTACCCTTTGTTGATTCAGTCCTTACTACATCATGCTCCACACCACTTACCCTGAAAGTGTCTGCCAGCACCTCAGCCCCTCTGTGGTTGGTGTGCGAGGAGATACCGACAAAGAACTCCCTCCCTGTGAAGAGGACGTCGCTGCCCTCCAGCGTTGCCCCTCCAGAGTCCCCCTCCTCGGCCCCCATCTCCACCACGGTCAGGTTCAGCTCTGACACCACCTTCCTCACTGCCTCCGCCTGGAGAGATGTGGAGTACATAGAAGGAGGTAGAAATGCAAAATATTCAGGCTCAACTAAATTTAGCATGATCATTTGACTATGTTTCTCTGGATCAATATAGTTTCCTATGTTTGCTTGTAAACGTGTACTATTTAATACACAAAACATACTTACATTTAGACATCTTTTTTTTTTATAACAATGCACTCAAGGAACTTCTGTTTTTTTTACAATACGACTTCAACTTTGGAATCATTTATTTGCAATTTCAAAAATGTTCCTACAAAAAGTTTTTAAATTCATGGAAAACTTTATTTTGTTGACTATTAGGACAAAATGTTGTTCTTTACGGTGAACTTGTTCATATATTACAGTACTATAAATAATTATAATTAATGGAGTGTCGATGGAATCTTTGACATCTAAGATATAAATTAGTTGTGTTGCCAAAATGGATCCAACAAATGTATATGGTTATTTTACCATATTCTGATAATGAACTTTAAATACAACTAAATGCCATGTTGAACAAGTGAAGTCTCTGCTAGTCTCCTTTTCGTTCCATACTGATATGACCTGAAACAAATGGCCACTGCTCTTTATCCCATAAAGCAAGATTAAGTGCATTATCAGAGGATTAGGGTGCAGACAAGGCTTTTTCTTCTCCGCTGTGTTACCTCACTGCGTCTCTGCTGCTTGAAGGGCCTGGTGATGAGCGCAGTGTCTCCCTGGATGACGGCCACATCCTCTATCCTCCAGCTCTCTGGCAGCTCGGGGTCAGAGGGGATCTCGATCAGCTGCAGGCCCACCTTCTGCCTCAGGGCTCCTGTCAGGCAGCCGAACTGACGCTGAGCTTTGGCCAGATCCACCGAGGTCTCTCCGTTCTTACGACTGTCTCCCCCTGCCTTCCCAAAGGACTCTGGGATGCCCCGCACCACAGCGTGGGTGAAGCGGCCATATGGGCACATGTTTGCCATGATTTAAATAAACTAATTACTGAATGTAATTTCCCAAAACTTTGCTGCCAGAAGTCAATGTTTCAACTCTTCTTCTGTACTAGCACTCCACCAGCTACTTCTCCATCTGTAGATGCCAGGAAGTGGAAACAGATCCCAGCCTAACACAGAGGGAGATGAAAATATTAACAAAGGCAGGATACAATGGAACAAGGATCTGCTTTGGGAAGCAACTATATCAAGGCTGCAAAAGTAAATATCTACAACACTATCTAATGCTTAAAATGAAGTGTGGCAATAAAGAATTCCTAATGTGATTTTGTGAGTGTTAGTCTGTAAGAGGACGACTCAGTATCATTGGTAAAACATTCAAGGGCAGCTGAAATAACATTTATGATACAACAGCTGACAATGGACAGGAGGAGCTTTGTCCAAGGTTAGAATACTACAAAACTTTATTCATTACCCCTGGAACATGCTGCAAAGTCTTTCCATGTTTGGGCAGTGGGTTGGATTTGGAACAATTGCCCTTTCATCATCTTCCCCGTAACTCAGCACACACTGTGAGGCTGCACATGGGACTTCCACACAGGATGCTTCCTAAATCTGCATCATAATTTATGTAACAAGTGCTGGACTTTGATATTCATCTTATTTTGTAATAAAGATAGCACAAAGAGCCTATTATGAATACTAGATGGCAAGTTTAGGCTATTCAATCTCAGTAGAGACTGCCTAAACTAACTATAAATTAAGCCTGTGGTAGAGTACCTACCTACTATTGAGATTAGTGATACGGTACTTTATGGAACAACAGTTTTTTTATTGATATGATGAAATCAATCTTTCTAACTGCGCAGTTCTGAGCTATCCAGCTGCAAAATGAATATGGACCTCAGCCCAGAAGAAAACATCTTGAGTGTTTGGCTGCAGGAGCGCACCGCCCAGCAGTTCACTGCTCCTTCTCAAATACTTCTGATGATGTTACACATCTTTTTTATGGGCAAACACTAACAGAAGTTGCACAAAAAACAAACACAGGTGTATAGTTTATATTTTACCTTCTTTGGATGTTGTAGCCTCCACGCTCAGCTACGTTTCTCTCTGTTAGATTTAATTTCCAAACCGACCCAGTTCCCGTTACTCTGCCTTGTCTTTCTCTGCCGACCAACTACAGGTCAGGTCAAGATGGCTACTGTCAACACACACAGTTCCGGTTACGCTTTCAGAATAAGATGCCTACGAGGTTGTTAATCACATTTCTAGTTTATTATCTGAACAAAATACTATACATAAATGTCGCTTTGAATAATAATTTAAAAAAAAAAGAAAAATCGGGATACAATTAAAATGTTGTTTCTGCTTTCAATAAATAAATATATAGGAACAGAAATCTCTCTAGGCCTACTTATGTCTAAATGATTTGATAACATTGTACAATTCATTCTGGTTTAGCTTTCTATCACAGCATAGCTTTTTATGTTTTGTGTTACTGAAGTTATAATGTGTTTTAATAAATGTGTTTTTTTAAGGAGAAAAACAGAGGTATACAAATTCTCACTCAGTCAAAAGTAGCTAATGTGATACAACTTTAAAGCAATGGTTTTCAAGTCAAAAATAAATAAATTAAATGCGTTTTTTCTTATAGAAAAACGTACACTAGATTTTTTATTTTGTCACATCACTTAACTTCCGGTCCTTTTCACGTGTTTAAGGTGCGCTTTATGCAGCATCTCTCCCTCCCTTTCATCCAGCACCCCCCCATCCCCCACTCGTCCTGCCCGGATTCAATCAAGGCTGATTTGAGTCACCACAGCTGCTGTTGTATCGGCTGTCAATACTGTTGAGTGTAGCTACACATTAAGGTAATCAATAACGGGGAGCAAAAGATCCATAGCGCCTGTTAGTCAACTTTATTTGCAGTTGTATCACAGAGCCTATCTCCAAGTTCATTAACTTCTTCTCTCAGATTAACTTACTTTAATTTTAAGGTTAATACAACAACAATGGGACTTGTACATGTTAAATATACTTTCCAAATTACATCTGGCAACATTAGCTCTGCTCTAAATCTTGGGTCATAAATAAGGTTGGTTTACATGACGATTAAACAATTACCGTTAACATAATTAGCACTACTAGCATGACATTGTATGGAAATCTAACTCATTAGCATTGTTTAGGACTAAACTATCACCACCTCAAACAATTATTCAGTATCCCTTAACCTGCACTTTTCTTACATTAATCAATTAACCTTTTATTCGTTTCCATTAGATGGCTGCATTATTCACACATTCTATCATATATTAACTATTTGGGTCCTTCAGATGAAATCCCTATTTTGGCCAGCCTTTAAACCACCTCTGACACCCTTTCCTTTATCTAGACACTGAATTAATGACAGATTGGAACAGTTTCAAGAGATTTTCAAGGATTAAGGAATCATATTTAATATTCTCCCCTTAATCCCGTTGAATTGTTTATGTAAGGTTAGATGCTGTATCATCAGACACTGCTTTTAGACATGAGACTGAATTTCTAAATGCAAATTGATGTTTGCTGTAAATCAATTTATTCTTTTCACCTCTCCCAATTTTCTTTAAATGAATGGCTACATTAACTTCATCAGTTTCACAGTTGATTTATTTAACCATGGCTGTCTTTCACATCTCTTTCTTATCAAAGTCATCACAGATGAAATGCTTATATTCTGTATTACTGAGCCATTGTTGTCTGTGTGACGAGACAAAACATAATCTGGTTTTTCCATGTGGGTGAAATTGTGTTGGAAACTGTTGAGATTGTTGGAGAAAGACACTTTTAGTCAGACAATAAAGAAAAAGCATTGTATCTTGACAGTATTATTTGTACTCCAATAGTCTTTTTTTAATGACATTTGACAATGTATATTCTTAGGTCTGTGCAACAATAGTGTAAACATTCATACACATGTTGTTGATTCAGTGAGCTGCACAATATCCCCTTCTATTGAATAGATTGAGTCACTGCAGCCAGGGGTTGTTCGAAAGACAGTCGGAACAGAAGCAACTCTATGACGAAAGAAGAACAAATTATTTGTGAGTATTTCTGTACACAGAGGAGGAGAAAGAGACAGGAAATGTGAGGTTGATGTAATAGTGGATGGGGGATGGAGGATGGGAGGCAGAGGGCACAGACAGGATTACAGAACACCATCTGTCCACTGAGATCCTTCAGCCAGCACACAAAACATCACAGGCCAAAAAAGCACCAGCAACTTTGCCACACAACAACAGTCTGATACACCCATACAGTTAAACATTTGAACCGTGTCCTCAGAATACCTTCTATTCTAGCACCGCAGATAAATAAATTACATTTGTTTAAGATTGGGTCATAGAGGCCCAACAGTTGTTTTTGCGGAATTGAGTGTGAATAATATGAACTCACACAGACACCGTAGATGAGACCTTGTCAGTTTTGCTATTGTTTCCCCTCAAAACTGTACTCAAAAAATGTCATTGTTAGTTAATGTTTTGAGATTGTTTTACTCATTTTGTTAGAAGTTTTGGCCAATGCAACTAAAGTTTTCAACCTTTTTCAACTTGTATTATCATATATAGTATATAAACTCATGCAAACAAGCACATAAAACACTTTTATCTCACAGAAGTTATCTGATCTAAGATTTCCGTTTGCAAGATCCCTTGAGAAAGTGAATGCAAAGTCAATGGCACATTATTATACTAAAGAGACAAATCTGTAAACCAAACTCTATTCAAGAATCAATTTCATTATCAATAAACACACACACACACACACACACACACACACACACACACACACACACACACACACACACACACACACACACACACACACACACACACACACACACACACACACACACACACACACCAAATGACAAGTTATAAATCCATTAAAAAAAAAGTCATGACTTGTCATATCCAACTTATCATTTCCACATAAAACATCCGGACTGAAAATAAAAACCTGGAATAACAGGAGAAATGAAAGGAAAATGCTTTGTAAAAAAATCTGCACCGAGCAGGACTCTGTCACTAATCGACTGGTAAACAGCTTATTCAGTCTGAGCCTGCTCAATTTACTCCATCACAAGACTGCTGTCAGCAGACCGTCCTGCATGCTAACCTCATGTCTTCCATTACGCCCTAAAGTATAATTCAGTTAAACAGCTCACTCTCCACCTCACCCAATCTCTGTCACGCTCTCTTTCTCTCTTTGTTTTCTTTCTCTATCGAAGATGCTGACTCTATTTACACCGTGCTGACTTTAGTGCCATCTGTCTTTTCTGACTCCTTATCTGCTGTCTCACAGCACATACACAACACATAATCCCCTAACAAATTAATCAAGTCAAAAAATGCCAATAGTTCTTACAAGATCATAAAGAACAACACTGAAGCCAGAGTTGTAAAAATACTGAGATCATAGACACAATTTATCTCCTGCACCAACAAAACTCTTAGTGAATGGTTCAATAAAATGCCATCTTTTTATATTTTTTTCTGAACAACTTTCTAATCCATTGAGTAAAAATTTCTACGAGGAACCTGATATATGCACCGCCAACCAATCTCGATGAAGTTTATGTCCATGTGTGAAAGATTGTTGACTTGATCATTGTATCCTTTTCTCTTTTGTATGAAACTATAATCCTCGTACATTTTTTAAATGATGGCCCAGAACTAGTTTTCTAAGGTCACAGTGAGCTTGACCCCCACATTTTAAAAACACGATATTCTACAATGAGATAGGATAAACATAGGTATGGATAACTACATAACTGCATTAAATTATGTAATGTATGAACAACTTAAACCACAGGTTCCTCAACAGTGCATACAAAGAAAAATAGTGCAAGCTCAGGTGTTTAATAGCCTTATGGCCTGTGGGATGAAACGGTCCCTGAGTCTGATGGTTTTTGTCCTGATACTGCGGTACCACCTGGAAAACTGCAGCAGGCAGAAAATTTGGCTGCTTGGGTGATGGGGGTCTGATAATCCTGTGGGCTTTCTTCCTGAGTGGGAGAAGAGGCAGTTCTGTCCGCTTGACTCTCTCCACAATAGCCCCGTTGATGGTGAGAGGGGCGTGTCCCTTTCTCTGCTGCTTCCTGTAATCCACAATCAGCTCCTTGGTGTTGTTGACATTGAGATGGAGGTTGCTATCCTGGCACCAAGATATCAGGGTTCTGACCTCCTCTCTCTACGCCATTTCATCGCCACTGGTGATCACAATGGTGTTGGAGCTGTGTGTGGCCATGCAGTCATGTGTGAACAGGTAGTAAAGGAGAGGGCTGAGCACACAGCCCTGAGGGGCACCGATGTTGAGAATCAGGGTGAAGGATTTGATGTTTCCCCCCGGTCTGGGGTCTGCCCTGAGCTTGATGACTATCTTGGAGCACACAATAGTGTGAAATGGTAGTAGCATACTTCAAACTGTAATATATTTTTATTACATATATTTTTAAGGATATAAGAGATATTGTTTCATGAAAGTTAAATACAGAAACAGCCGAAGTACATCAGAAACATCAGTACTGTAAATAAAACTTCTCAGTCATACTTTTTTTTGGTCGATTTTTATGTCTAAAAACGGTCAAATTGTCTGGATAAATTTAATTTACTTTCCCAGATGGAACATTTCTGTTCAGTCTTCAAATAATTATGTCAAAGCCAAATCTTCCTTCTTGTGTCATCACAGCATATAAACTCTCTGTGTTCCCAATTCCCATAAATATTACTGAGGACATTACTTTGGTGTATCTTTGCTTGAACTTCCTTTCCTGTGAAGTCAGCTGATCATAATTTCAACTCTTAATTAAATCAGAAGTTTTAGGGCGGAGACACCGACGGCCCGAGTAACATGGGCAAGACAAAACTTATAAGGCTGGACCAAGATTGACATTTAGAGAAAAAACGTTGACAAACCAAACAGATTTACTTGAAATACAGTTGAAGAGCAAAAGAAAAAATCTGAGTGTGGGTTGGGACTACCCAGATGAAAATGTATTTAATTTAGGAATGCGTTGTGGAAAATATCGGATCAGCAGTTAGTTTGACTAGAGAGCTGTTGAACATCCCAAGAGGGGAGTTTTTGATCTGCTTGAATATTTATCTGAAAACAATTCCAAGGAGCTCTTATTGAAAGCATCATGTCTTGTTTACAACTCGGGATTGTACTCCTCTTCTGTCTACCTTTGGCAGGTATGTATTTTACAAGTCAAATTATTACAAGATGACATTTAAACAATTGTGACGTTATTGTAAAATATGTTTACAGTGACATACAACTGAATTATGTAATTTCAAAATGGGATTGAACTGGTACATCTAAAAGACAAACCGACATGTATTTAAACACAAATTAAATTCATATAAGTTCTGAGAAAACGGTGTTGTTTTCTTGCAGCCACCACATCGCTTCACTTTGCAAGGGTGGTGCAACCTCATCACACCACTGATGGCGCAGGTAAACAGAGACTCGCTCACAAGTTAGTGAGGAGGTGCAATAGTAGCAGTTCCTGATGCACAAATGCTATCCCCTCATCCACATCAGATTAGTATTTCTTCTGAAAAGGCCAAATTCATACAAAAAAAAATTCTGAGTCTCTATGCCCGTGATTGTTGTAAACCAAAATCACGAGTATGTCCTTATTGCTAAATCTGATTGCAAAGAATAATTTGATTAGTTCATCCACTGCAGGCATAATACACGGCAAGCCTTTCATACTCGAGGAGGATTAGTTCCATTAGCATATCTTTTATAATCTTTTCAAAGAAACAGCAAAAATAAAGGGCAGCATTCAGGGTGTGATGAGGTTTATGCAACCTTGCAAATTGAAGCTATGTGGTACCTTAAGAAAAAACAACAACACTACTTCCCACTCTATTGAGTTCTGTAAAATGTCCTGCTCAGTTCTGAACTTGGTCACATTTCTTTAATAACAAAATGTAAGCATTCATATCAAAACTGTTATGAACTCAATTAAAATCTAATCAATACATGATTATCATATTTGAATAACCCACTTGAGATCAGTTTCAGAATGAACTTTTATAATTGTTCCCTGTTGTTTCTTTCAGCCTGTTTGACCTGTTACACCTGTGTATTTCCGGCCATCTCGCCTCTGGACTGCTTCAAGTTTCCTCAGGAGTGTCCAGCTGGGCAGCGCTGCCTGTCCAGTACAGCCACAGGAAGACGAGGTAAGATCCAGTGTTTGTGTGTGTATGTGTGTTTCTGTGTCTGTGTCTGTTTTTATTTCTGTGTCTGTACATGAAATCATTTCTAAGAATCTAGGTCAGGAGACAACAAAGCCTCATTGTTGGGAACAGATTTGTGAAATTCACAGTGCAGTCTGTGCATATGTCTGTCAGTACATTATCAGGATAGTTGTTTTCTGATTTGAAAATAAATTGTGGTTATTAAGTGCTGACTATCATCTATAATTGAAGGTGTTTCACACCCACATCTTAAGAAACTGTGAAAATGTAGTCATTTTTTAAATCTCTACACTGACCTCCCTGTATAGTCCAAGGGCTCTAAAAGATTAATTTAAAAGTCAGTTTAAGTTTTTTTTATTTAAAATCCTGTGTACCACAAATCCTGGCTGCTTCTAAGACGTCTGTCTTAGAAGCAGCCATATTGAGTTAACTGCATAACTTTTCTGAGCAAACTCTCCAATGCTGAATAAAGTCTTGAGTAAAATAACAGTTTGAAGTCCATTATCAAAGTATTAGTAAATCATCTCTTTCAGAGCCCAAAAAACAAATCATTGTCCACATGATTTGTGGACAATGATCCATCTGACTTGACATACACAAGTCAGATTTGTGTATGTTACTTACAAGGATACTAAAATAAAAAGGGCTATTCATTCTTACATGCATGATCCTGTCTCAAAACAGGTGCAATACAAAACAAAACAGTGACTCAATGGATCAGATCTCAGCACAGTTTCTCATCCAGCCAGTTGTCTGTTTACTTTGCCTGTGATGCCATCAAATGATCTCTAAAAATAGCTCTCTGGGCTCGGTGGGTGGGGCAAAATGTTGACTGTGTCTCATCAGAGGATAAAGCCCTGTGTTTTTTTTGCACCTAAACCAGTAAATACAGGGGCAGATTTGATTACGAATGCTCTGTGGGACAGTGGCTTTTAAACAAGATGTATCTTTAGTTGTTTACCACCTTGTTACTCCAAAATATGGCAGAGAAATCATTTCATGTTACTTTAACTTTAAGTTGTAAAATTTGGTAAAAGACTGAGATAAGAAACACTGCCAAACAATACTCACATGGCCTTATGATTATTTTGTCAACAGCATCAATGTTGTGACACGTTTTGTGGTATTAAGTGCTATATATATATATATATATATATTTTATATATTATATAAATATATTTATAATTGGTATAACGAGACAATTTAAGTCGTAAAAACAAATATTGTAAACACCTTATTCAAATTCTGTCATGATCCTTGTTTTGTGTCTGTTTCCTGTTTTATTTTGAAATGATTTCCCTCTGTTGTGTCATGTGTAGCTTTACTTCCTGTCTTTTGGTTTTCCTTGTGTCTGATTGTTTCATTGCTGTCACCTTTTTGTCCTCGTGTTTCTTCCTCCCCTCCCCAGCTGTGGCTTGTGTTGTGATGAATGTCTTTGTATTTAGTCCTGCTTTCCCTTGTGTTCTTTGTCAGTTCATTGTGGTTCTTCATGTGTCAAGTCAGGTGTTTTTCATGTCCTGGATTACCCAAACTTTGTATTTTTGTTCAACAGCTTTTTGGAATAAAGTTCGCCGTTTGTTTGGACCCATACCTGCCTCCCTTTGTTGCTGCACTTGGGTCCTATTTCCCCCACCCTTGACAAATTCAATCACTACTGAATTTGAAAATCACATTACACCAAGCATCAAAATGAAATCCATGAACTTTCCTCTTTTTGAAGTACAAATACATATACTGTATATTCCAGCACTTATTGTCGGATCTAAAAATATTACTAAAATAAAAACAGAGTAAGTAAAACAAATATTATTATTTTTATATGATTGATTATATTCAGACTACAATATTTAGGATGAAAAATGCAACGTATCAGTGTTATAAGGTCCATATGGGCAACTGAACGCTGTGGACAATGGACTTCATCAATTCTTTAATGTAGCACTATATTCAATATGTTATTTATTAAGAATAGCATGTTTTTGAAATTCAAAGCAGACTAATTCATAGGTGGAATACAATCTATTTAGTAATATTCAAAAAGTAATAATTAATTTTTTAGTAGTAGATCATTGCCTCCATTGATGTATTTTTATTATCTTCCCATCACTACATGCACCAACACGCAGTAAATACACTCCTCTCTTTCCTTTCGTAGGCTCTCTGGAAGTGACCATGTATGAGAAGAGCTGTGCAGTCCCGGCCCAGTGTGGAGTGAGTGGACAGAAGTACGCCTCGGGACTCTACTTCAACTACACCAACGTCTGCTGCGACACCGACCTGTGCAACGGGGCTGCCGCGACCTTTGCTGCCCTCAGCTGGAGAGGAGCGGCTCTCTGCATGCTGCCCGCCCTCTCTCTGCTGCTGGCCTGAACATCAGAGGTGTGTCCGTGAGTGTGTGTGTGTGTCACCCTAAGCACTGAATATCAAAGCATAATTCTTCTGGAAAAGATGTACATACAGTGGTGTAAAGTAACTAAGTAGATTTACTTATTTTGAGGTACTTCTAATTTAATTGAATATTTTAATTTCATGCTACTTTGTACTTTTATTCCACTACAATTCAGAGATGAAAATAGTACTTTTACTCCACTACATTTATTTGTACCTTTAGTTTCTTTGCAGATTTGGATTAATTATGTGAAATATAAACACAATTTAAATAAGACTTTAGTTACACCTGGAGTAAATTGGAATAAACCCTGCAGTATACAAAGTCATTCAAACTAACATTAAAACAACTCGCTTTAATGCAGTTGTTTTTTTTTATCTGAAAAAAAGTGTCCCCAATTTTCTAACAAAGTGGCGCCCATGCACTGTGGTATTACCACATCTTTCCGAAGTTAAACGTGTGTGTACTTCTGAATAATAGTTCTTTATTTACTAGAACAACCTAACCTCATCTAGTGGCTTATGATCACACATCACATGATCTTTAATTACACTTGTGCGTTGCTATATTTGTTGATTTGCCAGAAGGTTGTGTCCTTACATTAAACTAATAAAAGTTTAAACTCAAAATATAAGCGATGTTGTTTTGTGAGAATATCCTTTCATATCTCCAAATGACATTAAGGCCTGGATAATAGAACTAATACACCACTGAAGAGATGCTTTCTTCTTATTTGTGCTCCATTTAATATCTAATCATTATTGCTTTGAGTTTCCTGCTTGAATGGAAAAGAAAAAGTGGTTGTGTGTATCTTCACGTGGTTACCCTGCATAATGGAGAAACACCAGTCACAGGTTCATTTTTCAGCAAGGTATTTCTTTATTGGGATTTCAATAAATGTGTCTCGTAAAGGGCTTTGATCTGCAAAATAAATTTCATTTGTGTTACTAGTTTGATTGTTTTCCTTGATTATTGGGATCTACTGGGTTAGTGTCCATGCCACTGATGATTTAGACGTTTAAGTGCAACCTCTTTTGACTACATGATATGTAAAAGTTCAAAACTAAAGGTTAACAGGGTTGCAGGGGAATATATGAAACAAAGTCAATGGCAAAATATGAGTCTAAAAACTGAAGTGAAAACAAACTAATGAGAGTAACATTTTAATGAAATGATATCAAGTCCCAAGGTAAGAAGTAAAAAAAAACTCCTGCATTCTAATACAATAATACATGAGCACTGAAATTAGTCAGACTCTATCCCTTTAAACGTTGGTCCATTTTTGAAAGTTTCAGTCAATATCAAATATACACTTTAATCTCTTTGATCAACACTGGTCCTCAATAACACCTAAAAGAAGAATGTAATTAAAATCATATAAAAAAATAACAGACTGTGCTCATACTAAACTAGTCTAACATTATAAACGTCTGTGTACAAGATTGTCTTTTTAATCGTTTCAAATTGCACTTAGGTTACATTTCAATTTTTACTAGCTTCATTCTAATCCCAGAGACATGACACATGATGAGGTGATCTTGAGCTCACAACAGACCTACTGTGTAAATCTTGATTATAAACATCCTCTACACATGTTAATTTGCATAGTTGCACTTTAGTTAATAAAGTTGTCTACACAAGCTGCCGCTACAGTCGTAAGAGGCATGTGGTTATTGTTTCCAGTTATCAATTGCAAGTCACTTGACTGGTTTAAGATTCCCAGACTGGATCGGATAATTCATGAAAAATATTCATAGTGGATCAATTGACAATAAGAAAAACTTGTAATATTGTCAGCCTTTACTTTAAATTAACAATGGATGGCAATGTAGAGCTGCAAGTGCAATTTCAATTTCAGACCTTAACCATGTTTACATTTAACTTCCTTGTTTTCCCCGAATGAGAAACATATAACGGATTGGGTCTGGTTCTCCAGGCGACCAGAGGGGGCAGTATAAGTGATTTTATTGCAGCACATGAGCAGTAAACGGTATTGAACTTCTTTATCCACATTTTAAAAAGCTAACAACCCGATTTGTTTCTTTTATATGACACTAAAAATGATTCTTCATTAAAAAAAGAGGACAACAGCGGATGACAAACAAGCTGAGTAATCTTGAATGATCCTTCACGCCTACTGTGGGAGCGCAGAAAGGGGAAGTCCGTGTCTATTGAAATAGTTTCCTGTCTCTGTAACTGTTCTCATCTCTGCCTCCCTAAAGCAAGACCCGGTCTGCAGCCCGCAGAGGAAAAGCACCCCACTTCCTCTCTGAAGTGAAAAATAAGAAACTGCTGATTTAAAAACTATATTTGTAATCCTCAAGTATAAAAAGGCCTTGTTTCCTCAGAAATGAATTAATACATTCATTCTTAAGAATCTAAAACATAGGCAAACCCCAAAAGA